>NC_064771.1:36815765-37138709 GCF_011397635.1 Epinephelus fuscoguttatus
ACTTGGACTGAAGCAGTTTGTCCTCCCTGCCAGAGGGAGTTGGACAGTGTGGGTGGGAAACATTCATGACTCTGCCTTCACTGCCAGCTTTCATCCTGCGTCCACAAGCAAAACAGCAGCTTTAAAACCAGAAGTGAAGTTTCCAAATCCTGCAGTCTGAAAGTTCACATCTAATAAATGTCCTTTCAGTAAGGTCAGATCCTCATCCTGACTCACAAACCCACCAAACAACAAGAAAACAAACTCTACCTGCGACTTTCTCCGGTGCAGCGTCAACTAGCTTTAATGTGGATACCACACATCTTTCCAGCGACAAAGCAGATTCTGCAGCAGTGAGTGTGGAACCAGCCAACCCTTCTATCTGTCTCTGAGTGTCAACTTCACGATGTGGAAAATGTGCCGAACTTGTGCCATTTATTGGCATGAAAAAATTAAAGTTGCTCCAGATGATTCATGCAGAATTACACATCCTCAAATCTGTTAAAGCTGCCTGTTGTTGATTTGACATATTGGGCAGTGAACTCCAGATAATGTGGGAACAAGAAGGAATGAGAGAGACACTCACGCCTCAGCTGGAGTCCGGCTGATGACCTCAATGACGTACGCCCCCGAGGTGACATCTGGGAAGTCTGAATGCCGCTCCTTCAGCTCCTTGGCCAGCCTGATGGGAGGAAAACAGGAGCTCTTAATTAAACTGGAGGGGATGATGCATCGTGACTCATTTGAAATTCCGACATGCGAAGCATCGCCCTGATTAATCGGGACACTTTCAAGCTTGGAAAAGCTGCAACCTCAGCAGTACTGGGCTGATTTTAATGAAGCTGATTGGTCCACACAGGACAGCTGTATCACTGAGTCAACATGTTTAATCAGAGTCAGCAGATTCTTCTGAACACCAGCTCACAAGATCAGGCATCCCTCCTATACCTAACAGGACTCCGTTCAGTGCAAGCTTTAGCTTAAGATAAAAGTTATTCACAGAGCGTCTCAGACCTTAAAAGAGATCTTAGTTAAAAAACTGTTTGGAGCAGCAAAGAGGACTTTTATTTCTTTGTCCAAGGGATGTCGCATGTTGTAAAGCCCTCTGAGGCTAAATGTGATTTTTGGTTTTATAATTAAAACCACATTGAACTGAATTAAGGTGAAGTTAGTGACTCTTTTGGTTATATGAATTTCTTTGATTTGAAACACACCCAGCAGCTCTTCCCCCTGTCGTCCACCTCCACTGTCTCATTAATGAATCACTTTATTTGACCACAAACACCTAGTTTTATGTAGCGTCCCTTTCCCTTTATGAGCTGTGGGTGGTAACAACGTCTGGAGCATGACATCATCAGAAACAGAACTTACGTTGGAGTGAGACTCATCATTCTGACGCCGATGTATTTCTTCTTCTGTAATGTTTTACCTGCAGAGCAAAGAGAAACATGCTGTGACTGATGTAAGGCTCATCACCTCATTCTTTCACTCTGTGAAGTGGAGCTACCGTCCCAGCTGGACGAGGACATCTAACTGGCCTACTGTCCTTGTCCCAGTGTACAAGCACGGGAGGGGAATCCATTTATTGAGCCAAGTATGTGCGACTCCTCTACGATAGGTGGAGATATGCCCCCTTTCAGCTTGTTAGTATTGGACCTTTTTCCTGTTGACCTATTACGTCACAGACCAAACAATGGACAAACAAGTTAGCTACGGTTAGCTAGCAGCTAACTGCTACCATGGTGGACAACTTTACAGCTCTGTACATTTGGTCCGTCCAAAAAGTCACGGCTCTGGATGTAGATTTCTCCATGTTGTTACCGGCTTCTTCTTCTCTTGCACATTTAATGCTATTGGACTTCCGGGTCAAAGCCCGGGGCGGAAACTGTGGAGCATGCTCAGAGCGCCTCGGCCAGTTTGGGTCTGATTGACTGTATACATGCAGGAGTCACATGATCTGGGTGTGTTAGTCCCACTGTGACAAATTTAGGACCATTTCAGTCACACTGACAGGTTTTAGTCGGAGAGAGTCAAAGAGCTACGAACCTTTGGCCTGTCTGTCATGTGACTCTGCCAGGAACTGTCTGATTTTGTCCGAGGGGATGGCGAAGGAGATTCCTGCTGTGACCTTCAGAGTGTTGATGCCGATCACTTCTCCATCCTGCAGGACACACACACACACACGGTCATTTTGTTGTGTTCCTCAAATGCCCCACAGTAATGTCACTGTTTAACTGATGCCACATTGTTCTTCAGTAACACGGTCGGCTCAAACCAAACCCATAATCAGAGTCAGCTGCAGACTGCGACCGTCTGCCAAGGATTACCTAAACTCTTTATTTACATTTGTTAACTGGAACTTTATGGGCCCTGGTGTTTGTTTATATGAGATTACATATATCTGTGTTTCGCAACATGTGGACGTCGTCCCAGTAAAAAGAAACTCTGTTTTAAGACTCTGAGAGGTGATGGAAGATTTAAATGAACTCTATTCTCAGGGTGGCGACTTCTTTTTCCATCTGAGACGCCAAAAACAAGAGGTGACATAACATGATCGTTTATCATCAATACCAAACATGTACAACTGTACGCCTCCGCGCACCAGTAGAGTTACAGTTACAGTTTCCATCCATGTCTGTGAAAATATGGACACCTCACACCTCAAAGTACACCAGGACGTACTTTGAGGTCCTCGGGCAGAGGGCCCCGAGGCTCTGGAACAGTCTGGCCGAGTCAGTCATCTCTTTTAAGTCCCTTCTTAAAACATTATCTTATCTGAGAGCCTTTCTTGATTTCACCTTAGTTTTAAGTTCATTTAAACTGTCTTTGATTTCCTCAGTTTTTACATACTAAAGTGTTTTTATCAGTTCTTTTAAAAGTTGTGTGGACAACTGCATCAAATCTACAGAAATTCCCTCAAGGCGTTCTCAAGATATCGTGGTCACAAGAATGGGACTGATGGACAGGTGTGCGTACTTGCGCCCTAAATACTGAGGGGGACATGTCCCCTGCGTCCCCCCTGAAATCTACACCCATGGTTATGGTGGTTGCTATGGATGCTGTGAAACTAGTTTTGCACTGTGGACCAATGTAGCCATGACACATTCTGATGTGAGTCTTCCTTCACTCACCAGATTGACCAGTGGTCCTCCTGAGTTGCCGTACTGCAAGAAATCAGAAACAAAGAATATAAAAACAAAGAAACGAAACATTTGAGCAAGTTGTTTCTGACATGAAATGCAGATCAACGAGGCATCACTGTGATAACAATGAACAGTTCCTCCATCAATAGACTTACATGACCTCATGTTACATCTGCATGCTGTTTGTAAATGTTGGCATTGTGCTTTTCTGCAAACCACAAATATGTTACATTTGTACAGTAATATATGTGGTTAGTGTGTGGTTAGGTTTAGGCACAAAACCCACTTGATTATTATTGTTAGAAAAATATCATATTTTGGCTTAAAGTACCAACTGTTTCAGGGGAACAAGCAGCAGGAAAAGCAGGAGCCGGAGCTGCATCATTTACATAAACATGCAAATCATTTGGATCCAGTCAGACTCAGTTTTGGGAGCAGAACTGCTGAGCCACGAAAGCCTCAAAGTCTTTTTGTTCCTCCCACAGACATTTTTCCAACCTCCCCAGCCTCAGGGCCTGTCTGTCTGTCTGTCTGTCTGTCTGTCTCTATCTGTCTGTCTGTCTAATCACTCACGTTGATGATGGCGTCGGTCTGGATGTAGTCCATGTCAGAGTTGCGGAGGCCCAGCTCTTTGCCTCCTCTCTGGGTGGTGCTGACGATGCCGGTGGTGACGGTGTTCTGCAGGGAGAACGGGCTGCCGATGGCGACCACAAACTCGCCAGGACGAAGGTCCGCTGACCGGCCGAGGAGCAGCACCGGCAGCTTCATCTGCTCCACCAAGACACACAGGGGAGGGAGACAGAGAGAGAAGTACGGTTAAAGAAAGGATGCAGCCAGAGATACTACTGAGTTTTCTCTTTCCTGTTAGTGTTCAAGGGAGACGCCAAAGACAACAAAGAGTTAACGGTTGAATCCAGTCCTTAAGTTTTTGTGTTTTTGGTTTGGAAAGAATAAAAAAAGAGACATGATCCTCTCTTTAAATGCTGCCGGAGGACGCTGTGGTTTTCATCTGAATCTGGTGGAAAATAATAGACTCAGAGGAACATGCATGATGAACGAAGTCTGAAGGAACACCAGCATAGTCAGCTGGCAGGGGACACACACACACGCACTCAGAGGTAAACAGCAGTTTATTCTCTCTAAGCTGTTGGAAACAGACGTGGATTTCCTGTGGAGAGCTGAGTCAGCTCCTCTCTAGTCACAACTCAAACTGTAAAACACCACAAACGTCGGCTCAGTTCAGTCGAGGCAACAAACTCCACGGCTGAAAAATAAAGCCAACGCTGAAGTGCCAAAACCTGTAGTTCCTCTAATGTCCACTTGAGGCTGGCTCCAAGAGTCCCCACAGGCCCTCATGTTACAATGTAGACATAACATGTTTACAGGCTGTTTGGTCTCTGTAGATAATATCAATATTCATGACGACTGTAAGGAGGTGAATTTTCATCTTTTTACATTTTATTAAGGCTTAAAGTTGTGCATAATTTAGGGCGGGGCCTCTTTGATTGACAGGGGACCTTTCCCAAACCACCCTACACCGTGACTCCGTGTTTCCGTGATAACACAGAGGGTCCTCCACACTGAGTGTCGTCACAAACCAACCAGTGAAGAGTGGAAGTGAGCTGTAAAACCCTCCGACAGTGAGTCCGCATAGATGCCAACTTACTGAGCATGTGCAACGCCATATTGTGTTTGTCATGTAAGACGCTCTGCTCTCTGTTGTGGACCTTAGACTAATGACTAAGGAGAAATCTGGACCCACCAGTTGGTAATCACTGGACTAGGACGGGGGTCCTTTATGCCTATGTTTAAACTGGCTGCTGCTGCTGTAGGACGTCTCTGCCAGCCTGTCTACATGCAAATAAAAAAGAATATGGCCAGAGAGATGAATCACGTCCATGTGTCACTGTTACAGCGTGAGATGGGCAAAGAAATCCACAACGAGTCCAGCTGGTTAACTCTGTGATTCCGTTTCTGCTCTGATGAACCGGATCAGAACTCTGAGCTTTTCCATCCTGTCGCTGCGATTTCCAGAAGAGCTGAGTGCTCCTGAAGGTGACACAGTTCATGTTGCCACTGCATGTGAGGATCCCAGCAAAGATTTTAATAAGTAATAATCTGTTTAAATAGACTTAAGTAGAGTTTTATTACTCTGCAGCTGGATCAGTGTCACAATGTCTCCCGGTTTTATTAGAGCCAGGAAACACGACTGGAAACACGACTGGAGAGCGCTGTTTGCTCTGCTGCTGCTGAGTGTTATTAGCCAGTAGACAGACACACACTCACACACACACACAGAGGCATGTGCCAAACATATTAAAAATTAATTTTATAGAGTGTTTTCCTTGATTTTACAGGATAAAAGTGACCTGAGCTCCTGCAGTTTGGCAACAACCCAGTCAGCCTCCACAGATGTTGCTTTAAAGCCACACAGGTCCCTTGATGCAGGTAAAAGTATAAATGTCAAATATATTTTTAACAGCTCTGAAAACTTGTATTCTCAATTAGCTTCTGACAAAGTTACAACAGTTTTTGGATATTTAACGAGAGACTTTTTTCTTTGGTTCTAACTGGCCGTCCCTCTCCTGAAATCCTTGGCATTATTTTCTATTTTCAGTTATTACTCGTTTATTTCTGTGTGTGCATGTTGCTGTCTGTTGTGGTATGTGTGCAAGACAAACTGTTCAAACAAGTTGCCCCTGGTGGGGTTAATAAAGTTGTCTGAATCTGAACCTGCTTCTGACTGACTGGTGTCACTGCTCCATAACGGCTAGACTGTCTGTCCGACGCTTTCCCCACCCGAAGTATCGCCAAAAGACCTTGTTTGTATGTTTATGTCCTTGTGCAACAAAAGCACGTGGTTACATTAAGAAAAAAAGCATTTATATGGGAAGTGAACAGCTGCCTCCTGGGTGAAAGTCCAGGGTTTGTTGGATCCGTCCACCTCCGCCCTGTAGGGACTTTTCAGCTCCCTACGCTGTTACCAGCAGCGTTACAAACTTACCTATCATACCGTCGTGCAAGGTGCCACTTTGCATCAGTGTCTGAGGCTGAAATCGCTGACAAAACAGCGATATCTGACAACACGGGAATGAGAACGGGCTGGTCTCTTTGTTGAGGTGATATCAGCAGAGTCACAGGCTGAAATTACGAGGTCTTATGTTGTAATTATGTGATCCTGACAGTGGTTACTTGATATTTCAATGCTGAAAAACAAAAAAGTTATTGAATTTTAAAATGGGTCGCATTGCACTTTTATGACGGTCCAGACGTTCAGTTTGTTGTGCTCTCAACTGCATCGTCATTTTGATTATTTTCAGTTGAGTAAAACTATGAAATATCTGCCTGCATCCAAGAGATCCCCACACTGGGAGAAATCAAGGGTTTGATTCGGGGCTAGTGAAGATAATAGACGAACAGCTAGCCCCTTCGTCATGTATTGCCGCTTTGCTGTTGCCTTTCACGTCTCTGTATGATGCATTAGATATCCTTAGTCATCTGCTGTTTACATTTTGGGACGCCAACAACAAAAGCACGTGGCAACTTGATTGTCCCATCAACAGTTTTACAGATTCTTTATCATGATGGGGAAGACGGTTTTGATCCACAGGGGATTTGGAGTCTGGAGTGGTTTGGCCACTGGAACAAACTCGCCGTTCAGTATCCAGCTCCTCAGAAACATCTACAGTACGATCTTCAGACGCTCTGGCTGCAGCCCTCGCCGTGCTGTTTGCTGATTGGCACGAGCCGCCTGCTGCACGCCGTCCTACTAACCTACTTCAGCTCCAGATGTGACACCGAGCAGAAAAACTGAGACATGAAGCAGCCGTGATGTTCAGACCCAACTTTCATCAACGCTACACTCCACCGAGTGTGACAAGCCCCTGTTTGTGTGTGTGTGTGTGTGTGTGTGTGTTTGCATCTTGTTTCCCTGCTGATGACAGACACATGTGTTGCCCATTTCCTCTGTTAAGTAACAAGACTCTGACCCACTTTCTGCGGAGTGAGGGAGAGAGCGGAGGTGGAAACATACTGTACGTACCGAGGGAGAAGGAGAGGAAGGAGGAACAAGGTGAGAAGGTTGTGACAGATATTTTACGTCTCAGAGCGGCTGTTGAGTGATGAAGACGTTTCCAGGTTAAACACAAACTGAATTTCTTCTGCATGTCTCGCAGTTTGACTGACGTGCATTAAAAGCATAAAAGCCACAGGTATGCTCAACACATCTGTACATGACAAACACTCTGAGTATGTGCATTGGTGTCAAAGTGTGTGTGAGAGACAGAGTGTGTGTCCCGAGGTCTGGATGAGTCACTGCATAATGAAAAAGCAAAATAAAATGTGGAGCCTGAAACAGAAGCCAAAGTGAGAACTGACAGCAGCTGCACTGAACCTCTCATGTACCTCGATACGCTTCATCCAGAGCACTAAAGTTCAATCTCAAACATGGTAACGCTTAAAGGACAGCTGACACTGTATCACCTCACAGAAGGAAGCGTGCATCTACTGCTAGCTAACGTTGCACCTCAGCCAAGGACGCTGTTAATGTTTACAAATCGCACCATCACGAGCACGAACCTCTCGTCCATGAGTAGATGCACACTTTCTTTTGCACAGTGATACGTTTGGCAGGTGTAGTTCAACAGAAAGAAAATAGTTCTCACCATGTTTCTTTTCCTAAACCTAACCTCTGTAACTTCACATTGAAGACATAAAGTCATCCACGGGATGCTAATTCCTAGGATATCTCATAGATATCATACAAACTGCTGTTTTAGGATACTCTGGATGATGATGGAGCCTCTGGGGGCGAATATTTCAGGCTGATCCAGTGTAACCACCAGATATGAGCACCTAGATTTCCTCTTCCATACTCTGCTTATTTCATGTAATCTCTATGAACAGCTATCTGAGCATGAATGCAGATAAATTAAAAAAAACCCAATGCTAATACAAAGATAACTTGACATCAGACGTGAGCTGATGGATTCTTTCCCAGGCTGTTCACTAATTTTCTGGATGTTTTCCTACAAAAAGCAACGCACCTAAATTCGTACATATCCCATGTATTTTGAAAGGCTGTGATCACGTGATCAACGCGCTGACGGCAGTGAACAAGGAAGCGGTCCCGAGCGCTTGAACGGAGGCAGGTTGGGGCGGTGGATGGGTCACAAAAGAACGGACTTTAGCCCAGGACATCATGTGTTCAGATCTGTGTGAACTTTGAGTCACTTTAAGAAACTACCTCACTGCCACCTCTTTTACACTGCCAGATTTTCAGTGAACGTTGGGCCGTTTTGCCGGCAAGCTGCGAGCATTTAGACACACAGAGCCGGATTGGCGAGTTGATCTGAGGTGCCCAATTTTCCGCCTCGTAGAGTAGACATATTGGCGGAACCTTTCTGGTTTTAACAGAAGGAGGCGGCCTTCTGCAACAGGAGGGGCTGTTGATGACTTGTGGGAGGAGCTGTTGATGACGCCGCACGTGCGAGCCACTGGCGGTGGATAAACAGGAAACAGCTGATAGCAGGAATTAGTGAGCAGCTAGTAGCAAGAGGGAAACACAAACCTAACAGACACTGTAAAGATGAGCAACTGGGGAGACAAGGATAAACAAAAGTAGGTAGGTGGCATTTTGCTGCACTCCCCGATTTTGTTTTTATACTGCCAATGCTGAAAAAACACTGATTGGGCTTTCCTGCAAATTTGCACAACTCCTGTTTAAAAAAGGCTCATGTTTCTTTTCCTAAACCTAACCACAGTAACTTTAAGTTAATTATGTAACTGTACGTTAAAGACATAACGTCATTAGTGGGGCACAAATTCGTAGGCTATCATACAAACTGTTCTATGACAATACGTTGCCTCTGTGCGTCGTGTCTGACTCTAACATCTCTGACAGAGTGGAGAGAGGTGAGAACAGGCTGCTTTTTTAATCTGAGTGTGACTCAGCAGTTTCTTGTCATGTTCTTCATCACTGTGTGTCAGAATAAATTTAAACAAACCACCAGCTTCGCTGTAAAGAACTTGTAAACAAAGTCTGAACCTGAGTCGTTTATCAGTTTTATAGTAAATCCCAAAGACTGATTTAGTAATCTTAATGAGGTCAAACTTCGTCCCTCCCAAATCACCACTCAGCCCATAAACAAGGAGGTTATGAATGGATCCATTCAGTGCTTCTAATCAGAGCTTTACTCCATTGCTTCAACATAAAGCTCCTCTGTTCGCCTGCACTCAACCCCAACCAGAGCACGCATCATCTGAAGCCATCGCCGGTCACACGGTGAGCTCCGCCCACTGCGTGTTTCTCACTCTGTGTTTTTCAGGATGACAGCACTTTGTCCGGGGTGAGATTACAAAGCAGAGGCGCCGCGTTCAGTCGTAATTTCTGATGCAGACACAGCACAGTGACACAAAGCAACCGAGCACAACAAGGAACAAAGCATCTTCCTCTCTCATCATCCTCTCCTTCTCATTACTGCTCTCTGTCAGTCCTTTCATCCAGCGTGAACACAACCTCGAGTACAGTGAGCATGTCGCAGCGTCAGAAAACCCTCACACAACCATTTCCCAGTCATTTCTTCATGCAGGTAAATTATCTCTGTTGCCATCAGGGTGCCGTCGTGTTTTACCTGCTAGTAAAATTAATCACGTTCAAAATCCGTCGCCTCTGCTCCGGAGGATTCTTTTTAACATTCCCACTGTTGGGAAGGTTTTTTAATCAGCTCTTTTATTGTGTGAATGATTTATAGATTTTATTCCAGATTTAAACTCCTTTGTTTGTACATCATATGTTGCTGTAGGTAGATTTGTAGTATTGGTTTTATTTGAGAGGGTTGTGAGATATGGATCATCACCTCTGCTGCACAACAGATCGGCTGAATTTTGTTTTTACCCCTCAAAGCACTAAAAATCCCGACAACAACTTTGTCAGTCTGATCCAATCCACAGGGAGTTTCTCATTGGATTTGGGACTACTGCAGAAAATAAACTCTGTGGCAGCAAACGTCTACGATACTTAAATATTTTGTTCAGCAGGATAACCTTCACTAATAAACACCACTTTTAAGATTTCTGAAGATGATATCTAAATGCAATTGCTAACATTAGACTATAAACAAACTACACCACAGTCACATGACCTCGATGTCGCTGACGCTCAGCTTCTTGTAATTTGATTTTGGACAATTACCACTTAGTCTCAATTAGCCGCTTGATAGCAACCGCCTTTTTTAGTCACATAAAAGCTTCACAGTGGGGCAGTTACTGATGTATTTTACGTCGTAGAACAAGATGTGAAAATCTCTTTAGCTTGTGTTAAAGCTGGATGAGACAGAAGTCTGTAAAAGACTAAATAAATAAATAATTAACCATCAGAATTTTAAATCCCCCCTCCTCCTGCAGCTCCTCACACTGCTCTCTCTGTTTATCGGACCACAAATGGGACAAGATCTAGCTGTTAGCCACCCCACGCTCTCTCCGCCTTACTCCCCGCCACTGTGGACGGCCTCCCTGGGAGGAGAGCGGGCAGCAACTCTGGAGACAGACCTTTGGTTGGTGGCTGCAGCACCTTGAATTAGAGCCAGGTGTCACAGCAGGCTGGTGTCCAGCAGCAGCATCAGGTCTAACTTGTGTAACAGCAGCAACAGAAAGTTTGCTGATGCAGTGGGGAGTCGGGGCTGTCCAGTCTGCTAGAGGTGGGCTTTGAGCTGGATTTGAGTGGCCGCTGACTGGGGGTCATCTCTGCAGCTGCTGCCGGCGCTCCTCCCGGTGAGGTGGTCTGTAGCGTCGGGGAGTGAGGCGCAGGACACACTGTGATGCGGGCCTCTAGCTAACGTAGACAGCTAAACTATTAGCAACGTTTTTTCTCCATCTCTGAAACGCTTTGCTGATATTGACACATGTTTTAGTTTGTTTACTGTCAGACTCTTTATCGCTTTGTCAGTCAACCTACAAGTCAAAATATGACGCTGTGGGTACCCTCCTGTGTCAGTTTTGGACGTTCAGGGACGGCGTGTCAGTCTACACTTGTTACATGCATTCAGGGCTGTTTCAAGACACTCTGGGGGCCCTAGGCAAGAGGCACCTTGGAGCTGGACTTCCCCGTCGCCGGTAAGCCTTATCTTGCAGCGTATTTGACAGGAATACGGCATCTGTGACCCCTGTTCAACCCACAACTGGCAGGATTTGCCTTTCGTTTCTGTTGCTGGTTGAAATCTGTACTTGCATAGTGTGCTGAATGATTTGTTTTGCTTGCGCAAGAGGGTGAGTGTCCATGCGCCGTTGCTCATGTGATTGGACTTTGAACTTATCCCACAGTAGTGGTACCGTAAGGTACCGTAGTACTACAGTACTCCAACAATGTTAGCGCGGGTGGCAACCAATCATGCGGGACATGGTCTCAATTTGCGTGACGCGTGAAAAGAGACAGAAATGCTGTGCAGTCCTGCACAGTGTGGGACGTCTGGTCACCCTACTTAGCCACTCGCAAGCAGCAGCTAGTAGGGGGCCCCATTAGGGGGGATTCCAACGTGTTGTCGTTGTTGCAGTGTCTATAGGAGTTCCATCATATTGTCATTGATATGGAACAATGTCAGCCGTTTCTGGGGGCCCCCTTCCAGCTCGGGGCCCTAGGCAATTGCCTAGTTTGCCTGTCCGGTTGCAACGGCCCTGCATACATTGTGTCTTTTTAAAATACAGTTCAGCTTTCACAGGAAATGCTCAGCTCCTGCTTGTTATGTGCATCCAGTCTTTTTCAAAGTAAACATACAACATCTGTAAAACATGCAACAAAACTCTGTGGTTAGTTTTAGAAAAAAACCCTGTCATGCTTTGGCTTTAAATTCACAAAGCAGACAAACAGCAGGCTCCTGGGTAAAAGTCCAGAGTTTGTCCACATCCAGCTCCCCTTCAGCCTGCCGGCGGTGTTACAAAGGGTGTGTATCTTACCGCAGGAGCAGGGTGTCTCTGTGCAGTGGTGTCTGATGCTGATGTCCACTGACAAAGCCTCTGTATTTGACGAGTTGGGGGGAGAATGGGCGGGGCTTTCACCATCTGAAGGGATGTGCACGCACATCTGCAACTGTACAACAGCCAATAGGAATGCACTCTCTCTGAAATGACCTGTGATTGGACAAAGTGTCCTCAAAACAAGAGGAGGAGCAGACGTCTAGTTTTCTCTCAGACCACAATATGCTCAAAGGTTACTGTGGGATTTTTGCCCACTGATGCCAAAATAAAACTGTCTACTGCAGCTTTAACCGCAGACTTTAAATTCAAACCCACTGACTCTGAGACAAGATGACTGAAGTGACAAAATGCAAACTCATTTCCAGGTTTTGGGGTCAAGGGAGGGACGGAGAGACAAACTGTGACACATATGGAGGTCTGATTCTGGGTTTAAAGCTGCTGTGATCATTTTTTTTATAAAATGAAAATATTAATAAAATCTTTGAGTTGAAAAATAACAGGAAAGCACAGAGAGTTCACAATCACTCCTCTCATCAAACTACAGTTAAAGGAGCTATATGTAAGAAATCTAAAGCAAATAGTCGTAAAATCCTCCTAATATGTCACAGAGACTAAGGAATAATGTTCATATAACACACTGATCTCACCGACAACAATAGCACAGCCAGAATATTCGCATTTAAAAAAATGTTTACGGTCCGCAAATCATGTTTATGTTTTGAATTTGTGTTTTGGCCGTGGGCAAACAAATCAGTCTCCAGCGTGCCGCTGTCCAGCAACCTCGACTCTGTACTCGTGGCAGTATTTTGAATTTGAGTGCAGTAACCGTTTTGGCCACATTCTTACATACAGCGCCTTTAATACCAGATGTTTGTTTCTGTCAGATCTCTGCATCTGAATCTCTGTGACTTTAAAAATGATGTCTGCAGCTCGCTCACAGTTCCTGCAGCAGCAGTGAGTAAATATTAGCGGTGGCAGTATGGATCAGATGCTGCCTGTTAAATCCTCTGATCAGATCAGCTGAGAGCAGCGTCTATAAGCCGCTCAGGGACACGTGTCATGGAAAATAATCGATGCTAGATGGAGATGGAATTTCACCGTTGGGCTTTACTGGGAGAGTCCAAACAACAGCAGAGAGCTCCTGTCTGCACATGCTCAGAGGACACCTGCCTCAGCCCGGGCCGACGGTGCTGACTGGAACACACACTTTAATAATGAGTAATGACTTATTATTGTGTTCAGTGGGGTTTACCCAAACTAATGGTCCCACCCTGACAGCAGACAGAGGGAGGTGTCAGTCAGGCTCAGGCTGAGAGAAGGTCTAATCAGGTCACACAAGTGAAAACACCTGGAAGACTTTATTTGTGCTCATCCATCCTACTGTTTCCTCCAATCAGCTGACTGTGGGTGTCCACTCTTCCAGTTATCCAGTCAAATTTCACCACGACCTTTATCAGCCAATCACGATGCTACTGCAAAACTTTAAATCTGCTCTCTCCTGCTGCTGTCAGCTGTCATTTGAGGCACAATAGTCGTGCCCTCCTCCACCCCGTTCACCTCCAGCCATCGTATCCAGACTCCAAGACTCATTCCTCTACTCATCCAGATCATCGGCATCTTCTCCACATCTTCTTCTCATCTTCACCACCACATATTTGAGTCATTTTGTACAATTTCAGTCCTACAACACTTGTTTTACCTAAAGATCACACCCAGACAGTTTGGATGTTGATCACAATCATATCTCCGAGGCAACGACGGAGAACTTGCAGCAACAAGAGAAGAACTGGGAGCAGACAGTCGGGGGTGAGCGCCATGGCCAACCATGTGAACAAAACCTGGATGTCTCTCCTGATAGTCACAAAGCAGAAGCTTATCTGCCCTGAACATGCAGCTACACGTCTGACTGCTTCGTCTGCAAACACTTCACTGGGAGCTGTTTAATGTTGACCTAATCTGTGCTGTGAGAACTATTCCTGAACAGGACAGACGCCACCATCAGACCCTTCTGTGATTTCCTTTCTCTTCTTCTGCGATTTGATCTTTGAAAAATGAGTCTCACATTTCACCTTTCACCGACATTATCTGGACGAGAAAACCTTTAAAACGACTAGACTAACTATTGGTGTTAGTGGCTGAATGTGTGTGTGTGTTGGGATGGATGTGTGTGAGGGTGGAGGGCTGTAAGTCATTAGTGCAGCAGTACAGTCGCCTCTTGGTTTCTGGGCGCATGTAAACCAAAACCACAAGTGCTGAGCAGTTCGTGGATTTCAGCACAATTTCATGCCCTGAAGCTCTGGTTACACCCGACCTCCCCGCCCAAACACGCTGAGGGAAACCATGATCGTCTCCGTCTGACCGAGAAACATCAACTCCCATCCTGCAGAGGATTTAGTTCGTGTCTGATCTCATTCTGCCCATCAAACATCGTATCTACAGTTCAATCTGACGAGACACACCTGTCTCACCTTAATTCAACTTTTCAGCATGTTTCAAACAACAGCAGAAAATATGAGATCCTTCACTGAGTGTCTGTCAAATGTCGACGCAGTGGAGCCTGCATGGCATGATGGGAAATTCATGCTTATATGAAAACACTTTTTTCATACTTGTTGTAGAGTTAATTTTGGCGTTGTGAGGAAAATATGCGATCACACTGAACATCAGGATAACAGCATGATAAACAGAAATTAAACTGCTAAAATACAATACGACTCCTTGAATTTAAAACATTAAAGGAAATTATTTCCAACATTATTTTAACTGAACAAATGAAGCTGAACACAAAAGGCAGCAATAAATAAAGACTGATTGACTTTAAAGATTTCTACTGACTCAAGTTATCCCTGACCAGTGCAATGCCAGACAAGAGGAGGTGCCGCCCCTACAGAACAACCATATTTTTACTCAATTTTTTAATTTATTTTTTTATCTTTGGATCATTTTTCTTTTATGTGCAATTCTTTATATCAAAAAAGGTGCAATTTAGCCACCTACATGGCCCATAGGAAGATTGCGCATTGTCTCTGAACGCAGCATCGCAGTTTTTCGTGATGTGTTTATTGCGTAAGTTGACATCACGATGACGATAAAAAACTGTTTAAAACCTGAACCAGAGTGTTTTTAACTGAATGTGATCATGTCAAAAACTTTATCCTTTTTTTTTTAATCGCAAGACAATATGAGACACAACAGAACAACAAGAACAGTGAATACAGGCCAGTAAATAAAGTGTTGTCAGGAGATAAGGGACAAGGTTTTCTTGTAATGTTTTCTTGTAATGATTAATTATAATGAAGTCAGGGGGAGTGTCCCCCCGCACACTCAGTGCCAGGGCATCATGGGAAAACTCCAGAACGGGTGACGAGAGTTGAGTAGTTGAGTTGTTGCATCTTATAGTTATTGATGTGAAGTTTGTGCAAAAATTTCATACTGTCATATTGATACAGCTGCAGGTTCCATATTGTTTTGTCCACAGGTTATTTATTTGTGTCATTATTATCATTATCATTCCAAATTGGTTATGTGTCTTTATTTTAACTTATATATGTTTCTTTATATCAACCTTATCATATCTTTGAGTAAAATAACCTGGAAGCTCAAACCTGAAATTTAAACATTGTTGAGTTTACAGTTACTGCACAGATTGTAGATTCAAACATATTTGTAACAGTAAAATGACATCACAGTTCTCTGCCGTTGTTTTTTGATTGTTCTGTCCTTTTGTTGTTTGTTATATTTTTATTTTTTGTTCACTTAATCAATTAATATTCTGACTGAACGTTCAGACCAACAGTGACCAGAGCTTCCAAAGCGGCAGATGTTGTTCATTTTCAATGAGAGCCCGGTCATCAGCCGCACGTCTTGGGCGAGCAAAGAGACCGGAGCGGCTCTGGAGGGGAGTTTAACTTTATGGTAATGAGCTCTGACGCGGTTCAGCGGCAACCAATCGGAACGCTGACGCGCTTCGATGAAGCGGGTCCCAGAGAACAAGCCATGTAACTTTGGTTCCTACAGCACACTGTGATTACTTGTGCTAATGTTCAATGATTCACGTGATGAGCAACCAGAGCTGCTACAAATATTTTTGACAGTTGTGATTCTTGGGCGTGTCTGCAACAGACTTTGCCTCTTTGGATGCTTCTGGTCTGAACGTACAGTTATTATTACTGTTCGACTGGTCATCAGTTACTTGAATGTGCTGTCATGTCATCTGTCATTGCAGCTGCTGACAACTGTCAAGCTGTCACCTGTCTGCGACTCAGCTGATGTGACGTATCAGATTGTGGGTCAGAACAGACAGTAATGCATGCTGACGGACCGGATGTGGTCGAACATCCTGGTACTTTTGGCATTTTTCTGCTCCAGTATGAGCCATCCAGACCTCTCAGGTCTTCAGGGACAGGTCTGCTTTGTGTCCCAACATGGAGAAGCAGTGTTTAGTTTTTATGCAGCTCTGCACCAAATCACACTGCTTTAAATCAAGGCTGAAAACTTTTGCTGCTGCCTTTTATTAAATCAAATAGTTAAATAGTATTACGCTGCACTGTAGTCTTTATTCTGCACTGCAACTTTATTCATGTATTTTCATCTCTGCGCTGAGATCTATTTTTATAGGTGATTTTTTAAATTGTAAATCATTTATTACTAATTTGACCTTTTATATCTTTTGTCTCCTCTTTACTCTTTTACCTTAAATCTGTATCCTTTATTGTGTTTGATATTCTATTGCTCTATAAAGCACTTTGAATTGCCCTGCTGCATAAAATGTGCTGTACAAATGAAGCTGCCTTGCCTGCCTATTGGGGGATACTAAATCTTTTTCTGGCATACTCTATGGTATGGTCGTACTGGGTTTGGGAACACATAGTTGCTTTCAGCTGATGGCAGTTCAAGATGGCAGGAAGGATGTGTGTGTAGATGGCATTAGCAGGTCTGAACTGGAGGAGGCAAAAAAAATAGTTTAGCATTACCTGAAACTCACCTTTACTTTAACTCAGCATGATGTGTTATTTCTGGATATTTCTTGAGTTTTTTTTTTATCGTAATGGACGATAATTTCTTTATTGTTGTGATTTTTGAGGATAGAAACAATATCACTTTTCATTTTGAGGTGAAGCTTGAAATAAATCACAAAAACAAAGAAAGAGTTTGTCTGTGGATCTGTAAACAGATTTAATGTCCACATTTTACGATATTAAGAAATAAGGATTATCCAATCTTTAATATTACGAAAGAGAATCCAGATCAGAGTTGTGTAATGCATCCTGTCTGCTTTCATAACCACAGCTGGACTTCATTTCCTTCATTTCACTGCCTGCTTTCTCCTAATCTGCCTATTTATAGATGCACAACTTTAATCAGTAACACTCAGGCTCAGACTGGCTGCTTTCATGCTGCGGTTCTTTATTTTGTTATTAAACTGGAAGTGGAGGATCTCAGACTCCTCAGGCAGTTTGGAATGAAACACAGAGGGATGATATACTGAGCACTTTGTCCTGGTGAGTCAATCTGGCACCAGAATATGTGTTTTTGTCCAGGAAAGTGGACGACATTCCTCTTAAAGTGACCTTGTGCAGGATGTTGCAGCCCTGACTGCCCAGCGTCGGTACGAAAAATGACACGCACACTGACCTTCTTATGCTAAAAAAATTTTTTTCCATTGCACGCATGTTGTGGAAAACCTCACTTCCTGTACCGGACCTGGACGTCCAGTCATTGCTGGACCAAAACAAAGCAAAAGAAAACCCAAATGAATCCACATGAAAACGTTTCCTCTGTCTCCACACCTCCTCCACAGATCCACTTCCATGAGTCATGATATTATTGTGCTGCGATTCCACCAACTGAAATAAAAACCAGCCTTTCCTTTTTGGGAATGCTCATGAAAAGCATACTTTCCTAAAGGGAACAAATACCTGAATTTGTGGTGAGAAGTCAGGAAAAAACCACGTCTGTCTGAGAGTTGAGGAGAGAGCACGAGAGGACACCAAGAGAGGAAGTCTCTAGAAGGCTGTAACCTAAAACAGAGGCAGACAGAAGCCTCACACACACAGCTCCCAGTAGATTACTGGGATAACCTTAAGGCATCGCCCGTCACTTCTCTACATTCAGGAACATTCCCATATCTTGCCTTTTCACACATGCTATAAAAATGCTGAAACAGATGGTGCAGCGACGGTCCAGCACTGATGTATGCAAACCGCCATAAAACAGACGAAGAAGAAGATGGGATGAGGCAGGTTGTACGCGTTGGAGGACGTCTTCAATCACCTATAAAAGCCTCGGCGTGAATGCTAAACTGTAAACAAGTCATAAAATACATCATCAGTGGAGTCTTGTGATTGGTTCGTTTGCTTCGCATGAAAGCATCTTTTGTCAAACCTAAACGTTTATGCACTTGTCCCTGCGGTGTTCAGGCTGAAGGCTGTGGTCATGTGACCAACATGCTGACGGGACTAAAGAAGGAAATAGTTTAAAGAGCGATTGGACCCATCCACCACCACTCCCATCCACCCTACCCGGACTTTCTGCACCTTAAGGGATAGTGCACCCAAAAATGAAAATTCAGCCATTATCTACTCACCCATATGCCGAGGGAGGCTCAGGTGAAGTTTTAGAGTTCTCACATCCCTTGTGGAGATTGATGGGGGCAGCGGCTAGCACACGTAATGGCAGACGGCGCCCCAGACTAACGTCCAAGAACACATAATTGAAACCGCAAAATATCTCCATACTGCTCGTCCGTAGTGATCCAAGTGTCCTGAAGCCCCGACATAAAAAGTTGTGTGGAAAAACCTTGGATCACTACAGACAAGCCGTATGGAGATATTCTGTGGATTCAATTATGTGTTCTTGGACATTAGTCTGGGGCGCCGTCAGCCTCCATTAGGTGTGCTAGCCGCTCCCCCTGCCGATCTCCGCAAGTGATGTGAGGACTCTAAAACTTCACCTGAGCCTCCCTCGGCATATGGGTGAGTAGATAATGGCTGAATTTTCATTTTTGGGTGCACTATCCCTTTAACGTTCATCCTCATCTCGCTACGTTTCCCGTTGACACTGCAGGTCGCCATTAAACTATCACAGCGTCCGGCTGTGTGTCATGCTGACGTGAAAGGATGGCTTTCCTCGTCAGTGTCTGATGCGGGGAGTCACTGATCAAGCTCCGGTTTTTGATGACTTCAGAGTGAGAACCTACGTAACTTAACGTGAAATCTGTAACGTGACTACACTCAACATATGTTGGGTACATAACTTCATGTGACGTGCCTAACATGATGATGTCAAACAAGTTTCTTTTTCTGAACCTAACCTACGTAACTTTATTTTCTTTCTGATTAAGATGCATGACCCCCACAGCTTTTGTCACAATTATAAAAGTTTTGGCTCAGATTTTTGGGCGACGCATGAATAGGCAAATAAATTAAATCAAGTGAGATTTATCGCTCCCAAAAATCTGTCAGCACCTGATCTGTCCTCCACACAGGCTCCGCCTCCACAGCTACAAACACGTCTGCTGATTTTGTAGAAGCTACAGAATCATCAGGGGGATAATCATCCAGTGTGAGAGGCTGACTGCACAGTGCTGAATTTGAAATGTCACAGTTTGAAGGCAGTTTGGTCAGGAATACAAAAACAGGAATAAGGAGCATCGACTCATCTCTGTTTGCTCACCGGTGCATCGATCTTGATCAGAGCGATGTCAGCCTTCTCGTCCACATCTTTGATCTTGGCGTCGAATGTGGCTCCGCTCTTCAGCTCCACCTGGAGGACACAAAATGCTACTGACTCAGTCACGCTGCCTGTGCCCCTGAAAAACTCTGCTTATTTATCAGTTATATATTAAAGGGGACCTGTGATGCTTTTCCTTATTTTCTGTCATATATATAAAAAGTGACTGTCAGATGTTCATATTAAACATGTCCAAATTTTCAACGATGTGAACGTGTGTAACAGTGAGTAAAAACATCAGGAGGCTTCAGACCGCTCTCAATACTCTGTTTCCAACGAGACCAGCTGACGTCAGCTGGTGATAAATTTCATAATGTGGTCATCTGCTCCAGGCACGCTACTGCAAGTGTTTACATGACATACACTGCTACATGTAGCTACATGCTAACATCAGGGAAACATGTCGCCTTGTTGCTGGTGTTCATTTCAAATCAGATTCCTGCTGGAACGTGTCAGATTGTGTTTAGAAGCTTTTAGTGGTGTATAAAGTTTCATAATTCTCTGTCACAGTCATTCCCCAGCTGCTCTGATGGTGACGCCAAGAGAGACTCGAAAATACTGACCAATCAGAGCAGACTGGGCATTTCGGGGGTGGTCTTAAAGAGACAGGCGCTAAAATAGATCGTTTCAGACAGAGGATGGATACAGGCACAGACAGGATGAAGGAAAATAAAGTGTTTTTGAAACTAAAGCATGTGAACATGTTCAAACACAAACACAAAATACAAGAACCTGAAAATGACCACAACAGGTCATCTTTAAATTCTCAATGAATCCTGAAATTCCATGAAGTGAAAATTACAAGAATTAGATCATAAAAAAAACTTTATTTCAAAGACAATGTGTGCACGTTTCCCCTGCACCGTCTCCACAGCTGCTTTGCGTACCTTTACTCTGTGCTTGTTGGCGACCACGTGAGCATTGGTGACAATGAGTCCGTCCTCTGACACAACAAACCCAGAGCCGCTGGCGACCGCCACCTCTCGCTTTGAGAATATCATCCTGAGCAGAGAGAGGAAGAGACAGAACATGTTCGTGACTGATTCCTCAGACATCGACCAATCAAACTCAATCACGAGTTAATGTTAAACAGAACGTGCGTCTTGCTTCACTGGCCGACAGGTGTGTTTGATAAGTCTGACTGCAGGTGTGTTACCAGGTCAATAATAATAATTTTAACTTAGTACTTTTTTATGTTTTTAAACAACAGTAGGGTGATACAATACAAAAATCCACAGTTAAGACAAATCTAATGTCATCTTTTATATACTTATTCTGTTATGTTTGATCTCCCCATATATATGTGACTCTTCTTGACCACTCTTCCTTCAGGTTTACTGATACTGGGGCTCGGTCTCCAGAGTCTCTCTCAGCACATGTGATAATCCCTCCAAAGGCAACACGTACACAAGTTTAACACACCACATCGTAACGTCGGAGGCTCTTCATCCAACCCTTTTATAGAACTGTGATGTGTGCGGCGTACAAAGATATTCTAAGAATGTGTCTGTAGCTGGAATCTGATCCCAGAACAAAATGATGTGGCTTTAGAGGGCTATCATTCCCAAATATTTTTTTAATCTCTCTGGACTGACCGCCAGAAGCTGAGAATTTTAGGGCACGATCACATGAGATGGTTATAAGTGCCACAACAGAGGGATATTTACATTGAACAGCTGGCGTTACATGCAGTGTGTACTGAGTAATCTTGGGTCTCATAAGATTTGTTAGAACATGTAATTTTTCTCCACATCTCATCATCCACATGGGACCCAAAATCTTCACTCCAGCATGTTTTACTGTTGGTAAAGAAAAAGATTTAAGAGTCCTTGTATCTTAGAAACGCTATCATCTTTCCACGCTTTAAAACCCACATCTGAACAAGACGGTGCAAAATCAGGATTATAGGTGCCAAAACAGAACAATGATTCATAACCCCAAAATGCCACATTTTAAGAGTATTTCCAACAACAAAATGATCTTTCCTTCCCTGCAGTGGCATTACATTATTTATAAATGGCATGGTCCAAAGAGCAGGGGCACATCCTTTTTCTTCCAGGTCCATAAAAATAGAATTAGGGACATTTTTTAATCCATTCAGTGAAGCACAGGTAACTCGCATCATACAGGTGTGAAACCGCTGAATCAATGAATGAACTTCTGCCGGTACATCCTCAGTGTCACACGTCTAGGGTTGCACCGAAATGAAAATTTGTGGCCGAAGCTGAAGCCGAATAAAATTAAACACTTGGCCGAATACCGAGTACCGTTGTTTAGTTTTTCATTGGCCCAAGTTTAAATCCATTTCTATAAGCCTTGTTTAATCACTGTTATTTTTTTTGTCAATATAATCTTTACAGTGTTGTCTATGAGAAATAATTAACTGCAATTCAAATGCATTTTGCATAAATAAAATAAAAATCAACCAGCCACCCTCCTCCCCTGACAAGTAAAGAACAGTCCCTTCATAAGTAAAGAACAGTCCCGAAAGTGCGGTGAGGTTTGTGGAGCGTTACCTGCCACAAAGAGAGAAATGTGAACGGCTCGTTTCTCCTCTGACAAGTCTCATACCTGTGTGCCACCACGGCTCGGCTGTTCAGGTACTTTTGGGCAGTCATGATGCCAAGAAGAGGACATTATTGGAGCCGGTAAGCCTTATCTTGCGCCGCGAAGCACTATGGCCGCCGTATTTGACAGGAATACACTCCTGTCTGTGTCTGTGACCCCCGTTCAACCCACAACCGGCAGGATTCGCCTTTCATTTCTGCTGCTGGTTGAAATCTGTACTCAGACAGCGTGCTGAATGATTTATTTTGCCCGCACAAAACTATTTTTAGTTGCAAATGCGAGTGCGGTGACGGACGGAGTAAAATGTTGCCACACTGCCGACATTTTACTCCGTCCCTCACCGCATGCTGTTTGATTGCGTTATCAAAACACGCCGCTATTATTCGGCCTTGCTTTTAACTTATTCCACCGAATACCGAATGTGTGTTTTTTTGCAATATTCGGCCGAATATATTCAGTTACCGAATATTCAGTGCATCCCTACACGTAGGATCTCAATGCTGATTGGCTATCACGACATGAATCACATCGCTCGCTTTATTTGCACTGCTTAATTCACCTGTTGTGTCCATTGCATCTATTGTGCACATTTTTTTATTCAGTGTGAACACAGCCTTACACACTTGCCTCCATATGAGGACGCTGCACTGATGACGTACTGATGTGGGATCATTCATGTTTGCACTACAAAACACGCCACAGAACACCTCGGCAAGTGGTCTCAGTGATCAGATCACCTGAGACACATTTTAACACCAGGTGTACACGGGCTCTTTCTTACTTGCGGTACAGTTCAATATGAACGACAGCAGGTGCGATCTTCTCCACCACGTCTGCGATGAAGTTGTACTTGTAACGAAGACTGTCAGGATTCTGCTGAGCTGAAGGGGGGAAACACACTGTTAGTGAACTGCATCACACACACACACACACACACACACACACACACACACACACACACACACACTCACAAAGGAATCCCACTTCACACCCACAGTCGAATGGGTTTGGCTCAGCAGCAGCAGAGATACTGAGTTACTGAAAATAAAACTGATGTGGACTTTGACCTCAGTAACAGAGAAAACTGTTCTTGTTTTGGTTTAATAAAATCAAGTGTCGTCTGTTATCTGAAACGTGACGAGAGTGTGTGGTGCAGTGTGCTGTGATGGGACTCAAACTGTAGCTGCTGTGTTAGACCCAATCCAGATGTGTGGATCAGTATATGAAGTGTAAGTCTGCGAGCAGCTGCAGACGCTCTGTTGATGCTTATAAAACAAAGGAAATGACTCAAAGCCTCAGAAGATACAGAGTGTAAGCAGGAGGGATGTCAGGATGCTTACTGAGACAGTTGTAACAGTCCATGCGTAACCGCTGCTGTCACCTTACATAACCTCATTTTGGCTTCACTCCAGTCGTGCTGCAACATCTTTCTTGTCCCATCTCACTGGTCATTTGTGAGTCGGCCCCTCCTGCTCGGACCGCTGGGACCAGAAAGGAGGCGCTCTCCTCCATCTGTGCACAGCGGTGTCCAAAACATGTGACACATGGGACGAGACACTGAGATGTTAATGCACTATTACACAAAGCTATGTTTGTTTACACTGAAGACTCTGACCAATCACAGGCAACCAGGGAGTCACGGTTAAACTAGAATTACCGCCCCGTGGTTGTGCGCCGTCATGAACCGGCCAAGTGTCTCTGACAGTCTCCATCCATGTCAGTGAAAACATGGATGCTTCACACACAGAAGATCTATACAATCAGCACAGTTTCAAGATTAGAGTCACCAATTCAGTATCTGACCAAATGTCTCCCCTTCTGTTCCTGAGATATGACGTTAAAACATGATGATGTCACAGTCAAGCTGACCTTTGACCTTTTGACCTTCATTATTTTATCCTGTTAGACATTTGTGTGAAATGTTGTCATAATTAGCCAATGAATTCTTGAGTTATGGCCAAAGACATGTTTTATGGTGACCTTTGACGTTAGACCACAAAACTCCAATCAGTTCATTCTTCAGTCTATGTGGACGTTTGTGCCAAATTTGAAGAATTTCCCTCAAGGCATTCTTGAGATATCTCCGGCCACGGCTGTCAACGGGGCGGAGGCATAAAAACAAGTTTTGTCAGGTCACACTGACCTTTGACCACCAAAATCTACTCAGTTCATTCTTGAGTATAAGTAGACGTTTGTTAACCTGGAAATCCAGATGCCCCGCCCCCAGCAAATGAGGAAGACAGCGCTGCGCCACAGGAAAAAGTAAACAGCCAGGATGGCAGCTGCTGAAGGACTGCATCCATTCAATTTAGCTTTGGAAGAAACGCTAAGCCATCTGCACTTATCTTTTTCCTTGATAGAGGAACAGGTCCTTCCAGGAAGGATGTTTTTTCTGTTTTGCCGATGGGATACAGCAAAAGCATAATATATCAGTTAGCCCCACTGGTTGGCAAACAAATGAGGCTTAGTGCAATGAATATGCGACAGCATTTAATATACCTCAGTTAGTGCCGCCCCTTGGGTAGGAAGGGTGTATCGGTGAGGGCCAGACTCAAATTTTTCTAGATTTGAGTCTGGATTTCCAGGCTAGACGTTTGTGCCAAATTTGAAGAAATTCCCTCAATGTGATCTTGAGATATCACATTCTCAGGAATAGTACAGACGAGGTCATGTTGGCCTTTGACCTTTAACCACTGAAATCTGTTGAGTTCATCCTTGACTCAAACTGGATGTTTGTGCCAAATTTAAAGAAATTCCTTGTGATATCATGCTCACAAGAATGGGACAGACAGATGGACGGATGGACAAAATGCCTCCTGCCCGGCTAACACCTGCAAACAATGACACTGGTTGTTCTGCGGCCTTTAAGCCACCAAATTTGGTTGTTTTTCACCAAGTCAGGAAGGTATCAGCAGGTATTTTAAACCAAAACATCATGTTTTCCAAACCATGACTAGGGGGTTTTGTGCCTAAACTTAACCACACATTACCCAGTGTTGTTTAAACATCAAGTTCCAATGTAAGGCCTTTATAATAACATTTAATGTGTAACGTATCCATGGTTTAGAGCTCAGATTCTCCAACCCTACCTGCCCCAGACTGCGACTGATAAGAGGGAAAGTGATGGAACAATGAAGCAATACGGTGGAGAACCAGGAGAGAGAGGTAGAGTTCTTCATGTGATCAGTTGTTGATTTCATTCACTGTCCTTTAAATGTAATTGTGCTTTGGCAACACATTCCAAATGTCAGCCTATTGAACTGAGAGAGCACGAGAGAGGGACGGAAAGCAGGAGAAATGGAGGCAGGGCCTGAAGGTGACGAGTCGGCAGTGTTTGCTTCTGCCTCCCAGGCTCAGGACCAAAACTGCTGCAGTGGCTCAGGCCTGGACAGAAAGTATGCAGGTTAATGTGGGGGATTTTTTGAGCCAGCTTTGCAGAAAAGTCCAACGTTTATCCTGGTAATTGGGGCGCTTTATCAATAAACTTAACAATGAACATGAATAATCCGACCCTGACTGTACATGTTTGTGTAACCAGTCGGTGAGGTAATGTTCCTGCTCTTTCTCTGAACACACTGCTACAGTCTGAGGTTGTTTCAGGTCATTCACATTTTTGTCTCGATAAGTCGCTCTTTATTTAGTCAGATTAAGTCTGAATTTGTCTGCACTCGAGACTAGATGACATGAGTCGACACCTCAGACTCATGAGGACCTCCTCTGGTGCTGCCGTACAGTTCCTGACTGAGCAGCTGTTTGTTGTGAGAGCTCACTTCAGCCTCGGCTGCAGAGACACTGATCTGTTTCTGTTTCTGTATGTGTTTGGCCGGAGGATTAGTGGTGTGCCAGCTGCTGCAGCTTTGAACTGAACTGAATGGAGCCAGTCAGATGAACGCCTCGACCTCAAACACTCTGCAGGTGTCGGTAACAGCTCAGCGTACTGAGGTCAAAGAAGGTCGACTCCACTCTGAGTCAGGGAGGAGAGCTGCAGCAGGTACATGCACCACAGACAGGGAAGAGAGCCAAGGTGGGACCAAGTCATTGTTAAGCAAGTCACAAGTAAGTCTCAAGTCAAGACAGTAAAGGCTCACAATCGCAAAGTCAGTTCCCAAGTCCCGAACTCTAAGTTTGAGTCCTAAACAAGTCATATGTCGTTCTGTTCATAGCCTCATCTTCTCCTGTTCTTTCAGCGCCTTCACATGCTGAAAAAAGTTTGAAGTTGCTGCCTCTCCGTGTGTGAATCTTTGACCTGCCTGTTTTACATGCTGCAATTTTTCTGTGGACCACTGCCTAGTTTTGTTCGCAAACAAAATTATCTTCGGTATCATTTTGTTCCAACTGGCATCAGTAACGTCATGTTCGCTCTTCATGATTCTGTGTGGATCATTAAGTGTTCATTACCTGTAACCGCTTGTCCTGTTAGGGCTGGCAAGGGGGGTGGAGCCTATCCCAGCTGACACTGAGCAACAGGCGGGGTTCACCCTGGACAGGTCACCAGACTATCACAGGGCTGACACATAGAGACAAACAACCATTCACGCTCACATTCACACCTACGGACAATTTAGAGTCACCAATTAACCTGCATGTCTTTGGACTGTGGGAGGAAGCTGGAGCACCTGGAGTAGGGATGCACCAATCCGATATGTGGATCGAACATCGGCCCCGGTATCAACAAAATCGATGGATTGGGTATCGGAAAATGCAACCTATACCTGAGGCAATCCTTTGTCCTTTACACGAGCTACGTCAAGGAGAGAATCTGCAGTATCTGTAGTCATCAATGCCTGATGCCTCTAGTCTTTTCTGTTCTACATGTAAAGGTCTATAGCTCTTTAGGTCAACCATGGTATCAGATCGGTATTGGGTACCGGTCGATACTCCAAGCCACAGCATCGGGATCGGTATCGAAACTGAAAAAGCGGGATCGGTGCATCTCTAACCTGGAGGAAACCCACGCTGACATGGGGCCAGTGTCGACTTGCTGGGAATAATTAGCACTGATGTTAGTTGATTCAGGAAATGAAGGTAAATGATAGGGACTAGCAAATACACGATTATCTGTATGTGTCTGTGTCGCTTTAACCAACAAAATCATCTGTATCTGTACTCAAAATGAGTTGTCTGAGTCAGACGTGGGTGGGGTTTAAATCGGAAGTGGGTGTGGCCTAATCTGACGTTGTTATTTTAAGCCTGAAATTAATATAGGTTGATCAACAGTAAGAGGTTAAACACAAATAAGGATTTCCCTTTATCAGGAGTGCAGACACAGACACTTTTATTTTCTTTTAAAGATTATTTTTCTGGCTTTTGCCTTTATTTGATAGGACAGACTGAGCGTGAAGGGGGGAGAAAGAGAGGGGAGGACGGTCCGTGTACTTCGCGGCCATTCGTTTCGAAATAACAAATTGAAACATGGAAAAACCATTATCCATTTTTTGTTTTGAAATGACCAAACGAAAAAGGAAAAAAACGATCCATCTCCCGTTTTTTATTTGATAATAAAGAAAAGAAAAACGGAAAATGAATCGTTATCCATTATGTGTTAGCCGTTATCCGATTTAATTTGGGAATTTAAAAAAACTCTGTGGGAAACTCCTTTCTATATTTTTTGTTCGTTTCCTCTCTGTGACCAGTAAGTTGCATTCATGTGGTGTCGGAATAATCGGAAAAATGACTTTCCGACTGGGAAAATACACATGAACGCTCGCTCATGTCGAAAAAACAACTCGGAGATAATTTTGGAACAGGAGTTGTCGACTTGACTGAAATTGACGTCACTTTCACAGAAAACTGGCGGACAAAAAGGAACGTTTGGTCCATGGTAATAAAACTTTTTATTAATTCACGTATTGCATATCATTTTTTGCAGACGTAATGTGTAATGTGGTATGCCGTTAGTTGCTGTTCATGTAGAGTGACCTAGATTAGTTAGAAAAGTTATTTATTAGCATAACATGTCAGATAAAGCAATATTCTAGTAGTTATAGGAAATGCACATGCTCCGTATGTACATTTCATACACCACATGAATGCAACTTACTGGTCACAGAGAAGAAATGAACAAAAAATAGAGAAAGGAGTTTCCCACAGGGTTTTTTTAAATTCCCAAATTAAATCGGAAAACAGATCATGGGTAACAATTCGTTTTCCGTTTTCTTTTCTTTATTATCAAATAAAAAATGGGAGACGGATCATTTTTCTCCTTTTTCGTTTGGTCATTTCAAAACAAAAAACAGGTAATGGTCGCGAAGTACACGGACCGAGGACATGCAGCAAATGGCTGCTGGGTGGAATTGAGCCCACAGCCACTGCGGCAAGGACAATGCCTTTGTACATGAGACGCCTGTCCAAACCACTGAGCAACTCGACGCCACAGATATTGACACATTTTACTCGTATAGTACTCGTATGCGTAAGAAGCACATTATCTGTATCAGATACTTGTTTCATTTGAGTATTCTGCTCAATCCTGGTAAATGAATTGATTTGTGTCGCACTCTTTAGGTAACAGAGTTTTTTTTCTATCTTTGGGCGTGGGGGGAAGGTGTCAAGTGTTTTCAAGTCAAAAGACTCAAGTCCAAGTGAAGTCACGAGTCACTGGTGCTGAAGTCCCAGTCCAGTTGCAAATGTTTTTTATTTTGTAAAGACTGAAGTGATCGCAGTTGTGACTCACGTCCACACCTCTGGTAGAAAGTACTGCAGGACGCACTGACACAGCTGGTTTTGGTCTTTTCAAACAACATGTAAGTAACAAGACAAATACAGTATAACAGTTTTATTCTTTCATGCAAAATATAAATAAAACTGATTAACTGCATCGGCAGTGATGGAACCTCAACGTGTGGCTCCACATTTATAACTTGGCCAAACAGTTTTCATTTTCCTCCTGAATGCAGCTCAGACACGCCGCTCCTCAAACATCTAATGAAACCCTGATTTGAACTTCATGTCTGAAATCTCATTACGAGCTGGACGAGCCTGAACTGGGAAACATTCCTCCAGTTCCTGAAAGAGTTGAGTCACCGTGCAACCGTGTTTTGTTAATGCTGTATCCACGCCTGTCAGTCACACACAGAGCTCACAAGTCTGCACAGGAAGCAGAAATAACACCAGAGAAAAAATAATAAAGGAGCCGTTCAAATCTGGGTTAAATAACCTGGACTGACCTAAATCTGCGTTTGTTTAAGAAGTTACACAATCGACCAATCAGCTCCAAGAGATGAATCATTACAGAAGACTGAATGCGCTGTGTGTGTGTGTGTGTGTGTGTGTGTGTGTGTGTGTGTGTGTGTGTGTGTGTGTGTGTGTGTCACTGACATCTTCCAGATTTCTTTCCCTCCACTCAAATAGTTCAAATCTTCAGAGAGAAGTGATGCAAAAGCTCGTCCGTCCCTCTGGGACAGATCGAAGATAGGAGGAGAGGAAATCAGGAGCAAGAAGACAAGGGAACAGGAGGAGAGAAAGGACAGAGGAGATAAGAGATGGATGGACAGAAAGAGAAAGTGCCTTGAAATCACAGGAGAGAGGAGGATAAGTAATTAGGGAGGAGAGGAGAGGAGAAATATAATGTGGAAGGAAGGAAGTATACAAGAGTGGAGAGGAGGTAAAGTGTGGATAAAAAAAGAAAATGAAGGGAGTAAGGATCAAAACAAAGGAGAAGTAAACTGCTCTTCTTCCTTCATCTCTCCTCTCCTTGAGGAATGGAGAAGAAAGAGGAGGAAATGGAGGAAGGAAAGATGATGAGAGGAGGAAGGAGGGGAAAGGATGGCAAAGGTGAGGGGAGAACGAAGACGAGGGATGAAGGGGAGAAAACCTTTGACCTGGTTGAACTCCACTAAGAGAAACTAAAGTGCAGTCAGCAGGTTAGTGTGTTCACAGCTGCAGCTTCACAGAGTGTGTGTGTGTGTGTGTGTGTGTGTGTGTGTGTGTGTGTGTGTGTGTGTGTGCCTCCTAATATGCTTTCATTCCTCCCTCTCTGCCTCACACACACTCACAGGGGAACACTGTTTATTTTCTCAGCACAGCGAGGCACTCAGGACCTGCTCGCCTCATTTCAAGACATTATGACCTTGTTAGAATAACAGACAGAGTGTGTGTGTGTGAGAGAGAGAGAGAGAGAGGGAAAACATCGCCACTTTTAGAGTTAGCTGCAGTGTGAGGTGCTGATGCAGATCTGAGTGATCAGCACATGGAGAGATGCCAGACACACAGGGAATGAGGCAGGGTGGAGATGCACCTGACGCAGCCTCTGATCATGTCACACACCAGTGTCCACCTGTTGAACACAGAGGAGTCTGAGTGGACATATTAAAGGTCCACTGTGTAAGATTCAGTGACATCTAGTGGTGACGCTGTAGACTGCAACCAACTGAAACTTCTGTGTGCAAAGTGTGAAGGAAAACTACGGGGGCTGTAGGGGTGGTATCGATTATACTCGATGTATCGAAGCTTGTTCAACGTAGGATGTATAAAATAACTGCAAATAAAAATTGTCATTTTTTAAGTCACCGGCATGATAATCACTCTGGTGTCTCCCGTGACTCTCTCTCCCTCTCACAGACACAAAAAGACAAAGAAAGACTCACAGACACGACACATCAAACACACTTCCTCCGCTCATCCTCATCCAGACGACTCTCTCCTGGCCGACAGTGTGAGCAGGCGAGGCGTGTTTCTGTATCTGCAGGGCGCCAGACAGCAACCATTTAATGTTTCTGCGTTGCAGTAAATAAATCATCACGTTTAATGGCGCCGCTGCAACAATTTAACTTTCTGCTAACTGCTAACAGCTAACTGGAAGCAACACTTCCAGCCTGAGATGGGTTCTTCAAAATAAAAGCACCAGTGGGTTATTATAAAAATACTTTAATGTACTTTATCATAACTGTTCCTTATCCAAATGTATTAAAACAGTGCTTCAACTTTGTCATAAAAGTACTTAAACTTTGCTATAACAATACATTCTTTTACTTTATTACAACTGTATTTTATTTAACTTTATTATAACAGTAATTTATTTAACTTTATTAAAGGCAACTGAGCATTTTCAGTGGCTGCTCCCAAGCTCTGGAATAGCTTGCCATTGCATGTTAGACATGCAGAATCCCTGGAAAGGTTTAAATCATCTCTAAAAACTCACCTTTTCTCGTTGGCTTTTGAACCCGCTCTGAACCAGACTTGACGTTGTGTGATATACGTATGCTCTGTCTCAGGTTTTTCCATGTGTAATTGATGTTGTTGTTTTTGGTATTTTGTATCTGTTTTTATATTTTTGGTATTTATCATTCTATTTGTGTGGTATTGTAATTTTTCACAATGTTCTTGTAAAGCACTTTGGTGACTTCCGTCTTTTTAAATGTGCTGCAGAAATAAATGTGACCTTGACCTTGACCTTTATTATAACAGTACGTTATTTAACTTTATTAAAAAGTACTTTATTTAACTTTATTAGAAAAGTACTTTAACTTTATTAAAAAATAATTTAACTTTATTTTAAAAAGTACTTTATTTAACTTTATTAGAAAAGTTCTTTATTTAACTTTATTAAAAGTACTTTATTTAACTTTATTTTAAAATGTACTTTATTTAACTTTATTAAAAATAATTTATTTAACTTTATTAAAAAATAATTTATTTAACTTTATTTTAAAAAGTACTTTATTTAACTTTATTAAAAGTACTTTATTTAACTTGATTAAAAAATTATTTATTTAACTTTATTTTAAAAAGTACTTTATTTAATGTTATTAAAAAGTTCTTCATTTAACTTTATTTAAAAAATTATTTATTTAACTTTATTTTAAAATGTACTTTATTTAACTTTACTAAAAATAATTTATTTAACTTTATTAAAAAATTATTTATTTAACTTTATTTTAAAAAGTACTTTATTTAACTTTATTAGAAAAGTTCTTTATTTAACTTTATTAAAAGTACTTTATTTAACTTTATTTTAAAAAGTACTTTATTTAACTTTATTAAAAGTACTTTATTTAACTTGATTAAAAAATTATTTATTTAACTTTATTTTAAAAAGTACTTTATTTAACTTTATTAAAAAGTTCTTCATTTAACTTTATTTAAAAAATTATTTATTTAACTTTATTTTAAAATGTACTTTATTTAACTTTATTAAAAATAATTTATTTAACTTTATTAAAAAAATATTTATTTAACTTTATTTTAAAAAGTACTTTATTTAACTTTATTATAAAAGTTCTTTATTTAACTTTATTTAAAAAATTATTTATTTAACTTTATTTTAAAAAGTACTTTATTTAACTTTATTAAAAGTACTTTATTTAACTTTATTAAAAAGTACTTTAACTTTATTATAAAAGTTCTTTATTTAACTTGATTAAAAAAATAATTCATTTAACTTTATTTTAAAAAGTACTTTATTTAACTTTATTAAAAGTACTTTATTTAACTTTACTATAAAAGTTCTTTATTTAACTTTATTTAAAAAAATTATTTATTTAACTTTATTTTAAAAAGTACTTTATTTAACTTGATTAAAAAGTACTTTATTTAACTTTATTAAAAGTACTTATTTAACTTTATTAAAAAGTATTTTATTTAACTTTATTATAAAAGTTCTTTATTTAAATTGATTAAAAAAATAATTCATTTAACTTTATTTTTAAAAGTACTTTATTTAACTTTATTAAAAAGTACTTTATTTAACTTGATTAAAAAGTACTTTATTTAACTTTATTTAAAATGTACTTTATTTAACTTTATTAAAAAATGTACTTTATTTAACTTTATTAAAAAATAATTTATTTAACTTAATTAAAAAAATAATTTATTTAACTTTATTTTAAAAAGTACTTTATTTAACTTTATTAAAAAAATAATTTATTTAACTTGATTAAAAAAATAATTTATTTAACTTTATTTTAAAAAGTACTTTATTTAACTTTATTAAAAAGTACTTTATTCATCTTTATTCGAAAATTTCTTTATTTAACTTGATTAAAAAATAATTTATTTAACTTTATTAAAAGTACTTTATTTAACTTTATTAGAAAAGTTCTTTATTTAACTTTATTAAAAAATAATTTATTTAACTTTATTTTAAAAAGTACTTTATTTAACTTTATTAAAAAAAAATTATTTAACTTTATTTTAAAAAGTATTTTATTTAACTTTATTAAAAAATAATTTATTTAACTTTATTCTAAAAAGCACTTTATTTAACTTTATTAAAAAAATAATTTATTTAACTTTACTTTAAAAAGTACTTTATTTAACTTCATTAAAAAATAATTTATTTAACTTTATTAAAAAAAGTTATTTAACTTTATTCTAAAAAGTACTTTATTTAACTTTATTTAAAAAATAATTTATTTAACTTTATTTTAAAAAGTACTTTATTTAACTGTGTTATAACAGCAGCTACTTTATGCAGTTTTACTGTAACAATAGTTTATTCAGCAGTTTGGTATTTTAGTAGTCTTTAGAGGAGATTTCCAAATAATGAGATATAATAATGAGTCGCAATATAGCCTGAAAATATCATCATAATATTTGTGGGCGGTTTCATCCAGCCAACATGTCAGACTGCATGGAGGAGGACCCGCTCTGTGTGACATAAGCAGCTCAATCTGAGGTGAGGAAATCACAACTCTTCTCAGTTTGAGGTGATTAATCATCTTAATCACATACAGTCCATTACACCTGCACACTGTGTAACACCTGCTGAACACTGAGGCCACAGCTGACCATCACAGCAGCACAGAGCACACTGAGCAGGTGTTACCTCACTGACATGACCTGGAGTTTGGTACAAGTGGCAGCTGGACACACAGCATGTTGCCATGGTGACACAGAGGCGCAGAGATCATGAACACACACAGAGGAGTGTGTTAATGGACTTCATGAAGCTGATCCGGTCCGCTGGCAGATTTGAAGGTTTGAGAACAATAACGGAGGAAGAGAAAGTTTACTCTGCTGCTGAGGTCATCCAAGTTCACACACACACACACACACACACACACACACACACACACACACACACACAGCTCTCACCTTTTCCGCAGGCTCCTCTCTGGATGAAAATCACCGGCGGCTGCTGCAGCTTCGTCGCCCGGTTGCTGACGCGCTTCAGCTCGCAGATGTTCCGGTACGACACACCGTCACTGCCGCACACCGGGTCGGAGCTGGTGCACACGCACATCCCGGCCTTGCCCCTCCGCCTCACGGTGGCGGACACCTCCACGCCGTCGGTCACCACGCACTCCATCCCCTCTGCGCACTCCTGGTCCCCGGTGCCGCCGCACTGCTCGCCCTCGCCGGACGCGCACACCGGGCAGCAGTCGCAGCGGTCCAGCACGTCACCGGCCAGACAGTCAGCGGGGATCGGGGCGCACTGCGACTTGTCGCACTTCTCCGGGCAGCCGATGGCGAAGCGTTTGGTTATCCGCGACCCGGTGATGAGGTACGGGCACACGAGCAGGGCCGTTACGCAGAGGATAAACCGGAGATGCATGATGGGACAGTCCCGAGGAAACTCAGAGAGACACAGGAAGCTGGAGTTGAGATTGACTCTGGGGCAGAGCGGAGACCAACAGACTGATGCAGTGTGGAAGTTCAGTCTCCGGTTGTCCCGGTTTATAAAAGCTGCAGGATAAACACAGGAGGCGATTGGTGGGCATGTGTGACGTCTGTCAGAGGGAGGGATGATGGAGGTGTGTGTGTGTGTGTGTGTGTGTGTGAGTGTGTGTGTGTGTGTGTGTGTGTGTGTGTGTGTGTGTGTGTGTTATTAAAGTTGTGCATGGTGGAAAGTAACTGGAGGTATTCAAACAGCCTGCCTACATGACATTTTGAGGTACTTGCAAAATACTGTCACAAATTTGAGTTGTTAATGATTAAGAGCTCAGAGCTGCCACCATCTTTCTTTGAGCTGGTCTGGTCCGGTGTCAGAGGCAAGAGAACATCCACTCCAGACAGACAGGTGTAGAAATATGGCCTTGACTGAAAGTACGAATTCCTAAAAACTAAAGGACACGTTCATACAAGAAACCCTACAGGAGCCACGTCCCTAAAACACACAGCACTGCAAGTACAACTATAAAATAACTTCATTCACTGGGCCAACTGCCGGCAACTTTTAAGGTGGAACGTTAACTTGTAATGTTACTCAATGCATGAGTTGATGACGTGAATCCATCAGCACACCTTAAATTTCACTGTGACAACTTTGACCATCACTTTAGTTTTTATATGACACACACTTTTAGTAATGACTTTAAAAATATAGATTCATTTGGAGCGGATTATGTGAAGGTCATATATTCTAATCCTCACTTCCTGTGGGCTACAGCAACACTAAACCCCTGAGCTTGCCTGAGAAGGACTAAATGCACAAAGCTGCTATTTTGAAATATCCCATGGAGAGAGACTCTCACTGCAGCCTGTTGTATTTTGTTGTGAAAATGTGGGCGTGCAGCCTCGTTCTGTGGACGATAAACCAGGTGCAGACTTCCATCTGTGTCACCGCTGATGAGGAAATACAGCGAGTGCTGGACGGAGCAGTGAGTGACAACAACCCCGCCCACATTTAAGAGGACTGTCTGAACACACCGAGGGTCTAGGTACCATGTCTGAAGGCTTACTGCTGGTTCCAGAGGTGCTGGACTGAAAGGGTTTGGTGGAGATGGGGCTAAAATGCACAGCAATCAATAAGGACCACACCAAACTATTGCGAACAGCACCCTCCCGCCCTGGTGCCACAGCTACAAGCAAAACTGTTCAGTCTCACACCCGACACAGGTGAGAGTCATCAGTAATTCAATTCTGTACTTTCTTCTACTTCACCACATGTCAGAGGAAATGTTTTACATTTTTCTCCACCACATTTATCTGGCAGCTGTGTACAAATCAAATCATCATCTTTAATTAAACTATGCATCTGGCCGATGTGGGATTTACAGTTTGTTCATGATAGACTTCTCATGCTGTCAGTCTGCTCCCTTTCTCTTAGTTGATTTTCTCTTTTGTGAGGTGACGCGCAGCAAAGAGCCGCAGGTTGGAATCAATTTGCACCGCTGCAGAGGACTCAGCCTCTATGGCCCGTCTCACGTCCCCCTGTACTCCCATTCTCCGTCCACCAGATTCCCTCAGACTCCCCCACCTGTCCCCGTCACCTGACCCTCACCTCCACCTGTTCATCTCATCAGCCCTGCAGGATATTAACCGGCCCGTTTCCACTTGTTCTCTGCCAGACTGTCACCAGCAGTTTGCATAAGGACAGTTTCTGCTTTTCCTCAGAGTCCACTGATGAATTTTACTGTGTCTTCTGTCCAACATCTCCGTCCTCGTATTTATAGTCATCAGACACTCTGCACTGCTGCTGCTGCACATTCACTGACCTTCAGTTGGTGAGCGCTGCTGTGCAACAATTGATTTTTCCAATAAGATAAACAGTTCAATAAAGGGACTGAAGAGTTCAGCTAGTTTTTAGGACGTGTCCTTTGGAACATTTTCTTTCTAAGAATGCCACTTTTTTAATGTTAGAAGGAAATGTTTTCAGAAAGAGATCCTAAAGAGACACTGTGTTGTCTTTTCCCTGACTGTGTTCTCTCACCACAAGAAAATGTTGGCATTGTACTTTTCTGCAAATCTTTTTAGGAGCCTTTGGTTTTTTTTTCCAGTGGATTTTTTTGCCCCCAAGTGTGAGTTATTTTTCGGCAACCTGTGGGTGTTTTTCCAGCGGCTTTTTAACCCCACAGCATGGGTGTTTTATTTTTCCTGCAGTAACAGTGCCATGAAAAGCAGTTGTTTTTCACAGAGACATCGCTGTTCTTCCTTCCAGCAGCTTTTCAGCCCCCAAACGAGGGTGTTTTTGAAGGATTTGTTGCTGTTTTTCCAGCGTCTTTGTTGCCCCCAAATGTGGGCATTTTTTAGCGACTCATAACTGTTTTTCCAGCAGCTTTTCAACCCCCAAACATTGTTGTTTTTTTGAGACCTCTGGCTGTTTTTCCAGTGGAATACTGCCATGAAAGGTTATTTTTTTTACTGAGACATTGCTGCTTTTCCAGCAGCTTTTCAGCCCCCAAACGAGGGTGTTTTTGAAGGATTTGTTGCTGTTTTTCCAGCGTCTTTGTTGCCCCCAAATGTGGGTATTTTTTAGCGACCCATAACTGTTTTTTCAGCAGCTTTTTAGGCCCCAGCTGCTTTTTTCAGTGCCCTGTTGCTATCATTTCTGTGGTATAAAGTGCCATTAAAAGTTGTTGTTAATTACAGAGACATCGTTTCCTATAACCACAACATTGTTTACATATAAAGTTTCAACATATTGACTACATAAAAACGTACACATGTAATATGTCCTTGGTTTGCAGAGATGTTCAACACCAACATTTTCTCTGGTGATTGTGTTGCCCGTTGTGTGTGACTCTCACACTCTGGCCTTGTGTTATTTGCTTCCTTCACATATTAAAGTTGATGGTGCTGACTGCAGATTTTTAACCCCCTCTAACTTTTTGAATACAATATTAGACGTGTCATTTCTAAATCACCACTGTGCCATGATGTGATGATGATGACATTATGAAATCATCTTGTTTCCCCTCAGCTTGCCCTCTAACACCTGATCAAGATCATTAAAAACAAAAGTTGGTTCAATGTCCACTTACTTTTCATGTGTGGTGATGCTGAGCTGTGTTTACGAGTATTCACGTCACGTAATCGACTGGTTGAAAATGACAGGTTCGTCCATGAGTCTCAGTCATCTCTATTTGGAGGAGAGCCGTCCTGTCATTAGCAGCATGATGCAACAGCTCTGTTCTGGAAACTATCAATCGTTAACACCCAATGACAACGGTCCCTATGACATCAAATGTGACATCATGTGGTCATTATGTCATCATTCAGGGAAACAATCTTATGGATCCTTACAGCTGTGTAGGCATCTAACTAACTGATTGAAATGGAAGCAAAACAACAATTTTACAGTCTCACTGTGAGACAAAATTTTCAGGTTCACAACACTCAAACTGTTCTGTTTAATACATTCAGAGGTGCTCACTGGATACATGTGGAGCCAAGATCATATTTCAAAAGTGGCACCTTATTTATTTCAGTGAAAGTTGATTACCGGCACCAGAAACTTCCATTTTTGGACCCAAAGAGTGACAACGACTTTTTAATTGTTTTAATTGTTTAATGAAGAGCTTGTGAATGAGCAAGTGAGAACCATCAGCCCAGTCACCAGAGGAAAATGTTGGCCATGTATGTTTCTGCAAACCATGTTACATTTGTACATTTCACATGCATCATATCAGTGTTTCAAAAGTGATGTCGTATCTAAGCTGACCTTGTCATCAGGAGGTGGAGGGGATGGTGCATGGTGTGACACCTCAGAGGATGTCTGCTGAGCTGCAGACCACTGTTCAACACCGACAAACAACAAAACTGGTTGTTTTTTAGCGAGCAGCTTTTTAGCCACCAAATGTGGGTTTTCTTTTTAGCAACCTGTTTCTGTTTTTCAATAGAACCTGTAGGAAAATGCCAGAAAATACATGAGCTGGCACATAGCTGAGTGTGTGTATGTACTGTAGCACGATGTGATTTTGCCAAGTAGGACGTGTTCCTAGATCAACATCCCACACTGCGTCCCTGGACAAAAATTGCGATCAGCTAATCACAATGCTCTGACATCATCAGTGTGCTGCTCCTGTGCTTCTTTCAACCCTCCATTCTGCTTCTTCAGAGCTAAGTTTCGCAAATTGAAGTTGGTTAAATTGAACAAAATCCTCATGAGCTACTGCAGGGTTAGTCTCGCCACCAGACAATCAGAGATCTCCGCCTTCTGATAGTCTGGGGACACTCCTTTCTAAAGTATGTTTAACACACCGGAGAAAACGGCCGGCAACAAAGCAACGCCTCTTGCATTTTTTAAAAGGACACGCCCTCCCGGAAATGTGCGCTCCCCCTTTTCTCGTCTGCAAGGAAACAAACACACAGAGAGCTTGAAAATGGATGCCGAGAGATTTAACTCCGTTTTATCAAACGTGTGCTCAGTCCACAAGATTGTGGAAATGAAGGACTTACAGTGACTTTGTTTAAAACTTTTAACGCAGTCGGACTATGTTTACAAGCACAAGAGTTCAGCGAGCCACCGAAGGACCGCCCTGCAGATTTACTATTGGTTCTGCAACGTAGGGAGTTTTTTAAACTCTGAAGTTGTACCCGCCCATCTCAACACAAAATCAGGGAGAAAGACATCAGTCTTTAGTTAACCCTAAAGACTGACTTGTGAGTCTACTGCAGGGTTAGTCAGTTTACTGCTTGCTAAGTAGGTAGGCTATGCTAACAATTTAGCTTGCCAAGGGGTCAGATTATAAGTAAATTAGCTTGATCTCTAAGTAGGCTATGACACTACGGCCCAATCCCAATTCCTACCTTAACCCTCAATCTTAACTTTCAAGCTCAACCCTCAATCTCACTGGACTTAGAAATGGGACACCCCTTAAAGGCAGATACGTCTTCAGACTGTGGGGGGCAGCAATACGCCAAAGCTCTGTCCAGTCTGTCAATTCAAAAGAAGAAGAAGGAGCATTACGTCATCAGTAGTCGTAGAAGAAGAAGGTTACAGACGAACAATATGAATCATGCCGTCTGCAGCTGCGGCTACAGAAAATGACACCGTCCGGTCATCTTACAAAAATGTCGGTGCAAACATTTCACGTGTATTGATTAAACTTAACAACATTACCACTGAGAAAAAAGATGTTTCGTAACATTAACTGAAGGACAGCTAACGTTATGGCTTGTGTGCACCGCGACAGCTAACGTTAACGTTACTATTGATCGTTAGTGAAAAAATGTGTTCGTGTTTACGCTACAAAGAGGTTTAAAATCCATAAAATGACTTTTAACTAAGATATTACAATGCTTATCATAATTTTAAACTCATATTTGCAAGGACAATACTCACAGTTATAACTCTTCTTTTTACCGCTTTCCGCCGCCTTCCGTCTTGCTTTGAATGAATCGTATGGACTCGGTGATTTCGGCTGAGCTCGGCCGATGATGCGCAAGGGATTCTGGGAAGTGTGGTGCTGGAAAATCTCAAAAGTAAGGGACATACAGCCCTTAATCTTCACCCTTAACTCAACACACTGAGAATCGGGACAGCACTAGCACTTCGCAGGAGCGCGGATTTTTGAGACTGAGGGTTAAGATAGGAATTGGGATTGGGCCTACGTAAGCTTGCCAATAGGCTAAAATATTGCTCACAAACAACCCAACGTCTTCCATCATGTCTTACGCCGACGTCATCATGACGTCGAATAACATTCACTTGTTGGGTATGAAGAACAAAACCTAATGTCTGTGAAATAATGTTAACGTCCACACAACATGACATTCTAATGTCGTTTAATATATTGTGTACCTAATTTTCATTCCATCCAAAATTTAACGTCCGTCTGACGTAAGACTCCACCGTCTTTCTGACGTCACAGTGACGTCTGGTGCCAGCTGGGTTATTTTCTCAGCATTTCTGAGGAGATGAGAATATTTAAATCAGGCTTGTTTTGTCCGACACTTCAGTACTGAAGGATGGAACGAACCTCTCAGCCTCCACGAGATGCTTGAAGGACATAAATGTCTTTATTTGTCCTCCAAACTGTTTGTAAAAAAAACTCCACTATCAGACAGTATTCATTAACAGCTACACCACAACAGGCCTTCTCACGCAGCCCTCTGTCTCTGCTCTGGCTGGTAAATATTTTCACATCATTAACTAACAGTGGTTCCTCCCCGCTGCGCGATACGACACTCCGGCCTCCGCTTGGCTCACTTCCTTCCTGTCCAGCCCGACTCACAGAGCTGCTGCTGTTGTGTTTGTGTCAGATCGCCGCGGAGCTGCAGAGTTACTGCAGGAGCAAGCCAAGAAAACCCAGCCAGAATCTGGTCCCTGATGGGTGTGTGTGTGTTCCCGTGTGTGTTTGTGTGGGTCAGGAATAAATGTGGTGACATGTAAATCTGAGTGATAAAGGACGAGAGAGACACAGGGTCAGCGTGTCAGCCATTAGTTATCCCCACAAATAATAATGCTTTTGAACCAGCTTCAAACTGTGTGTGTTCTCAGTCTTTACAAACATGTGTGTGTGTGTGTGTGTGTGTATGTCTGTCTTTGTGAGAACCACTCTGAGTTTTAGACACTGGGTGTGAGGACATTTTTGGAAAGTGAGGACATTTTGGTCGCTCCTCTCCTCCCACTTGTTCTGCAATCACCTCATTCCCCTCACCTGTGCCTCTCCGCCCGTCTCCTCACCTGCTCCTCATTCCTCATCAGACACACATTATATACACCAGCAAGCAGATAACACAGAAATGGTTGTGTTTTAGCGACATGTTGGGACGATTGTGGCATCAAAACTGAGTATTTTAAGACGAATCACGATCTTTTCCCAACTATAACCAGGTGGTTTCAGTGCCTGAACATAACCACATGAAAACATAAATGTAACACATCTGTGGTTTGCAGAAACATACAATGCCAACATTTATTTTGGCGACAGGGCTGTGTTTCCTGCAGAATGACCTTCTGTCTGTTTGGATTCATGGCCGCTCCTTGCCAGATGTGTTTGCCTGTTTTGGGTTGCCTCCCTGGTTTTGACCCCCGCCTGCCTCACAGTCCTGTAAACTTCATTGAACGTCTGTATTTGTGTCCTTTTCCTGTTGCCCTGCTCAGTCCAGCGACGATATAACCTCAGCTGGTACGATTTAACCTGTTCTCATGTTACCAGATACAGCAGCCTGGTCAGACATGTCACAGAAGAAACAACACAGGTGTAAATAATAATTAATGATGGCTGAATTTTCAGGATCCTTGTATCATGCATGCTTGCTCACTGTCACCCTCACTGGGACACTTAGGCCTTGTTTACACAGATACCGATACAAATAAAAACAGATTTTTATTTATCCCGTATAAAAGAAATTCCAGGTTTACACGATCAGTTTTGAAAACGATATCCCTGCTGCAATTAGCCTGCCAGGCCAGTAGGTGGCGAAATGCCATATGTCAAACACCATAGGAGCAGCGGTAGTAGCGGTGATGTTGATGCAGCAGTGCTAAGTTCATTTGGAAGCTCGTAAGTAGTCCCACAAGTGCTAACAAAACGTAACCAACCCGGCATATATCCACCATTGTTGTTGTGGTTTGTGGTTACTGGGCGCCTAATGGGCATGTGTGAACTGGGTTACAATGTCATCGTTTTCCAAAATCTCTGTCTATCCTGTTTACACGTCTCCACAGAAACGGATACTGTTTTTTTTTTTTTACTGTTTTTCAAAATCTCCTGGTTACGTGTAAATGATAGGTGCAAACGCAAAGATAAATACCCATTTTCAGAAATATATGGAACCGTATAAACAGGCCCTTAAACAGGACAGAGTCATCGTTACTGTGCATCGAGATTACACACAAAGTCAATGCAAAGATGTGATTAGACGCGAATTAGCCGTGTAGGCGCGGCACGATAGCTACGAAAATCGCGTCCATCGCCTCATCGCTCGAGTTGAAAATATTGAACTTTTGAAGCGAATTCTTGCGAGGCTGCGCCGCGAAAGCCAATCAGTGTTGAGATTCTCCCGACGTCACTGACGTCAGTGACGTCTTGACGCCCTGACGTCCAGTTGTTGACACAACAAACTGCTACTCACCGGAGACAGATGGACAGGCGCTCCGCAGCTGAAATGGAGTTGGTGTCCTGCCGGGAGATCCTGGCGCCAACCTTCGCCAACAGGTCCTCAAACTTGTCCCCAGTCAGCCTGAAGTAAAAGCGGCTATCATCCAGACGGAGTTCCTGGAGGAGGTGGTGAAACAACGCATGTGGGACTTCCAGAGCAGAGACAAAGCAGCGATGGTGGTTATCTCAGTCATGGTTGAAGAGAGAATGGCGGGCCAGATGTTGTTATCTAGTGAAAATAGGCGGGCTCGCTACTTGCGCGACTGACGTGATAACGCGAATTAACAAAATGGTCCGGCATCCAAACTCACACGTTACACGCATTACGCACAAGTAATTCACTTCATTCGTGCTCGGTGTGAACGCACAGTTAGTGTCATTAGTTACAGCTGTGCTTTTACAACTATGTGGGAAAGGCCTGTTACGTCAAAGTAAAAGTCTGCTGCTACTTTCTTGTTTTTAATGAGGGGGACAAATGCAGATGTTGTAAATACTGAGGGGGACATGTCCCCTGCGTCCCCTCTCAAAATCTACACATTAGCCTGTGAAGATGGAAGGTTATTTTTAAAGACACTGCAGGATATAATGCCTGGAAACTGACACAGAAACTGACATGTCCAAATCTGACCTTAAAGGTGTACCTGGAGCGTCACAGTCTGAAGTGTAGAGCCAATGACACGGCTGCTGTTAACTGTCCAATAAAGACAAAAAAAGTTTGTATTTGCTAAATTTGGAACGTCAAAAAACAAGATGTACTTACGTCACGTTATGTACTTATTTTAACCCAATGAATGGCACTGTCAGGTTTTGTACGTAACGTAAAGTTACGTAGGTTTATTAAGTGAAACATGGTGATGACACACCTTTCACGTAACTCAAAGTTCACTCCTGTGACACCAACACCGATCTCCTGGGGAAAAGTTCTGTGTTTGTTTGACCCATCTGCACCCCCACCTGCCCCCACACACGCGCTCTTTATACTTCCCTCTGTTTTATTCTCACCATGACTGTAGCCTTCATAATTACGTGGGTTATACACATATTACTGGCTCATGATTATGTTGGTTTTGAATTCTGGTGCATTACTTTGCGGAAGTACGAAAACCAGCCTGGATGATTTCTAAAACTAACTAATTGCCTAAACCTGATTGCCACCATAGACTTTCACCTGGGAGCCCGCTGTTTGTTTCCCATGTGTCTGAAGTTAAACCATGTTTTTTTCTAAAGCTAACCACGTGCTTTTGGTGTCTAAACCTCAGGAAATCAACCTACAACATGTTTTACCTTCGTTGTAAGTTTATTATGAAAAAGACTGTACATATTTTTATGAGCAGAAGCTGTACGTTTCCTGTGAAAATTAAAGTGCATTTTGAGTTTTACCCAGGAGACAGCTGTGCGTCACATACAGACACTAATGGATAGCTTGTTGGACTGAGACGCAGAGTGGCCGTAACACAGCGTCGGTATATGAGGTCCTGGAAATGTGAACGCGTTGCTTTTCGTTGCCTCCTCCACTGGCATCTCAGGTTGTTTCCTCCGCACAAAAACTGAAGTGTAAAAATTCATACAGCACCACAAAGATTCATACTGAGGGAAAGTGTTTCCTGTGTTCCTGTTTACTGTCTCAGTGAGACTGAAGAAGTGATTTTTCTTTAACCTTTAATGCCGTGCTGACTTCTGGTTTTATGGAGAAAAGAAAACTGAACAGAAAGTTTTTTTTTGTGGCAGAAACCAGAACACAGGGATGTAAAGCACGACTGCTCAGCCCAACACCTCCGTAAGGTTTGACATAAGGAGCAGCTCGTCCTCTGGAGGCCACTGGTGAGATTTTTACACTCTGAGTTTGGTAATAAACGTCCTGTCAGACGATTGGATTCCTCTGAAGCCCCGGGGCTGTTCAGCTGCTCCCGCTGCCTCCCATCGGTCCGAGAGAAGACGTGATGCGATGAGAGACAGAGGGGATTTTCATCCATCTCTGTCTCTCTGTTTGTCTGTGTTGACGTTGCCACCCATGTCGCTATAGAGACCAGAGCGTCTGAGGGAGAATGAGCTGCGTCAATGATCTCAAGACTCAAAGACCGAATAAAGTGGAGGATCTTCCCTGAAGTTCTTCGAGGTCCTTGATAGATATCCAAGGTTTTTTAAAAGAGTAGGGGTCTTTGAGGGGATTCAAATGGTTCTTGAAGGGGTTCCAGTGATCCCTTGAGAGTTTCCACTGGTCAACGAGGAAATTATACATCTTCCAAGGAACCTTGAAGGTGTTCCAATGAATCCCAGGGGTCCTTGAAGAGGCCCCATGGGTCCGTGAAGGAGTTCTAACATTTCCTTACAGGGCTCTCAGGGTCTATGACGGGATTTTAGTGATCATTTGAGAGATTCTGCTGGTCAGTGAAGGGGTTCCAGGGATCCTTGCATGAGTTTAAGGAATCCTGGATGGAGTTCCATAGATCATTTCAGGGACTAGCAGTTCAAGGGCTACAATGGTCCTTGAAATGGTTTACGGGGGCTTGAATGAACTTCACAGATCCTTTAAGGAGTTCCAGTGATAACTGAAGGTGAACCAGTGGTCTTTGAAGGGATCCAGGGGTCCTTGAATGGGTACCAATGGTCTTTTTACAGGTTCCATGTATCCTTGAAGGCTTAAAGTGGCATTAAAGGGATTCAAGGGAACTACAGTATGAAGAGGTGCTATTAGAAGCAGTTCAAAACGTCTCAAGTAAGCTGGATCCTTGAAGGGTCTCCAATGGTCAATGAAGAAAGTATACACATTCCAGGCATCCTTACATGTATTCCAATGAGACCCAGGTGTCCTTGAAGAGGCCATCTGGGTCCTTGAAGGTGTACCAATGTTCCCTTACAGGACTCTTGGGGTCTATGATGGAATTTCAGTGATAATTTGAGAGATTCTGCTGGTCATTGAAGGGGTGCAAGGGGTCTATAGTATAAACAGGTGCATTGGAAGTAGTTCAAGACATCTCAAATTACTTCCTTGGATCCTTGAAGGTGTTGTTGAATGTCTTTTCATGCCCCATTTCATCAGTGGGTCATGGAGAAGTTGTAAAAATCCTCCAGTGACCACCATAAAATGTTCCCGTGGTCACTGAAGGACTTCAAGGGGACTGTGACAGGGTGCTGTTGGCCACTGAAGTCGTTAACAGGGTCTTTAAAGATTTTTCTGAGGTCCTTGAAAGGATTCCAGGATCCCCAGTAACATAAGGAACAAGTTAACAGACGTGCCAAGAGTGTCTGTCGTTTCATGTTCTTAAAACATGACTGAACTCTGTTACATAATAATAAATGCACTGAGGGAACAAACATAATATGATTCTTCTCCTCACACACGGACTGTTGGATGTTTAACTTCCTGTCACATGATCCTGCGGTGGAGCAGCAAAGAGTATTTATTGGCGAGTGTTTGGCTGCAGAAACAAAAGTGTTCCCCTCGGTTTAATCAAATTATGAACATTTGGGAAAAATATGTTTGTATTCGAGGCCCGCCCGATTAAGGCGTAGTCCACACATACACAGGGATTTATGAAAGTGTAGCTTTCTTTAATGCAGTCTGGCTTTTTGTCCAGACACGAGCTGATGTTCAGAGAGTTTTCAGTGCTGACATGCAGACAGCACACTGAGGCGAAGGTGACAATCTGGCAATCTGGCATTTCTGAGAGGAGGATTCCTCTGTGGATAATTCAGCTCCTGAACAATGAACGCTGAAGGAATTCTAACCAGGAGAAGTTTCAGCTGGTTGTAATCCTCGCTGCTCGATGCCACTATATCCCCCAAACACTGTTCCTTTAAGGACAAGCTTAGAAGTTGAGTTCATTGTTGATGCTGGAAACATGCATATCAAATGTTTGTCATGAGTCGTGTGTGTAAAATGAGTCATAATTCACATTAAACAGATATAAAATGTAATAAATGAAGAAAAGCTCCGGCCCCAGTAGATCTGGCCTCTCTTCAGCTCCAGCGTCGGCTGGGCAGCTCATCATTCCTGTTTATGATGTGAAGTCCGCTGGAGACCATTCAAACACTCTGCTCCGCTTTTCCTGGAAACCCGGAGCGTGTTTGTGTGTGTGTGTGAAACATCAATCTAATTCCACTCGAGTTGAGTCAGTCAGCAATAATGTTGTGATTTATGCCTGTGCGTGTCCGAGTTGGAGAGACAGAGTGTGAAAAAGACAAAAGAGAGGAGAACAAAGTCGGAGCTGGCGTACGTTAAGGTGCAGCTGGCGGTCTTGCACGCAGCACGCTTGTGTATATGTCTGAGTGTGTTTGTATACATGTGTTTGTCTCACATGACTCAGGCCTCCTCCCCTCTGTCCAAACAGACCGCTCCAGTCACCATGTCAGGAGTTAGTTTCAGCGTGTTAGTGGTTTCAGATTTTGGCTGTGAGTGAGTAATCTCAAAAACATCACATCTCTGATTCTGATTTTGTTCTGAATCAAGACAATCGATGATGAATCGTAAGTTTCCAGATCAGACAGTCAAATCAGGACAAATCTGCCACCTCAAACAGATCAACAGGAGAACCAGAGACACGTCTTCGTCCTCTGGATAACTGTCTAAGTGGAAACAGCAATGGTTTCAAAATCTTAATCCTTGTTTAGACAACTCTGCTGGTTGTTTCCTGTTTGGTTGCTGGCTGGATATAATCAGACCTGAGCCAGGTGTTGGGTCAGCTGTTTCTGCTTCAACACACTGGCTATCATGTTAGTGGACGAGAGCAGGACGGTAAAATCAGGAGATGCTGGTGGAGAAAACCATCAGCAGTAGACTGCATCGCTGTTCAGAGTTAAATTATTTTATCTTTTTGTTTTCCTCCATGACGGAATTTACAGCTGAAGCTCCCTCACATGAGGATCTAAGCAGTTACTGGACATCGCAACACATTCTCAATGCGTCAAATATTGTCGCTTTGTCAGGTCCGTTCACGTCTACATATGACTCGCGAGGTGTCCTCCTCCTTCTGGGACGCCGTGTCAATTTACAAATGCACTGTGTGTATTCTAAATCAACTTACAACATCCGTAAAACACCTAATTTTCATGTTCATTTTCTTGTGCAACAAAAGCATGTGGTTAGGTTTAGACCAAACAAAAAATGGTTTGGCTCAACATTCATGCAGGAATTGAACACCGGGCTCCCAGGTGAAAGTCCAGGTTTGTTGGACCCATCCACTGATGCCCCCACCCACCCTATGGGGAATTTTCAGCCCCTTAAATTACATCCTTACCGGCAGCGTTTCAAAGTGATGCCTTCCAGTGGTGTATCAGCCATGCTACAAACTGATACCACCTGTCCACATATCATACTGTGGCGACAGGTGCCGTCTGGCTGACCAGCTGCGTATTGTACCACTGTGAAAGGTGCCATCCAGTTGACTGGTGGTGTATCATACTTCAGCAAAAGGTTCCGTCCAGCCACCAACTGGCGCTGCCCATTCACGTATCATACTGCTGTGACGTGTTCCCGCAACCTGATGCCAACTGTCCACAAACTTTTACCACAGCGAAAGGTTCTACCAGGCCACATTACAAATTGACGCAACCCGGTGGCATATCATACTACTGCAAGAGGTTCCATTCAGCCATGTTACAAACTGACACTGCCCAGTGCCGTCTCATACCACAGCACAAGGATCTGTCCTGCTGCATTACAAAGTGGCACTTCCTGTCTGTCTGTCCGTGTTAAAAACTGACACCATCTGGCGGTGTGTTATACCCCAGGAAAGGTGGCTTTTGGCGTCAGTGTGTGTGGCGGTATTTGATGGGATTGGAATGAGAACAGGAAAACATCACTAGAAAAATTACATAACTTAATTACTGTTTCACTTGACTATCCTGTTGGACTGTTTGCTTGTTTTTCCTGTGCTGTCCAGAGGGTGTTTTCCGTCTACCTGATTCCAGGTGAATGCAGCATTTTAACTATTCAGAATCAACTCTGTAAAAACTCAAAGCCACGCTGCCATCTGAAGGAAAGTTAAAACCTGTAGAGCTGAGGTTCAGGGACTCAGTCTGGGGTTAATATTTTTTATCTTGCACTCATGTTGCTGCACTTAGAAGCCCATTAAGCAGCTCTGACTTTGACGTCGAGGCTTAAGGACTGAATTTACAGCAGCAGGTCTCGACTGCAGGACTTCATGTTTTGTTCTTAAGTTGTTCTCCCTGGCAGCGTCACGTCTTGTTCTTAAATCCTCAGCTGGCAGCTCTGGTTGGTTTCTGTCTCCCTCTGTGAAGGAACACAAGGTCCTTTCCTCTGAAGTCTGTGAGCGGGGGCTCATTTCAAACACCAACTCAGAGCCAGCTCCGCCCTCGCTCCTATTAGTCTTGATAGCTGCTGAGCGGTGGCGTTGTCAGATGGATGAGAGTCCAGCACTGATTAAGCCTCAGTATACGGCTGAATGTAAATCACAGGGCAGAGATGACAGTTTGTGTAAGAGGGGAAAATGCAGCTCTGTGACTGTTTGATAGGCTGAGATCAGGATGTCCTCACTGGAAGACAGAGAAACTTTTTTTTATAGTTCTAAGAACCACTTTGTTAGTGCGTCCGCACCACAAGAACTAGGAACTGTTGTTCTGAGAACGCTGTTCTACGGGACAGAGTGAGAACTCTCGCAGCACAAAATAAATCTGAGTGACATAAGTGTGTATTGATTGATTTTCAGAGCGTCTTTTAAAAGGACGTGTGGGTGTTTAGCAGAGTGAAGGCTGCTCGCTCTGTGGTTTGGATCTGACCTGAAGTGAACGTCTCTCACTTTAACCTTTGAATAAATTTAGTCATTAATCTGTCTCTGCATCATCTTAGAAAGTGACACCGACTTTTACACAAGAGCATAAACTAGTCACAGAACAATGAAAAACTTACAGTCTATAAAAGAGAAATAAAGATTTCTCTTTAAGGATTTGTTGATATGACTCTTACAGTGGAACCCATCTGTGTTTTATAGCTGAAGTCAGTGACATCATGTGATGTCACTGCCGCCTCTCTAAAATATGTTTCACATTTCATTTGATTTATTTTCAGCTGCAGATTTTCAACAGCAAAAACAAAAGTGGAGCCGATGTTCAAAACATACAACTGAAAATCCATCATGTCTGTAAACAACACACGTGGAAAACGTTCACATATTTCTGCGTGATGGATCAACATGGCAGATTTCAAACGGAGCTCGCACTCTTTGATTCTGAGGAACTGACCCTGGAAATCTCCTGATATCAAACTGCGCTCTGTGAAACATCTGGACGAGACGTCAGTGCCTCTACGCTCAGCCGGTTACCCTCAGGAATAAATACGTTTGGGGGAGTTCCTCTCAGTGCTCCATATGAAGCAATATTTTAACTGCGCTGACTGTAACAGCTGGAGGAGAACAGATGTTACATAATGAAGTGAAGTGTTTAGACGTTTGCATCCTGGCTACACACACACACACACACACACACTGACAAATAACAGTAATGTTTATTTCTTTAGTGTGTAATCACCTGAAAATAAGAATCCTTGTGTTTTCATTATCTTAAGCTGGGTACACACACACACGACTTTGGGCTGACCCTGGTGAACGATGACCAGCGGTAAAGAAACCTGGCGACATTTTTAGTCATGACTCTAAAATGATGGTCCTACGCTGCACAGTGAGAGAAGTTCAAGGATGGCCGTTCAGTCTGCGATCAAAGACAGCCTGGGATAAAATTCTGACAGTGTGACTGCTGTTACCACCTACGTCTTCTAACCAACCAATAGAAATGCAGCATAAAATGACCCAAACAAACAGACGGACAGCAGCTCGCCATGGAGGCAAAACTAAAGCGCTAAAAGAAATGTGAGGAAAACCTTGTGAAGCCTCGTGATGTGTCCTCCAGCTCTGACCATGATCGCGTAAAGAAGGACGAAGCATGGAAGGAAATAGAGGCGGAGCTACAGCTGCCAGGTGAGACATCTAGAAGCTAGCAAACACACACACAAACACACACACTGTACTATATAGTGCCCACAGAACTTTAGGTTATTTTTGGACATTTTGATCATATTTTTTAGACATTTAATCAACAAATTTTCAGACTTTTTTTAAAAAAATTTTTTGACATATTTTATTCATAATTTTTGGACATTTTATTTCCATTTTTCACACATTTGAATGACATTTTTTCCCGCCATTTTAATAATATTTTTCAGACATTTAATTACCTTTTTTGGAACTTGCAATCAATATTTTTTGGGACTTTTTTTCGAAAATATTTTCCGTATATTATCAACATTTTTTCGGACGTTTTATTAATTCTATTAATGATAATAATAACTTAATTATTTTTATTAATGTGACCCTCTATGTAGTGCTTCACAGTTGGAGAAGCATCCTTGTGCATTAAACTTAACGTCGTACCCAAGTTTATGAGATCCATGTCGCACAGTGTAGCTACACTAAACTTGATCAAATCTCACAGTCTGGAGGAGGCTTTAGAACGAGCTGTTTATATCTATGTACCATCTACCATGTTGCACCGCCATGTTTCTATGGTAGCCCAGAACGGACAAACCAAACTCTGGCTCCAAATAGAGACATTCACAGTTTCACATTAGTAGTAGTTTGGCTACTAAACCTCAATTTACTCTGAGGCCACAGTTCATTTGCCCTCTGCCTCACCTCTCCATCATGCTCACTGACAGGAACCTGCCACTTTTCATAGAAAACAAAAGCAGGTTCTCTGTTTTACACCCAGCAGGTCAGACTCTAAGATCACTGACTGCGTGGCCAAAAGTGCAACTCTACAGAGAGCCGTTAAACAATGATCCTGTGCTCTGTGATTAATTGTTCCACTGTGGAGCATGTGTTCTCTCTGAGCACAAATAAATAATCTTCCTCCTAACTGATTAAAGCTGCTGCATAAAACCAATAATCATGACAGTAAAAATTATGATGTAGAAACTGAGCACAAAATACATGAGCACAGGAAGTGTGTGTGTGTGTGGAAGAAAGAAAAGCAGCTTCAAAGCTGTTGGATTTGATATAAAATTAACTCTACAGAAAGACTGTTGAATGTTTGACGCACGGAGCGCCGTGCATCAGCTCAGATAAATGTCTTCATCACACTCAATGATGTTCTTACATAACTCCTGGAGGTGTGGGCCGTGGCTGCAGCATGTTACAGTGCTGTGGGATCGACGCTCCGCAGCCGGCGGCCAGAAACCATGACCTCACGACCAACAGCCGCCTCACCAGAGTTTATTTGGAGAGCCTCCACCCGATGAGGAACAGCATGAAGAATGGGGACTTCCTGCGGCCATAAATCAGGACCAAGCGCCTGAAACAAGGAAATATGTGAGAAGATTTACCACACTATGAAAGAGTGAAACCTGGTGGACGAACACAGAGCTGCTCCTCACTGAGGGACTTAAACCCATAACCACCTGTCATCATCATCCATGCGCTCTCGAATGGATGTTATTTAATATTCATTATGTAAAAGCAAATATTAAACTGTTACTAATTTTAAATGAGACGTAGATGAAAGTGATTTTGATGAAACATAACTTTTTTAATCTCAGATTTGCGTATCTTTTTTTTCATGATGGAAGCATTCATCCAACATGATGTGTTCAAGGATCACTGGAAATTTAAAAATCCAACAATCAATTTTTAAATTTCTTTTTTACAGTTTCTGGCTGTGATGGGTGGTGTAATTTTGGTGAGTTTTACAGCCATATTTTCTTTAAAGGTCTCCCAAAAGTTTGAAAAAAAAGCTAAACATTTTTAAAGAAAAAAAGGTAGAACATTTTTAAAAAGTAAAAAATTGCTAAGATTTTTTAAGGAAAACAAATAAGGAAAAAAAATGCCCAAATTTTTCAAAGTAAAAAAAAAAAAAAAAAAAAAGAGAAGAAGAGAAGAAAATTGTCCAAAAAATTTTTTTCACAAAAAAAATTTCTGAAGTAAAAAAGTAAAAGATTTTAAAGAAAAAAAAAGGTCAATTTATTTTGAAGGATGAAAATCACCCAAAAAATTAAAGGAATGAACAAACAAACTGCCAAACAAAACAAAAAAGCCCCTGAAAATAAAAAAAAAAAATCACCAAAACTTTTTAAAGAAAACATGCAATCATTTGTGGGGTTCTCAGTTCACCATGAAGGCATGACAGAAAAACAAAATATTTTTTAATCTTTTTTTTTTTTTTTTTTTTTAAAGAAAGTGAGTCATTGTTATACAGATGATCATTTAGTGGAGTATTCCTTTAACGTAGCATCAAACCACTGTTATCGGTGTAAAGACAGAGTGAAGTAATGGCACCCTGAGCAGAGAATTAAGTCACACTCCCTCTGTGTTGTAATCTGTGTGTATCCCACTGACTCGCTCATCACCGCTGCTCTGAACTCTGCTCACATGGCGGTTACTGCTGATATCAGGACGGTGTCATCGACAAAGTAAAGCACCCTCCCTGGTTAACACAATGAGCTCTGTCAGCACTGTTTCTGTTGTTAAGTGCTGGTTATGGAGTTAGCACCGTTAGCTGCTAGCCGCTGGCTCTGTCACCTCTATGTTCAGGAATGTGTGCACACAATTTATACACTCTGTATTTCACATAAAGTTTCTTTAAGGAAATAACTGAGCCTTTTTAAGAGTAAAAACAAAGATTTACATATTGAAAGCAAACCAATGGGTTTGGAGCTGTGTGTGCCACAGACAGGAAGTCAGAAAGTACTGACGGACTGACACTGTTTGTTTTTATGATAAGAAAAATACGGAATATTTTTTTCTTTTACTGCTGCATGTTACTTTTCTCCATGAACCACAAATATGAAATGAGAAGTAACGTTTGCTTTTGGATCCGATGTGACCAACTGCTACTGCAACTCATCCACCTGTCGGCAAAGAAACACACCTGAACCCAGCTCAAATCATTTTCATTTTTCTTTTAATAAACAGAGCACATGGTCTGAGACTCAAATACACACTAAAAAGGGTCAGAACAGCTCCTTTTTTATCAACTCTTTACAAAGAACATTGCAGGCACTTTACCCAGCTTATCTTTAACAGGGAACAGTAGTGGAGGGGGAGGGGTGTGTGTGTGCATGCAGCCATGCACACCTGTTTTACAAAAGTCAGTAAACAACATGTATGTGAACATTTTTTTTCCCCAAAAGCATCTCATCGCGTAAATCATAAAATCATCATCAAAACTAAAAGGACATAAGAACAAAAAGGAAAACCCACAACCACACGGAGTGCCGCCTCGCAGCCGAGGACCCAACAAGAACAAAACGACAGAACATTGCTGCTGAGTTTCATCCAGCTCCCGAGTCCAAAAACAACATTTACAGATGGACAGTACGAGTCGGGTTTCATTTTTAAACTAAAACACAAACACATCAACATGTGATGGAGTCACAGAGGAGCCGTGTCATGAGGAGTGACGCTGGTGAGATTCAGTCCACAGCTGTGAGTCCTTTTTACGAACGCTGCTTTGTGTCGTTTCATCTCGTATTTTAAACATAAACACTGAAAGACATTTGAATGTTTTACTGTTAGCGCTGAGCTCTGATTCTCTGCTGGTTTATACAGCGAGGAGCTCATAACGTCTAATCACGGATCAAAGTGTTCTGTCAGCTGTGGTTCATTTCAATTTTTCGCTTCAGTTGATGCAAATCTTCTACGGATTTACGGAAGTTTTTGAAATTATGTTGCTAATTTTAAATGAAAAGCTGTTTTTCTTTTCAGAAACGTCGACACTTCATAAATACGATGTTTTCACAAACCCACATATTGTATCTGTAGGTGACGCACGGCAATGATTAGACTACTAGCAACTGCACTGAAATTTACAAATTATGGTTTGTCTTATTCGGGCATGTTAAGCATTAAACCCTCAGCGTTAAAAATTCTGTGACCTCCTGGCTTATAATAATGTTATAATCCATGAATTACCTCCAAAGACAGCATGATGTCTAAAATAAGTATGTTGCTCTTCATTCCCAGGACTCTGGAAACAAAGTGCAGACATCCATATAAATGCCACCTCAGTGAATTTGAGCTTTGAACCTCTGAAACAAGTTTGACCTTTCTACTGGAGAGGAGAGAGAAGACGGTAAAGGTTCTCCAGTGGAAATTTAGGATTAAAGAGTTACAGAAGAGAATATCAAGCGGATTGTCTTAAAAAATTATCTGAGAAGAAGCTGGATTAGTCAGTCCCTCAGCAGGGTCAACACAAACAACGGACACTTCCTGTTTCTGACAGCAACATCTGTAAAGAAAACACAACTGCAAACTTTGGTTCGTCTGTTTCTTACACGAGTCGTGAAACCAGCCCATCGCTGTGCGACGAGCAGGGCTCACGGTGAAAACGTCACTGCACAATATCTAAGATTTATTTTTTCTTCGCATGACAATGTGGATTCTGTTTGCCAGAAGCAACACTTTGTAAATAAAATCCGGGAAGACAAAAGTGAAGGAAAACACGGCAGAGGAAGGAGGTCCGATTCCACGTGTGCACACACATACAAAACAATGGTCCCAGGAAGTTTGGAGACGGATCATTGAGTCAGTCAGGTAGTTTGTGAAGCACACAGAACAACTCAGGAGCTTATGTTGAAGTGTGTGTGTCCTTTACAGATTGTCAATCATCATCATCATCATCATCATCAAATCAGGGTAATCTGCATGTCAGAATTCTCAGTGGTGCGACTGTTCAGCTCCTCCTTGCCACCGCCGTCAACTAACCCCAGCCGGGCGATTTCGCTGCGCCGTTTCCACGGTGACTTGTCCAGCTCTGTTACTTTGAAGACTGCACCGTCTCCTGCAGCGACAGGCGTGAGCGTGCCGGCGGCAGGGGCATCATCACCGACTGAACGCCGCTCAGCCTCCACGGGAGCAGGCCCAGGAAGTTGTCCTGGTGGTGCGTGTCCAGAGTGAAGCTGAGGGCCCTCTGAGGAGGACTGTGGGTGGTGCGGCTCCTCGTCGCAGGGGTAGTAGAAGGTGGAGTAGGATACTGGGGAGGGAGAGGAGAGCTCACTGCGCTCCTGGAGAGAGAGAAAGAGGAGAGGAGGTGAGAGGCAGAAGAGTGAATGAAGGATGGGTGAATGGTGGAGCACAGCGATGACTCAATGGATGGATGATGGATGGAGAGGCAGAGTGAGGAGAGGAGAAAATAAAAAGTAAAGGGTAAAAACTCTGGTAAAGGTTCTGTGTGTAACATTTTCATGTATTAATTGTATTTCATTGCCAATGGGTGAACAGGTTGTAATGCAACTTGGGACCTTCTCCAACTTTCTCAGTTGCCTCGAACAGTCTGTGGACTGATTTCTGTGGGAAGGACTCCAAATCCAAAGGATGTGATGTTATATGCACTCTGAGCGCCTTGCCTCTCTTCAGCTCCTCTACAGTGGGCAACGCCAGCTAACTTTAGCTAAGAGATAAAGTCCACTACCGCCAACAAATGACAATCGCCCACCACAACACACAGGAGTCCACACACGCTGTGTTTCTGTTACATACATTTTGCAGCAGCAGCCCGGTGGAGACGGACAGTTAGTTTGCATCTGTAGCAATGCAAATTCAGCCAGAGCAGGACTGAGTGCTGTGAGGTTTAGTCCAAGACCACCCTCTCGACCATCCCAAGTCCCCTCCGCATCAGCAAACTTTCTGTTGCTGCTGTAACGCAGGTTAGACCCGCCAGCCCACTGTGAACCGTGGGGCTGGGGTTTTTACAGGTTGAATTTGAGTTGCTACAGTGGCTAAGGTCTGAGCTTCTGTCTAGTCTCCTCCCAGGGAAGAAGTGTCTTTAAGGCAGGGCGTGAGGTGGAGGTTCCACGGGCTGCGCTAGCTATCTAATTGGTGACTCATTTGTGTCTGATAACAGTAAGTCCATTAAATTCATTGTCCTGTATCATAATTTCAGTTCCCCATCTGTGCTGGAAAAAAAATCCCAATGTTAGCAGAAGCACTGACGTGAACAATATTGCGATACTGTGTTTTTAGCTAGCAAATTGCTAGCTTGCTAACGTAGCAAAATCTTATTTTATCTTATGAAGCACTTAACACCAGATCAATGCAGTGTTGCTTAGTAACAGCTAGCTGGCTAACCATAGTGTGCTTGCTCATTAACATTATCGCTAGCAAAATACTATTTGAGTGTCGGTTGGCTATCTTGCCAAATGAAGTTGTGGCGAAAGTTCAGTCAGGAGGACGATACTTTTGCATGCTTGGGTCTGTAATTTACTTCTTTCCTATTTGCCATTAAGTTGTTCTGTCAGCCAATCATACTCAACCAATAGCACAGTGACACACCTTCTCTGTTAGCCTATCATCTTACTGCTACTTGCTTTAAATATGGTTCTCTCTCTGTCTGTAGTTCTTTCATGGTGCCGTTGTGCGCACCCTTCAGCTCCCCATCACTGCCTAGTCTTTGCAGATTCATCAGCCTCATCAGTCATCAGCCACCACCACCTCCAGTGTCAGGACTCAAAGGGGGGATTTATCTTGCTGCTGCTTAGTTGACCATCCATTACAATCAGTTAATCTGCAATCTGTGCTAAACAACCATCTTTACTGAATTCACCTGCCTCTCCTGATTGAAATTCCTTCACCACCTAATCTGCTGTTGGTTGCTTTGTAACGTTAGCTGATAAAGGGAACTTACACACAATAATGTCCTCATTAACATGGAGCCAAACGCTCCAAATGAAATAAAGGAACATTACAAAGAGTAACATTACTCTAAATACGATTGATATTTATTTTCCAGCCCTTTCTCAACATGACTCTCAATCATTCAGTCTCGTTACTGTTTTGGCTGACGTCCAGGTGCTCGCTCTAAGCTTCAGAGTGTGAGCAACAGGATGCTGACTGCAGTAAATCTAACGGCCTCAGAGACACGAGGGGTCACTGATAACAAGGACAGTTACAGACAGAACCTTTAAGACAAGAGCATCTCATTAAGCTGCAGGTCAAAATAAGGAACTTTAACACCATTTTCACTGGTAAACTTGTTCAACTTTAAGTTGTATATTTTGGAAAACACTCTTCTGCACTTCCAGTTGTAGTGACAGACAGTTCAGAGTTAGGTTTGGAGTAACTAGGTCCAACAGAAATCATTTAGCTTTTGTCACTGATGACGTTCAGATTACAGAAGAAGTTATGTTTGCTGATGATCGAGGAAACATTTAGCTGATAGAATTAGATGAACTGATTGACATTCGCTCTTGGTGTATAAAGAAAATAACAACATGCATATCAGGTTTGATGGATCAGTATTAAGTTCAGCAAACACTTGCATTAGTAGAGAAAGTAAAGACAGCAGCCGGAGCCAGATCACAACATGACACAGAAATATTAACTGTGAGTTCACTGCTCAGTTTGAGTGTCAACACAGAGTCACTACAGGAAGTTTCTGACAGCTTTCTTAACTTAGATCAAACATAATAATATAAGATACTGAGGACCTCCTATCCACCTTATTCCTGGGGGCGCCCCAGAAATGAGTCCCAAAACCAGACATGAGTTAGCATGTTAGTCAACGGGTTTTTGGTCAGATGTCTGAAATAAAGTCTGTGGTTAACACAAGCTGAGGAGACTTTTATGTTTTGTTCTACGACATAAAATGTTAGTTAATTAGCATACGGTTACCTTATTGTTACCTCTGGAAATGCCAGTTCTGGTTCAGCACCAGAAACTTGCTGAAGGTGTCACAGGGGCGAGGAATAAGGTGGATATGGCTGCCACAGAGTGCTAGCTCTCCTAAAGGAAATTATTCCCAGTGCTGGCATGTGCAGCGTTTGTTTTTTGGCTCATTATTCCAGTTACGATCACATTTTACCTGCCAGCTTATCGCTGAGATACGGAGTCACACAATATCCGTCCAAAGGAAAAGCTGTGAATCGTGACAGTAACACAGGGGCTCATGCAGTTACAAGCAACACGTACGAGCGAGCGATGCTGCAGTTGCCAGGGAGCAGGGCAGGATCGAACAGCAGTTGCTAAAGAAGCGGAGAGGCAGTGGGGCTTGGTGATTGGACGATGAGCAGCGGTGGGAGGGGCAGGAAGTAGGCAGCGGGGCTCATTTAGGGAAGGTTAGTACGTCACTGTCACACCTCACTCTCTGAAAGCACACACACACACACGCAGAGGAAATACAGAGAGACACAGAGGGTTAGCGGAAAAACAAAAAGAAGAAGCTTGTGATGAATTTGTTTGTTTTGCCGGGAGTCAGGAACGCTGTAAATGTTATTAAATGACACACAACATGAATCAACAGCTGAGACAGAGACGGAGAGAGAAGACACATAAAGAAAGTTCAGAGATGATTGGTCATGTGACGACAATGAGAAGTGAAGGTTGACGTGTGGATGGATGGATGGCTTCTACGTCTGCTGCCAATATGAAACATGTAAAAAAAATGGTGAGAAGCTGGCGTGTCTGCGGACCAGTGTGTGGCGATGGCGAGTCAATGAGATGACAGTGATGCATGGGTGGGACGGGCTGTGATGGAGGATGAGGATGCTGCCAACAAACAGTCTTCAGGCATGACAGGATGAGCAGAGTTGAGCCAGCGAATCTGCCAAAGAGCTCGGGTCAACTATCTAGACTTCAAATAACCAGGAATTTTTCATGCAGCACTCACAAACCTTCACGTTTCAAATATGATTCACCCAAATCTGCAAACTATCTCCCTGCTGTTGCTACAGACTCCAGCTGGGACTTTAAAGGGCTGTTCTGTTCAAACTGTACGGACAACAGCAGCTTTAAGATGGACAAACACTACAGGGTTCATTCTGGATGTAAAAACAAAGGCCTCAGTTGGACTGGGACAAGACCGAGATGTGAGTGACGTGTAAGCGTCCTGCCGTCCAATCCACACTGATTTCTTCCTCGGTAAACTTCTCAGCTATCTGCCTGCAGCAGCTCCTGAAGAAACGTAACGTCATACAACAGTTCGTATAATATCCTTCAAATTTGCACCCTGTTTATGATGTTATGTCTTTTATGTTACCGTGGTTAGGTCTGGGCAAGTAAAGTTACTGTAGTTGGAGACTTGGTTGGGCAACTTTAGGTTTAGGCAATTAATTTTACGGAAAAGAAACATGGTGACGACATACCTTAAAATGACTTGAAGTTCATGCATCACACGGTTTTGAACACGGTGTCTCCTGGAGACAGTCCTGTGCTTTGTGACCCAACCTGCCTCCTTACTGAACTCCTCAGGACCACTTCCTTCTTTACTCTCCTCAGTGCATTTGTCAAGTGATTGCAGCCGTCCATAATACGCAGGTAATGCACGAATTACTGGCTCATAATTACGTGGGGTATAGAAGAATTTTGGTGCATTACTGTACACAGGAAAACATTCAAACAGTGCATGAGAACAGGCTGCCTGGGGAGCTAAGCGGACGGCACCAACCTGACTTCACCAAGCTAACTGACAGCTAGGTTGGTCACCATAGCTACTTTAGTTGGACGATATATTGTCCCAGAAATAACTGCGATAAATTATATTATTATGATTTTGAGACTATTTCATGCCGCTGATGCACTGATAATATAACAGCAAAATAATGCAAATACAATCCTAGGGATGGACGACCTGGGAGCTGGGCGGTTTGCTGGTGGATTTATGGAGTGGACGATAAAGTTGTTGGAGGGTAAAACTACAAATGACGAGCTAACGACTATCAGGACTCACAGCTCCAAAGAACTGCTGCTGGCTACCGCTAAGCTACACCACACTCTCTAAACGCTTTCAGTGTGGATCGGCCGGACTCAGAACCAGAGAACTCCTGTAGTGCGCAGGGTAGGTGCTCAGTAAGGGGAGGCTGGTGGCGAGGGTTAATGTGGGGGCGGGGAGGGCATGGGGTCACATACGTGCTGCATTCACCACTGCAGAATGGCGTATACCTCTGTATACAAGGGCTGGACAGCCGTCTGGCCTGACGGATCTGAAAACAACAGTTTACAGCACAGCTCAGTTACAGTCATGTGAAGAGCTCCTTTCCAAAACACCACATGTCCGCCTGTCCGCCCACGGAGGGACTCGCACCATCCCATCAATGGTGACGGCACAAAGCTTGACTTTAGAGTGAGAGTATGAGCTGTGAAATCGTCTTAAAATGCTGAGACGTCCTTTAAAATGTCCTGAATCCACTCAGAAAAACTACTTTGTTACAAGAACAAAAACCTTCCACCAAATTTTATTTATAGTAAATCTATCCGAGAGAGAGAGAACGGGTTTCCACCAGGGCTGCACGATTATTGCTGAAATGTTTATTATCATGGTTTTGATCACTATCAAGATCACAATCATTTATCATGATTATTCATTGATTCTAGGGACAAAATGTTTCTATTGCACATTCATGTTTAATCTGCAGCTTTCACTGTCACACTGTTACATCCCTGCTGATGTTTCATGATCCTGGGCTCCAGTCTGCGCTTTCTGTATAGACTACTTCCTGTTCAGTCCTCTTGTCACGATTGGTCTTATTTAATGTCTTTGTGTGTTCTCCCACCTTAGTGAGACGGTGCTTCTCAAAGTCGAGGATGCTTCCTTGGTAGGATGGGTCCTTCCAAGTCTGGTCCTACAAAGGCTAGGCAAGACTCAGTCCTAGTTTTCGGTGAGCACACACTGGAACAGGCTAGCAAAGAGGCCCCGCCTTCTATTCTGGCAAGCCGTACACAAAACAGAATGTGGGCACTTCATGCCTCCTGAGGATACACACGTGCATCCTTGAAAATTCTCTAGAGAAAGGACTTGGTCCTCGGTTGAATTTGAAGGATCCCTGACATCGGGACAGTCCTTTGCAGGATTCAGTGACATGGGAACCATCCCAATATCCCTCCTTTACTCCTCTGTCCTCCGTCCTCTTGACCTGGACATTGATTGAGACCTGCCATCCTGAAGGACGTCCCAGTTCCTTAAACAAGCTCCGAGGAGTTTAGAAGAGAGAAGCAAGGAGAAATCTCTGAGGAGTGATGGGCGAGGACACACAAGAGCAGCCTTCTGGGAAGTCTTTAATCGGCTGACATGCCCCCCAATTTGATATCTATTGACTGGACACCTTCACCAGTGATTCTACTGATGAACGCATCTCATCATTACGTTAGCTGGTTTCCTGGTTTTACAATGATTCTGTCTTTGTAAATAAATTATTCATAATTTTGCCTTCAGACTGCCTCTCCTTCTTTTTGTCATGGCTTTAGAGCCAGGTCATGATGGTGCTAATGCAGAGAGCAGGTTGTTCTTCATTGTGTTTGTCAGACAGAGAAAACTGCTGCTCTGACACTGGGAACTGTGTCTTTATTAATATCAGCACGGTGCACTTGTGTGCAGATACAACCAGCTGTTAAAGCAGACTGACAGCTGATCCAGCTGTGATCAGCTGCTGCGTGATGCTTCAGAGGAAACCACTCCTCTTTTCTCCAGAAACATATTTCCTTGTTTCCTCTCTCCTCGCCATGAAAAGACGAGTGAGGGAAACGTGAATGCAATTTAGGAGACATGGATTGGAATGCAGAATCTTTCCATAATCTCAACGACTGATCTCGCATCCATGTTTCCCTCACTTCTGTCTCTTCCTGATGTCTTAGCTCTGCCCTCATAAGACGCAGGGCAGAGATGCAAGGATGAGATGCACGGAAAGAAACAAGGAAATATGCCCTTAGAGAAATGAGACGTGAGCTGATCCAGCTGTTATCAGCCGTTGCTTCACGTGACACTTCAGAGGAAACAACTCGTCATTTCTCCAGAAACATGTTTTCTTGTTTCCTCTCTCCTCACCATGAAAAGATGTAAGTGGGGGAAACGTGAATGCAATTTAGGAGACATGGATTGGAATGCACCTATAAATTCCTTGAAATTCAGCCGTTTAAGGATCTTTCCTTGGGTTAATCTCAATGTTAATCTCCCTCACCTCCGTCTCTTCCTTATGTCTTAGCTCTGCCGTCATAAGACGCAGGGGAGAGATGCACGGAAAGAAACAAGGAAATATGCCTTTAGAGAAGTGAGACGTGAGCTGATACAGCTGTGATCTTCAGACACTTCAGAGGAAACAACTCCTCATTTCTCTGGAAACATATTTCCTCTCTCTCTCCTTGCATGGTTTCCTTTCATCCATTCCTTTCATCAAAAGTTTATGACAACAACAAGCTCAAAACCAAACATGGCGACTGTGGAGGAGATATTGATAATGTACCTCTTGCATAAAAGACAAAAACAGAGGCAGCGTTGTAGGAGGCGTTGGTCGGTGCATTCGTGCATTACCTGCGTCCTCCAGTCGTGATGTATTTAACGGCCTCACCGACCGCCTCCTCCTACAACGCTGCCTCTGTTTTTGTCTTTTATGCAAGAGGTACATTATCAATATCTCCTCCACAGTCGCCATGTTTGTTTTTGAGTTTGTTGTTGTCATAAACCTTTGACTCTGGGCTGCCCCCTGGTGGATATATTGGTTAACATCCATGCCAACGTAAAGGACGCATGGAAGTATGTGGGCAGTGACGGTAACATCGTTTGAAACGGACGTATACATTTTCGTACATAAAGGGAGCATAAATGAGCCCTTAAGGATCCTTCCTTGACTTTGAGAAGCACCACTCGTCTGCCCCACCCTGATTTGTTTCATCGGTCCCTCGTTATCTGCCTGCTCTCCTTGTGCATTTGTCTTCGTGCTCCCCTTTTCTTTTGCCAGTCTGTCTGTGTTGTTCTCTGTGTTCCTTGATTACAGCTTTGTTCCTAGTGTGGTTTTTGTGTAAATAAAAGTGTTTATTGGACACATATCTTTGACCAGATGGAGTGCCACTGCATCAATTATTTCAGTCTGTCTTGGAGAGCTGAGTGGATACGGTGAAGCACTGTACAGCGTTGCTCTTATGGAGGTCTGAGTTGACGCTGGACAACGACAGAGATTTAGTGAGGCGATGTTGGCGTCGCTGTCCTTCTCGATCTTCATGTGTTCACTGTACTGCAGTTTGTGTTTTCTCAGTATGTTGTTTTTGTTTCCTGAACTCTAAATTTAAAATACTCCCAAACCAAAGATGATCTGATGATCTTCACCTTGCTCCACATGTTCTGTTTGACCCGTCTGCTCTCTGTTGTACATCACTCTTCTTCTCTGAAGTGCAGCTGCAACATTCAGGAAACATTTAACAGGCTGCTGCTGCAGGATGCACGCTCAGCGGCATCACAGCTGCCATGGCTGTTAAATTAGGAAGTGCGCCATTTCATATGAGCAGAGCACGCGTTTTAACATCAATATCACCATTGATTGTGTTCAGTTAAGTGTGGGAAGCCAAAATTATGATGGACATTCGATTCACTGTGCAGCCCTGATTCCCCCGTCAGCTGATCAATCTTCTAACTCTTTTCTTTTGGTGGTTATTTGTGTGGTTTTGGAAGGAAACTCTTCAAACAGAGAGAAAAGACTGAGGGAGAGTTAGAGCCGAGAAAGATCACGAGATCTAGATCTGTGTGTGCATGTGTGTGTGTGTGTGTGTGTGTGAGAGAGAGAGAGAGAGAATAAACAGACATAAAAACACAGAGAGTAAGGTGTTTCGACAGTTTGTGCAGCAAAAACACTTTTTTTGTGTGTGAGAACACATTTCAACCTTCATCATCATCGAGTTGTGAAACTCCTAAAAAAAAAAAAGGGAAGAAAATCATCAAACATGGACCAAATCTGTAAAATATTAAATTCCTATCAGGGGATACAAATAAGATGAGACTGAAGTTGACTATCTGGGGTTTGTTTTTCTCTGAATACATGAAAATAAATATGTTTGATGATGATAATTTAAACCTCAGTAAGCTGTTTGTCTGCTGCAGTAACTCTTTCTGCCACACGATGGCGCCACTTCACAAGATCAGGCATAAACAACATGCAGCTCCTTCATCATGAGGAGTGATGGGACCCAAATAAGTTTAAAGTGTCTTACAGACCAACTGCAGGAAAGGTTTTTACAAACTTATAAAGTAAAGTGTTGATCTTAATATGATCTTTGTGACAGTCTGTGAGCTGTACTCTGCTCCTCTGAGATGTTCCTGTCTTTACTGAATGTAAATACAAATAAAGATGCTCATGTTCTAACAGCACGAAAAATATAAACCTCTATCTTGTTAAAAGTTTTTTGCTTTAAAAATCTCTTAATCCAGGTTCAGATTTCTTCTATTTCAACACCACAAGTGTTGCTAAAAATAATGTGTGTTTTCTGTGTCTTATTTTGGCGAGTGAGCTCGTTTAAATGTGACGTTACCAAATGTTTTAAGTGAGTCCTTTGAGTCTGACGGGACACTTACAATGTTAGCGGAGCGCCCGGGGCCGCGCTGAGCCACGATCGCTCCTGAGATGGCCTTAATCCAGCTGTGCATGTCCTCTGGACTGTCAGCCTGACACACATATACACACACACACACACACACACACACACACACACACACACAGAGGGAGAGAACATGGTCATGTATCATTTTTTAGTGGCACATCTGATCTGGGGTGGTAAAGAAGTTATTTATAAATACAGACAGTGGTTTTACGTCTGCAGGGCTCGTAACGCACTGACTTCATGAGTTAAAATATACGTTAACTTCCTCTAGCAAACTAGAACCACCGCCCTGTGGTGTGACTCCGCCCACCAGTCCAGTGTCTCTGACAGTCTCCATCCATGTCAGTGAAAACATGGATGCTTCACACACAGAAGATCTATACAATCAGCACAGTTTCAAGATTAGAGTCACCAATTCAGTATCTGACCAAATGTCTCCCCTTCTGTTCCTGAGATATGATGTTAAAACATGATGATGTCACAGTCAAGCTGACCTTTGACCTTTTGACCTTATCCTGTTAGACATTTGTGTGGAAATTTGTAACATTTGTGTATGAATTCTGGAGTTATGGCCAGAAACTGAGGTCACAGTGACCTTTGACCTTCGAATACAGATTCTAATCAATTTATTGTTCAGTCCAAATGATGGTTGTGTGAAATTTAAGATTTTCTTGAGATATTGTTCTGTCATCATATTCATCACATCATCTGTCACCTCCAGTCTGTATTAAACACTCGTCTTTATTTCATTCACCTGGTCTCTGCTGATTGAAATGAGGAAGTGCTCTGTGTTTCCTCTACGACTGCACAGGCCTGACGGGCCAACAGGCTAACAGGAACCCCAGCCAGGACAAAAATAAATATTTCTTAATGCAAAAAATCACACCGAATGTCCATTAATCCGGAAACCAATGATTTGTGTGTGAGCAAAAAAACAAGTCTTCTGTCTCTGAACTTGACCGTAATTTATTGAGTTAGTTCAAATAAAAGGCTAAAGTCTGAAATGTTGATGGTGTTGTAGAAGAAGACTGCCAGCTTTTACTCAAGAACACAAATGTCAACCTGCTGGAGGACACGTGAGGGGATCAGAGATCAGGATCTGACTTGAGATGAGAAATCACCTGTATGTAGAAGGTTCTGGAGCTGGTGACCATTTCGAACAGGTTGTCCCTCATCATCAGCTCGCTGCACACAGACAGAGACAACAGCAGTTTTTAACGACCTGCGATGGACGGCAGCTCGCGTCCACCTGCTGACATGAAGCTCACTGACCTCTGTTTGCACTCCTGGACTTTGTGAATCTCCTTCAGCGGGATGGCTCTCAGCGCCTCCCTGTCCTGCAGGCACCAACACAGGGAACAATAACACACACACACTTCACAACATAACCACACGGAGGGATGTTTAAAATCTGCACCACTCGTCTCATCTCCTGTGCGACATGTTTCCTGACTGCATGTTTGATTTTTATTTTGTCAACAGGAGACCTTCTGTGAGACACTCTGTACCGTCATCACGTTCTCCTGTGAGATAAAGGACCAAACCAACGGTCTGCAGATGAGTCAGAGGTCGGCTGTGATCACATCCATTCCTGAAGCCTGATGGAGGTATACAGATTAATTGGAGAAAAAGTATCGGCATACTAGAATATAGCTCCTGAACTTTAGAGAACCCCGTCCACGTTTTGCATGTTGAGCAACATCATGGAGATCTTTGACCTCTCCCACTCCGCAGGAACGCCGGCGTCTTTACTGTCTTTCAGAGCGGGCTGAGTTTTAAAACTAGAGTCAATACATTTTTGGATTTCTTAATTCAGTCTCAAGGTGTAAAGGATGCTTAAATTTAGCGCAAAATCTGTGTAACAAACGGTTTCAACACAAAAATCATATTACTGTCAATGTTCAACACCACAACGGCCACGGCTAGATGCGTGTTGGCACTCCTGGACGCACTGACTGCGGCACTGTCCTATTTTCAGCCTCTCCGCCCCCAGAATTAAATACGTTTTTCTCCTTCTTGCTCTCTGCTTGTACATACAGGCTCCCGTAGCAGCTCGACTCCTCTCCTCACCATAGTTGTATAAAGAGAACTCTAGTGCTGCTACAGTGTCTCGTGTGTGACGAAGAATGAATGAGGAGAGACTTGTCAATGAGGTTGAGGAATATCCCGAGCGAAACGTCCCCCAATCCCGTGATTACAAAGACAACGGCCAAAAAGATATTGCCACACATGATTGTAAGCTAATGCAGAGGTGGAGAAAGTACAAATCTGTCGGTAAAAGTAATAAGAACTTTGCGTGTCTGTTGATGAGCTGCAGCACGCTGGTGTGTTTTCAGCTTGAGAATGGCCGTCAAATACTTCCATTATAAATGTTCAAAGCTCCTACACACTCTAAACTTCACAAGTTTGAACAGGCGTCGAACCAAAAAACATTTAACACAGATTTATGAGGAGAAAAACTTGACACAGCGCTGAGCTGCATTTCAAGCTCATTTTTCAGATGATGTAAACCGCCGCTGTTGACCTGCTATTCCCCCATAAAGAGCCCTGATGCCACGGAGGAGGTTAAAGAAAAACATCAGGTGGGAGTTTACAGTGAGGAGACATCTGTCTGAAACCAGCAGCAGCTCACACGTCTGATTCTCTCTGACTTGTTTCTGATCCAAGAGGTGACGCTTTTTAACACTCATTACGACACCCGCGCATGACTGCTTTAATACTTACAGTGGAAAATACAGAGACATGATCTCACACACACACACACACACACACACACACACACACACACACACACACTCACTGGGTGTGTCCATGTCTGTGCAGTCAGGCTGCGGTTGGGACTTGCTAATCTGTCCACACGTGGATCATATGTGGAGGAATTCAGGACGCATGCCGCTGCATGTTGAGACACGACTGACTAAGGGCAAAGCAAGCCTTGCTGCACACACGCGCACACACACACACACACACACACGCACACACACACACACACACACACATATACAAGTTCTAGTAAACTCTGTGTGTGTGTGTGTGTGTGTGTGTGTGTGTGTGTGTGTGTGTGTGTGTGTGCGCGCTCACACGCGCTAACCCGTCCACAGCCTGCTCTCTGCTGTAACCTGACTCTTCTTAAAGGATCAGTTCACTCAAATAAGGAACAGACACATTTTCTCACCAGGTCAGATTTGTAGTAGCTGACAGCGTTTTCATCCAGCATGAAGTACCTCCTCTTCCAGTTCTTCATCTGAGGAAGAGGAGCAGAGCCATTAGTGTAGCAATGTATCTGTTCGCGTAACACATTAAGTAAGTCCTGTGGCGGCTGCATGATTTTACTCAAAAAGTTACTTGGAAGAAAATCATCTGCACAGGTTCAAGTTAAAGCTCCAGCGTGTCAGATTTAAGGGGATGTATTGGCACAATTCCATGCTGCTGTTTTGTCCTTTCAACACACTGTTACTTGTAGCCAAGCCAATGCAGCAGCTTCCTGCTTCCTGCTGCTGCAGTGATGGAGAATAAGACACCACTGAGCATCTGAACGTGTCCTTTCACTTTAAAAACTCCAGACGGCTCAGCTGACAGTCAGCAGTAATCTGTACAGCTGATCAGACTGATGTCAGCAGGCGACCACATCACCACAGCCGACAAAGAACTATTTTGGAGTGAACGAATCACCACAGACTTGAGGATGAAACTAAATTTACCACAGCACTGATAAATGGGTGGAAACAAGATGGAGGAACCCTCAGGTCTGCAGGACGTCCTCAGGTTGACATGCTGTGACCGGTCATATGTCTGACCATCGGGGGGAACAGCAGTTTGACACTCTGTGATGTTTTTGTAAAATTTGAAAAAATGTCAGCAGTATTTTCAGAGTCACATGACTTTTTTTATTCAACACATTCCCACTTTGACCTCGTCACATGTCCACGTTTGGTCATGGACTTTCCACGTCCACATATGACGTCCAAGGTACCCTGGGTGTGTTGGTTGTTGACGTTCTGGGACGCCGTGTCAACTTCAGCCTGTTACATGCATTGTCTGTTTTCAAACTACACTTCTGTTTTCACAGGAAATGTACAGTTTGATACAGTCTCTTTCAGAATAAAAGCACTACGTCAGCACAACGCCACCAATTGATGTTTTCTTTCCTTTAACAACACACACGTGGCTGGGTTTAGGAAAAAAGAACAGGTTTGGCTTTACAGTCTTACAGGAAGTGAACACCGGCCTCCCGAGTGAAAGTCAGTGGTTGCTGGACCCATCCACCACCACTAAAACACGCCCTACTTGGACTTTCGCCCCATTAACTTATGTTGTTGTCCCGCCACGTTTCTCCCTGACGCCACCGGGTGCCATTAAAAAATAACGGCAACCGGCCACGAATCACGCTGAAGTCATCAGTGTCTGATGCTGGAAGTGACTGACCAAGGTTGCAGCTTCATCTACAATGATCTATGCAGCATTTATTTCGTGATTATATGTTTTTAATGTGTAAAAATAACCTGACATTTCCCATTGTGATGAATTTTTTGGGAGACTTGAGGTGATTGAGTTAAGTCTTATCAATGTATGAAGCACTAACACTTTCATCTGCTCCACTGATTTGGACACTTCAATGTATGTCCTCTTGTTTTGGGATAAAGAGTTGGCAGTGGGAGAGGTAGCCCTTTAAATTTAAGAAGATACTGAGCTCACAAGAATGGGACAGTCAGACGGAGACAGACTGACGGACAGACCCAAGAACATAACGCCTTGGCCATGTCGCCAGCGTGGAGGCATTACAAATCCTAAATGTCTGGCTGAAGGTTTTACGTCAGTTGTCAGTTTGTAGAAGATGGAAAGTGTGTGTGTGTGTGTGTGTGTGTGTGTGTGTTCTCACCAGAGCTCCCTGTTTGACACAGTATCCGTCCTTGATGACGGCCTGGTCCTGGGCTCCTCTGGACAGGAAGTAGGGCAGCTGATTCTGACCCCGCTTCAAACCTCCGCGCTCCGCCTCGCTCTGCCCCTCCCCCTGCTCCTAAAACACACACGCAAAAACAGCATTGTTTATATTCAGAAATCAAAACATCTGATGTGTCTAACATGTTGGCAAACAGCTGATACACAGCAACATCAGCGTACGTTAAGCCTCAAAACAGTTCCCGAAAATGACTGAACTCACAGTGGACACAAAAAAACAAGCAAAATCAACGCAGAAGTCGTCGAGTACATCTCTTTTAATTCTGCGCATTACATCCTAAATTACCCACAATGCAACTCAACCATGTACTTAATAAAGTGACATCACTGGAGGACATTTACAGGATGGCTACAGGTATCAGGTGCTTAAATTTCAGGGATAGTTCAGGTTGTTTGAAGTGGGGTTTTATGAGGTACTTATCAGTGTGTTACCTGTAGTCGCCGATATGGAAGCTAGACAACGTCCTGCTGTGGACGGGTCAGCAACAAAACTAAAAAAAGCCCCATCTAAAAAAATATCAGTTTAAGTTTACGCTATATTGAGAATATTTTCACTGCCTTACCTTAATGTCAGAAACTGATTTCCAGTGGGAAAATGACACTGTTATTTTGCTCTCTTCTGAGCCAGACTCCATTGAGAAAACCAGTCATTTAACATCGCTGAACACATGAGCTGCTGGTCTACTGCTGCCTCGTTCAGTTAGTTTGTTTGTGTTATTTTCTGACTTTTAAAGGGTTAATTCAGATTCACCAAGTCACACAATTACACAAACTGACTGACTGATGGAGGCAGCAGTAGACCAGCAGCTCCTGTGTTCAGTGAGGTAAAATTACTGTTTTTGCCAGTGGAGTTTGGTGGCTTTGACGAGAGCGTAAATGGGGACCTAAAGCTTTCAGCAGGTTCCCCGTAGGAAAGGTAGTGAAAATATTTTAAATTTACTGTACACTTGAACTGGGTTGGATTGTTTAAGGTGGCTAAAATACATTTTGTTTCTGACCCGTCTACAGAAGGACATCACTGGGCTTCAACGTCGAACCCCAGTCTCCAAACTGGGGGCGTGCTGACTGACATCTAGTGTAGGTAACACACTGATTGTGGAGAAGAACCTCATACGACCTCACATCAAAACATCTGAACTGTCATTTAATTGCTTTTTAAGGCGTTTTCAAGATCATTTTTACCCAGATTTAAGATGATTTTTGGACAAATCATGTTATTCTGACTGAAGCACTGCAGTTGAGTACAAGCTCAGTAGTATATATGTGTGTCATTAGAGTGAGTTAGGTTCACCTACATTTTACCAACAGGTAGGAGCAAGTATAAAGTAAAAAGACAGAATCAGGTTCCCCACTGGCTCTTAACAGGCTCCCTGGTGTTTCTGTGTTTTCAGTTTTGCAGCAGCAGAGTGTGGGTGTTAAGTTTTACATTTTTTAAGCCTTTTGGTCATAAAATTCCGACCAGCCGTCACTCGTCTGTGCTGTGGCGTGTCGGGTCACGTGTTTGTGGCTGCATACCAACACTGACAGGACTGGACCTGCAGAGCTGCTGCTAACAGCTGCTAATACAACAGTGTGTGTGTGTGTGTGTGTGTGTGTGTGTGTGTGTGTGTTACCTGTGTGGCGGTGACGATAGGGACTCCTCCTATGATTTCCATCTTGTAGGAGAGCTGTTTCATGGCTCCCAGTACTTCCTGTGGCGTCTCTGCGTGGGCGGTTGTTTGGCCCTCGCCTGGCTTTGGCACCTAAACACACAACAAGAGATTAACAGCCGTCCTGTCTGTGAAGCTCTCGGCTCACACACACAGGCTTTTAAGAGTTTAAGGTTTAAACTGTCTTTTCTTCTCAGGAGGAGTCTTTCATCTCCTGTTTGGCTTCCAAAATCTGCACATTTGATGTGTGATAGTAGTTTATAACAATAGTGGAGCTGAATGGCAATCAGGCTGCAGATACACACAACACTTGTTGGGAGACACATTCACTGTTGGTTTGGATCTTTTCATGGAATTTGTTTTACGGTAAGAACTGGAATGTGATCTTTGACCTTTTGGATATAAAATGTCATCACTTCATCTTTCTATCCGATTAGATCTCTGCGTGACATTTTGTCATAATTACCATGTGAATTCTTCAGTTGTGGCCAAAGGCATGTTTTTTGAGGTCACACTGACCTTTGACCACCAAATTCGAATCACTTCATCCTTAAGTCCAAGTGGACATTTGTGCCAAATTTTAGTATATTACCTCAAGGTGTTCTTGAGATACTGTGTTTGCGAGAATGCGACAGATGAGGTCAATTTCCTCAAGGGCTTTTTGAGAAAACGCATTCACTAGGATGAGACGTTTACAAGGTCACACTGACCGTGACCTTTGACCCCCAAAATCTAAGTCAGTTGATTGTTAAGTTCAAATGGACGTTTGTGCCAAATTTGAGTAAATTACCTCAAGGTGTTGTTGAGATATTTTGTTAATGAGAATGCGACGAATGAGCTCACAGTGACCTCTGACCACAAAATTCTGATCAGTTCATTCTTGACTCGAAGCAGACGTCTGTGCCAAATTTGAGGACATTTTCTCAAGGCCTTTTTAAGAAAGTGCATTCACAAGGATGAGACAGATGCAAGGTCACACTGACCATGACATTTGACCAACAAATTCTAATCAGCTCATCCTTGACTCTAAGGGGACGTTTGCGCCATGGCTTTCTTGAGATATCGTTTCCACAAGAATGAGACTGACGGACAACCTGAAAACATTATGTCTACAGCTACGGCTGTCATCGATGCCGTGGCATAAAAATGTAAACTATCAGCTGCATCCTTTAACACCACATCAGGGAGTCGCACTTGTTTCAACTCTCAGTGACCAGAAAAAAAATAGTTTAAATAAGAAGCGCTCTCATTGCAAGAAATTACAAAACACGCTGCCTCAGGAAAAGCGCTTTCCTCTTCTACGAGTCGCAGCTGCACTTCTTCACTTCCCATCTTCCACGTGTTGTTGTTCTACGTGCTGGTCGGCGTTCTTCTTCTTCCTTTGGCATTTAATGGCAGACTAGAACACATGTGGGCGTCTGTGCCGCCCCGTCAGGTCCGGGGAATTGCATCCTTGGTACTTATGGTACTGGAGAAAAGCAAATACTGACATGGTTTTAGAGGTTTGGCATTGACTTGGGACCAAAGTGCAAAGACGCTATAGCGCAGATGCGGACACCGACCAATCAGAGCAGACTGGACTTTTTAAGGAGGAGGACTTAAAAGACAAGTGCTAAAACAGAGCCTATGAGACAGAGGGTGAGGTTAAGTGGGTTTTTTTAACATTAAAGTCCGAACCCAGAACTAAAATATGAACGTGAAAATGAGCATCGTAGTTCCTGAGTAAGGAGCAGAGACACGATGTCAGACCCCTGCAGCTACACGTGAATATAAACCCTGTGTGTCCTCTTCCTCTCTGTCCCCTCACACTCTGCTAAGCCTCAGCTGAAAAGTCTCTCTGGCCTGATGGGTAATTTTCCATCTGCTGTGGCCTGAGGCAGAAGACAGAGCGGCCTACAACAACAGGAGAAACAGGGTCACCTATTGATCCATCAGTGTGTGTGTGTGTGTGTGTGTGTGTGTGTGTGTGTGTGTGTGTGTGTGTGTGAGGCTCACTGTAATCTTGGTGGCGTTGTTGAGAACACTGATCCATTCCACCAAATCCTGCTCATCGTTGGCCTGCAGATAAAACTTCCTCATTCCTGCATTTATAACTACAGACACAGACACAGAGACACAGACACAGAGACAGACACAGAGACAGACACAGAGACAGATGTACATGTGTAGGTCGTTACTTTCTTCTTCCTGTGAAATATTAAAGTAGAAAACACCAGAGGAAGAAGAAAACACTCTGAGCTCCATGTAAATCATCATCTAAAAATATCAGTTTGTTTCTCAGAGGATGTGTGTGTGTGTGGGTGGGTGGGTGTGTGTGTGTGTGTGTGTGTGTGTTAACATCCCATCCAGATGTAAATACACACATGCAGAGGTCAGGTCAGCGTCATTGTACAGTTTCCTCCTATTGAGTGACAAAAGCTACCGTTGGCCACCAGAGGAACAACAACAAGCAGTGAGGGACAAAAGAGAGGAAATAAATCTAACAGGAGAGGAAAGAGGGAAAGAGAGGGAGGGAAAAAAAGGACAAGGAAGGCCAGAAGGGGGAAACAAGGAAGGAAGGAAATAAGGAAGGAGTGGGAATGAAGCAGATTGGAGAGGAAGAGAGGGTGGAGGAGAGGAGGGGCAGGACGAAGGGAGTGAACGGAGGTTGGAAAGAACAGTAGTTTGCTGCAGAGCCAGAAGTACGTGGACTCCTGAAGCCATGCGGCAACCAAAACCTGCAGTTCCTCTAATGTCCACTTGAGGCTGGCATGTTAAAATGTCGGAACATGTTTACAACCTGGTCTCTGTAGCTAATTTCAACAATCACGACAACTGTGCCAACAAGATCTCTCACTCTGTCTCCATCTCTTCCTCTCATCCCTCTCTTCATTATCATAACATCAAAGATTAACACTGCACATGAAAAATTAACATAGCTAACACTAACGAGCACACTCACTTTCACCTACAGTATGTGCAGCTTACTTCAGTGCAGAAGAGTTGTTAGGCTATGTGCTTTGAGAGGTCGGCAGACAAGAAAAGCACTACACAAGTGCAGTCCATTTATCAGGTGGCCGGTATCTCTGGACCGGGCCTGGCACAGGCTGGTGGACAAATGTCTTTTTATGGGGACCAGTGAAGCTTAGTTTTGATTTTAATTCAATCCATCCATCCATTTTCATCCGCTTATCCAGGGCCGGGTCGCAGGGGCAGCAGGCTGAGCAAGGCACCCCAGACGTCCCTCTCCCCAGCAACACTTTCCAGCTCCTCCTGGGGGATCCCAAGGCGTTCCCAGTCCAGATGAGATATATAATCCCTCCAGCGTGTTCTGGGTCTGCCCTGGGGCCTCCTACCAGTGGGACGTGTCTGGGACACCTCCAGCGGGAGGCGCCCAGGAGGATCCTGATCAGATGCCCGAACCACCTCAACTGACCCCTTTCGACGCGAAGGAGCAGCGGCTCTACTCCGAGCTCCCTCCGGATGTCCGAGCTCCTCACCCTATCTCTAAGGCTGAGCCCAGACACCCTACAGAGGAAACTCATTTCAGACATTTGTATCCATGATCTCATTCTTTCGGTCACTGCCCAGAGCTCATGACCATAGGTGAGGGTTGGGACATAGATGGACCAGGAAATTGAAAGCTTGGCCTTCCAGCTCAGCTCCCTCTTCACCACAACGGACCAGCACAGCGCCCGCATCACTGCAGAAGCCGCACCGACCCGTCGATCCATCTCATGCTCCATTCTACCCTCACTCGTGAACAAGACCCCGAGATACTTGAATTCCCTCGCTTGAGGCAGTAACCCGGAGAGTGCAATCCACCAGTTTCCGGCAGAGAGCCATGGCCTCAGACTTGGAGGTGCTGACTCTCATCCGAACTGCTTCACACTCAGCTGCAAAACGCCCCAGTGCATGCTGGAGGTCACGGTGTGATGAAGCCAACAGAACTGCATCATCTGCGAAAAGCAGAGATGCAATTCTGAGGTCCCCAAACCGGACCCTTCCTCCTCCTTCCTCCTCCTCCTTCCTCAATTCAATTAAATCTTATTTATAAAGCCAAATATCACATATCATAATTTGCCTCAGAGGCTTTACAGCAAACAACATCCTTCTGTCCTTTGGACCCTCACAGCTGATCAGGAAAAACTCCCCCCAAAAAACCTTTAACTGGGAAAAAATGTTAGAAGCCTCAGGAAGAGCAACTGACGAAGGATCCCTCTTCCAGGACGGACAGGCGGACAATAGTTGTCATAATGTTAACAATGCAGCTAAGGAAGTTAGCATTTGGTCTCATATGCATATGGAATATGATGCAGATTTGGAGTTTATTCGTGAGTGATTGAAATACGATGACAAAACAAGATTTTGCACACAAGACCCCCCAAAAAGCTAAAATGGACCAGATGCAGCTGTGATGGAGAGATTTCACTGCAGCTTTCAGTCCCACGGAGGATGAAGAGGAGTCCGTAAGGTAGTCAGTGGTTGACGTTAGTCTCATATATGTTGTGGAGTTTTGACTTGTCATTGTTAATATCGCCAGCTCGCTCACTGCTGACAAACGGGGAACGTTACCACTGAAAGGTGACCTCACTGACTTGGGTTGAACTCCCTGTTAGCCTCAGGAGTCATGAGGTCAGAGGCCGATGGCTGTGTGTGTGTGTGTGTGTGTGTGTGTGTGTGTGTGTGTGTGTGTGTGTGTGTGCAGCCAGTTTAATTTTCATTTTAAATTTCTGTTCATTGTAGCATTAGCAGGATGTTTTTTCTTTAACCAACCAGGCTACTGTAGTTTTAAAAACATCTTAAAAACACATACGATGCTTGAGGCTGGGCGGGCCGTTTGGTTTGCAGCAGAGGTGCTCCTCACACGCTCTCCCCCAACACTCGATCGTGTATAAATGGCAAACGTAGTAAAGTAAAAATATACTCGAGTAAAGAGCAGAAGTACAGTTTAAAAAAGGAACATGAAAAGTACTTGTTCCTTAAAAAATATACTTTTGTTACTCCAAGGGTTCAAAACAGAAATCCACAAGGCAACAGGTGACGTCACAGAGGCTACTTTCATTATTTTATACAGCGTTTGGAGGGAGCAGAGGGTGGAGGTGAAGAGGGAGAGAAAAAGGAGGAAGGAGAATAAAATCAAGATGAACTTACCAAAGCAGAACTCTGCCTTCGGTCTGAGTTTGGTGGCATCACTGACCTGAACGAGAGGAAGTAAAGAGGGACACATTCATTCACAGTTCTCACACTGGCAATGTTAACATACTGATGCTTATCTTCACAGTGATCACCACCTTAGCTTAGCATCTTAGCGTGCTATCAACAGCTAATCAGCACTTAAGACAGAGAGAGAAGGGACTGACCTTGGAGATGTAGGTGAGTTTGAGAGAGCCCACCTTCTCTGCACCTTTAGGCAGATTCTGAACAAAGACACAGAAATATATATATATAAGTACAAGTAACATCATCATCGCTGGAGGGGAGCTAAAAGCTGAATGCAGCATCATAGTTTTGGTCAACAGTGTAAACTCCATCGAAGCTGCTGCCAAAAACCAGCACCTGAGGTGTTTAAGGAATTCCCCCGCTGAGGGAAATATTTAAATACTACTACTATTAACCTTTTCGGTTTCTATTCTTGTTCCTGTTTGTCTGCTTTCGATGTGTAAACCTCTCAGATGGGTTTGATAAGTCCTTATCCAGCGTGTCACTCACGAGTGAAGAGCGTTTCAACCGCCCGCACGGAAATCTGTGCTCAGCGCAGTTCTCTCCTACAAACCCACCACTTCCTCTTCTTCTGCATCCAACCTGTTAAAGGCTTTCCTACCTTTGTTTGTGCCTCATATTGTTAACACTCCACCTTCCTCTGCTGACGAACCTCCTGCTGTACCCTATTATTCTGTGCGCTGGACAGTGGACGGTGAGACGGTGCACTTTAAAGGAGCAGTGTGTAGGATTTAGTACGAATTTGGGCATATTGCTTTTCGAAGGAAAACATATGAAAAAATTTGTGAGAACAGCCTGTTTTTTAGAGGTCAACTATCAGATGTTGGAGGTGTGTCACTGAACGCACCATCAAGGAGAGCCACTGACGCCCTGGTCCATTTGTGTAACTGATGGGATGCAGTAAACACCAAGTTCATCTCCTTATTCAAAACACCAAAGGTAAACCAAACACCGTGATCACGCACAGACGCTCAGATGTTTTCAGTGCTGACTAACCAGAGAAGAATCTCTCCTGATGTCAGAGACATGGGAGCAGTTCTGCATCATGTGTACATATTTATCTGCACACACGCCCACTGATGAGCTCACCTGTGGGTTGTCCATGTACCACAGCAGATCGCCCTGCTGAGTGTCCAGGATGAAGTACCGCCGCAGGAACCTGCCGCTGCTCTCATTCTCCTCGATGTCCAGGAAGCCGCAGATGCGATTCTGTCGGTCCACATAAGGCATCGCAACGCCGACCAGCTCAGCCCGCCCTGGGGCATCACAGGAACGCTGCCAGGAGGCGGGACAGGACGACATTTAGCTGACACACTCATTCAGAATAACTTACAGCTGCTGTCACCTCAAGTAAAAGCTGCATGTTTGTCACAAACTGTTTGAAGCAGGTGAAACTTCTGACTCTCAAACACGCTAAAGAGGACACAGTCATGTTTTTTTCTTTGCTAATCAGCGGTGTGAAGTGTGAAGATACGCTCTGATATAGACGATAAAGGAACCACAAACAATTGTGCATCTGTGGCTCTGTGGCTCATCAGTGGGTCCTAATCTTTTAACGTCAATTCATGCAGCTCAAATTTTCAGTTTCAGGCTTTTATTTTATTGCACTTTGCTGCAGAAGACGAATTTCAAAACACCTGAAAAAAAGGTTTACAGTGTGCAGCAGCCTGCAGGAAGTGTTATGGCCTTATCTGTGTGTGTGTGCTTCTGTCTTTTCAGGCTGCAGTGACGTAAAGTTCAACATCACATGTGTAACCTGTGGTTACACACACACACACACACACACACACACACACACACACACACACACACACTCTATTGTTTCTGTGGTTTACACACTCACCTCACTCTGACAGAATGAGCATGTCTCCTGAAATCACTGGTTGTGTCCAGACGTTCAGCGCCTTCACACACAAACAACAGTTCTTTTTTTGGTACCAACCGAAATGTGTCTGTAGCACCGAGTCCTGAAAACTTTACAGTCCTGACAGCTGGATCTGAACGTTTGGTCCGATGTGTAATACTGCTAACTTATTAATCAGATTTTAATGAATTGATCTGGGCTGAACCTGCTGTTCATAAATCAATCACTAGGTTTTTGTGTGAAGTTCTTTGTATCTACTGACTGGTTTCAAACCAGTATATAAGTTTTGCACCATAACTCAGTAGCTCCAGGGTGTTACAATGATGCGATTGCAACAATAAGCGCTGCAAATTCTGCACAACCTTGCAATTTTGTCCAATCACTGCAACTTTGCAGAACATTTGAGAATTTAACTATAAATGTGTAAATACTAATTTTATTGTAGAGCTGCTTGCAGCGTATTGATTTCATGAGGCTGAGTCTGAATCCATGTAAACACATCAGTGTGACTGAAATGGTCCTGCAGTGAATGTGTCACAGTGGGACTAACACACCCAGATCATGTGACTCCTGCATGTATACAGTCAATCAGACCCAAACTGGCCGAGGCGCTCTGAGCATGCTCCACAGTTTCCGCCCCGGGCTTTGACCCAGAAGTCCAACAGCATTAAATGTGTAAGAGAAGAAGAAGCCGGTAACAACATGGAGAAATCTACATCCAGAGCCGTGACTTTTTGGACGGACCAAATGTACAGAGCTGTAAAGTTGTCCACCATGGTAGCAGTTAGCTGCTAGCTAACCGTAGCTAACTTGTTTGTCCATTGTTTGGTCTGTGACGTAATAGGTCAACAGGAAAAAGGTCCAATACTAACAAGCTGAAAGGGGGCATATCTCCACCTATCGTAGAGGAGTCGCACATACTTGGCTCAATAAATGGAAAGTGACTTCTTCAATTTGCTTATTTTGACCAAAGAACCCAAAGACTCTTCATTTACTGTCTTTAATGATGAAGAAAAGGAGCAAATGTTTGATGTTTTTGCTTGAAAAAGGACTGAAACGATAAATCGATTCTCAAAATACTTGATTATATTTATTTTCCTGATTGACTTCCACGTGATGCAACATAACGGCGAATGATTTCTGTCGCTGCTGATGTAACGTGGTTCCAATGTGCATCCACACGTGATGTTTTGTTTACCATATACAATAATAAACATTTGGAGTACAGTGCATTGTACAGCTCTGACCATGTTCTTATGGGTCCTTGAAAAGTCCTGGAAAAGTTTTGAATTGTTTATATGAAAGTGTGGGAACCCTGCATGTGGTACCGAGCATGTCACACAGTGAGTGTAAGTGCAGCGGTCAGAGCGGGTGGATTCAGGGACAGTCGTTACACATGTAAAAATAACAATGGAGAAAAGGGAGATCAGTTTTAAAACGCCATTGTTGCGACTCCTGCATCTGTTTCCCTCGTTGGCTGTTTACTCCCACACACACTACAGGACACATGGTGATTTTATCAAACATGGAGGCTCCTGATTCTGATCAGCCCAGCGCCAACGCTACTACATCTCAAAATATATATATAAAATGCTGCTTCAGGGGCTTTTCACACCCTTTTCCTCAAAAAAGCAAAGATACTTATTCATATTTAAAGTCACTGAACATTGTGCAAACTATTGTTAATCAGCTGCTCCAGCACAAAACGATCTGTATCAGACCTCTATCTCAAATCTGTGTTGGTGAAACACTTTGGCTGAGGCACTGCCAAAACTTTAGACCTGTCAATGATCTGTGAGACAAGCGATAACCTGCTTCCTCAATACCTTCCTCTTTGGCGTGGCGTGGTGATGACAGCGTTAATGCACAGAGTGGAAATGTATCAGAAAAATGCACATGTGATGACAGTGAATTGCAGATTGAGTGAGTGTGGAAACACTGAGATGTATTGTTGAAACTGCAGTTATAATCAGAATCACATCTTCACACTGAAAGAAAGGTAAAAACATTGGAGGTGTTCTGTTATTAAGCTGTGGTTTTACTGGTCCGGCCCACCTGAAATTAAACTGGGCTGTGTGTGGCCCATGAACTAACACACAACCACACAAAGTTATTATGACTTAACATCCTGTGTGGACAGCTCCTCATTAAACTTGATTTCTCACCTGAAGTGCTACGACTCATCAGGAAGTATCATTATAATGACAGGATTGTGGGTCATTATATATTTTGATATTCAACCTCAACAATGAGTCTCTCTTCATTCATTCTCCGTCACACTCGAGACACAGCAACAGCTACAGAGTTCTCTTTATACGTCCATGGTGAGGAGAGGAGTCGAGCTGCTACGGGAGCTGGTCTGTGCAAGCCGAGAGCGAGTGGAGGGAAAATAATATATAATATTATATCATATTTGATACCATCTCACATCGCAGCTAGCTAGCCTATCTAACAAGATTAGGCTAGCTTCCAAAGGCACCACTGGCACTTCCCTTACCTGGTTTCACTCTCATCTCTCTGACCGCACTCAGTATGTACATGTCAAAAATTTCAGTTGCCAAACTTCTCCTGTCACACGCGGTGTTCCCCAGGGCTCTGTCCTGGGCCCTCTACTATTCATTATCTATCTGTTATCTCTCGGTCTGATTTTCAGGAAATTTGGCATTCACTTCCATTGCTACGCGGATGACACCCAGCTCTGTCTTTCCACCAAGCCAACTTCCACTCTGCTGCCCACCTCCCTGTCCCACTGCTTACTGGAAATTAAATCTTGGTTTTCACACAACCTCCTCAAACTCAACAGTGATGAAACTGAGGTACTCCTTGTAGGCACTAAATCCATTCTGGCCAAACCGAACAGTTTTCCTCTCACTAATGACAACTCCACAGTCCTTCCCTCCCCTCAGGTTAAGAGTTTGGGTGTCATCCTCGACAACACACTCCCCCTGAAGCGCACATTAACCATGTTACCCGGACTGCTTACTGTCATCTGCGCAATATCAACCGTCTTTGGCCGTCTCTCTCACCTCACAGCACTGCTGTTCTCATCCACGCTCTGGTCACATCCCGTCTTGATTACTGTAATTCTATCCTCTCTGGTCTGAATCTGCCATAAAATCCAGTATGTGAGACATATGTGTAAATGTAGAGGGTGAACTTTTACAATATACAAGTCAAACAAGAAGACAACACTGGCCTGCTTTCTCTTTACACTGCAAACCTACACTGATCCTCTGCATGATTTTAAAGGGCTACCACGGGTTTATTATTATTAAGGATTATTTTTTTCCCATTAAAGGGTTTCGGGCAGTTTTTCCGTCTCCACAGTGAGTGTCCAACGACAGAGGGATGTTGCATGCTGAAAAGCCCTCTGAGGATAATTGTGATTTGTGATATTGGGCTTTATAGATGAAACTGAATTGAAAACTTAAAATGTTATGCAGCTACTGACATAAAAAAAACAAACATGCTGACAGCGGAAAACACACAGCTGAAGTGAATATCTGTACAACAGCAGACTGCAACTAACTATAATTATCACTCATTTTATTCATCGATTACTAAAATATCTGCTGATTAATTTTCCTCCAGTCGACTAATCATTAATCATCTCACCTTCATCACAGAGAAGCACCTTTACAGTCTGTAATAAGATGGAAAAACTACATGTAGTGTAAATCACACACACACACACAGATGTCTGTGGGAACATCTGGAGATTTAAAGTCACTGCTGAGAGATATTAATATTACACATCATGATGTTTCTCTGCAGGAGACAGACCAGAGAAAACCTATAACGCATGTAATTACAGGGATTGTTGGATGTAATGAACCAGCTGTAACTGTGATACACACACACACACACACACACACACACACACACACACACACACACACACAGGTATAAAACTGACTGTGGCAAAATGAAGCAGCCATCAGAGCTCAGTTCTTCCCTGTGGAGATCAAACTGTTGTCACAGGCCTGAAAACATCGACTGATTTCCTCCGCCGCCTCCATGATCGCTGTGTCCGCCTCTCTAAACCCTCCGATCGGCCCTGTGTGTGTGTGTGTGTGCGGGGTGTCGGTGTGTGTCGGCCCGGTGTCCCCGTGAGGACGACCACCGGCTCTAAAGGCGAAGGACTGTGGGTTTACTTACACAGTTCGGCTCAGTCCGAGTCCGGTGTGGCAGCTGTCCGGTACGAGCGGCAAGTTACCCACAAAACAAACTGCTTCCGGTTTCAGCTCGGAAAAATAAAAGCGTTTCCAAGCGATGACGCTACTTCCGCGAGGACTTCAAAGTAAAATAGCTTATTGGCCTCAGGGCTGTGAATGTGTGTCAGTGGTGGTGGAGAAAGTGCACAACAATATTACTCCAACACAGGTGAACATCTCACTGGTTCACACTACACGACATTTCTGTCCGTTCTGACAGTCACAAGCCCTTTTTAAGCAGGAGTTGTGCAAATTTGCAGGAAAGCCCAATCAGTCTTTTTTCAGCATTGGCAGTATAAAAACAAAATCGGGGAGTGCAGCAAAATGCCGCCTACCTACTTTTGTTTATACAGAATGTGCCTTTTTCGGGGCAATGGGGGGCGTGAGCAAGTAACAAAACGTGTAGCTCAGCGTGTGACGTAAACAGTGACGTGGGAGGGAAGCCGCGGCTGGTCAGTCCTTCGGTGATTCTCTCGTAAGTCGGCCCGTCCTTCACCGTCCCCGTCATCTGACGGTTAATGGCCTCTTCGTTTGCGAGGACAAGGAGGGCGCGCAATTCCTTGTCTCCCCAGTTGCTCATCTTTACAGTGTCTGTCAGGTTTGTGTTTCCCTCTTGCTACTAGCTGCTCGCTAATTCCTGCTATCAGCTGTTTCCTGTTTATCCACCGCCAGTGGCTCGCACGTGCAGCGTCATCAACAGCTCCTCCCACAAGTCATCAACAGCCCCTCCCACAAGTCATCAACAGCCCCTCCCGTGGCGGAAGGCCGCCTCGGTCTTTTTCAACCAAAAAGTTTCCGCCAATATGTCTACCCTACGAGGCGGAAAATTGGGCATCTTGGATCAACTCGCCAATCCGGTTCTGTGTGTCTAAACACTTGCAGCTTGCCGGAAAAACGACCCAACATTCGCCAAAAATCTGGCAGTGTAAAAGGGGCTACTATGTCACCTTACGCGATTGTGGAGTCTTGCTGTGACTTGGCCGATACACAAGACAGACTACATGATGGTCCACACCAGTTATCCCCAGTCATCTGTGATGTCATCAGGTTATTCTTGTCATATTTTCACTATTACTTTTATTATTATTATCTCAGTCACTGTGTCTGTTCATGTGCCAGCCAAAATGTTGTTTTAGGAACTTCAAAAGTGTCACCAGATGGGCGGAGCTACATTTGAAGCACTGTACGCAAACTACAAGTCACTGAATCCTCCACAAGTTCCTGCAAATGTTTCACAATAAAAGCCCTTTTAGAAAATGAAGGGATTCTCTCAACCAAAGATATAATGGGCTTTTAATTTGAAATAGATACAGGAAGTGTTGAGCACAGAATAATAAATAATGACCCTTTTATAATGTAGTCTGTTTTAAATGAAGCTGATCCTCTGCAGCTGTGCTGAGTAAAAGCCACTATTTTATGAATTTTATTCCTTTATATCCTCCATTATGAAGAAAGAACATTGTTTGCTAGCTTGATGCTAATGGCAGTACTCAGCGGGTTGATAAAGTGCTTCTGCTGTTTCCTTTTTACTCTGTGTGCTAACGTCCCTACAGGAAATATCTAAAAGGCTGGGCTGTTGTTGTCATACAGTTTCCACGGCAGCAGATCGCTCTGTGTTCCTATTGGTCAAAGTGACGGCTGTGAGGAGAAAAGTCGTGAATGATAAAAATCAAACATGCTAGACTTTATGTTGGGATGTTGCAAGGCGTCCCAGACGTGGTGTCAGTTGTCATCTACTATGACACACTACACGAGATGTTACGATGGATTATCGTGTTTGACACTCATTGTCGTTCACGATCCACGCTGACACCGTACGACGCTGCGTTGGGCTGTAATCAGGCTGATATCATGTAGCATGAACCAGGCATTACTCTCAAAATGTAATTTATTACATATTACTAGTTACTGCATTCTTCCATCTGCGTTATACTGCAAAATTAGGAATTTCCTGTCTCAAAAAGATGCAGAAAAATTGGTCTTCGTGGCACCATCTTGGCTTCTTCTCCAGAGCCTTTGTGCCCCACTGTCTCACAGAGCCAGGCTGCTGTTTCCACCTGCTTCCAGTCTTTGTGCTAAGCTAAGCTAACCAGCTGCTGGCTGTTGCTTCAGATGTGATGGGAAAATATGAGAGTGGTATCAACATTCTCGTTTACCAGAAAGCACACGAGTGTATTTCCCAAAATGTAGAGCAGAAAGTTTTAATTCTGAAGTAAAAATCTGCCAATCAGTGTTTCCCATCTACAAACACCTCTGACCAACATGTATCAGACTGTAAGTATGGGTTTTTTTTTAGCCTTTTTCAGTGACACATCTATGCTTTTATTTTGAAGGCAGAGTTTGTGTCCTCACAGTCTTACCACTGAAACCTTGATGCAGATTTCCAACCAATCGGCTGCCGGAGTTAAACCTTTCCCCCTCAGGTCTCTTTGCAAAGGATGATGGTTAATGCAGTCTCACAACAACAATGATAAAATAACAAAGGGCTCGAACAATGCGGCCTCCTGCAGTCAACAAGAGAGTGGGGACTCTGTGCCTGGCTTATGGGCACTCTGGTAGGATATTAACATTCATTCATTCATAACACACACACACACACACACACACACACACTTATTGATTTCAGCTGAACACCCTGCAGAGAAGGAAACAGCATCTGGTATAGCATTTCATACGAAAGTAGGGGACTTCCCACGGGCTGTAATTCACCGTGTGTGTGTTGTTCTGACTGTGTTGTTCATTTCAATGGAAAGGTATTTCTGTGTGTGGACAGCGGCTCTTTGTGAAGGAGGCGGTGCAGAACAGACAGGTGAACAGACAGACAGACAGTAGTTTACCTACATTGTGCAGCAGCTGCTCAACAACATTCATAACCTCATCATTCACAGCGATTCAAGCAGTTAAATTACTTTTTTCGTTTTTTTCAAGTTAACTACTGAAACTACAAACAATTTAAAAGAAAAGGAATTACTTTTGATTTTTATTTTACCAAAGCTTCTCTGCTGGAATTGAACCCTCTGACCTCAGTTAGTCAGACGTATTGATTATTGGTTTTTAGTAACAAATGAAGCTCCAGTGAAAGTTCAGTTAGAGACGGTACTTTTCACGTGCAGGCCAAAGCTGATATTTCTGCACTTTCCCATGAACTGTGGGGCATCTTTTATTTTTGGTTTATGAACCGTGAACAACAGGAACTTTTTGCAATAATTCAATTCAATAATCATTTTTTACAAAGTAGTTTGAACTATTTTTTCTAAGTAGCTTTAGTTAACCAAACTAGATTTCTCCCTCGGTTTAACTTCTTCCTGTGTGAAACCATTGGTAGCTTGCAAAGCTTTGTTTTAAAGTAGTTTCCCTGACACTGATGAACACGACCCGTCACTGAGGAAATGGTTCTGCACCATCTTTGATTTATAGAAACATTGTGTTGCATTGGCTTTCATTGAAATCAGCCCCTTTCAAAGAAATTATTAAGTGTGTGAATTAATACTCCATTGATCTAAAATGGCTTTTGCAGCCAAAAATCTGGCAACTGCACTATTATTCCTTCTCCAACTCTTCTGTACTGTTTTCCCTTGACTGTTTTTTTAAATACAGAAAAGGGAAAAATAGATTACACAAGTTTCCTGTTTATTTTTATTATTCATCAGCATTACGTATCCCCATTATGGCTGCATATACAACATGTTCATACACACATGCACACACAAATAAAATGTCCATCTTCGACTCCAACGCACCAAAGTCATTCACCTAAATCATGTGACCTGTGAGTCTTATAATGGAGAAGAGAAGAGAAGAGAAGAGAAGAGAATCATAAAAACAGAGACTAGAAAAAATGGAAAAGAATATGAGAGAAACAAGAGGTGAATTGATGATAAGGCAGATAGAAGATGTTAACATTCTGACATCTAGTGGTGACAGACAAAATCACAGCACAGAAAATCCTGACACAATTTATCTTCGTTGCTCAGATCAGCTTTTGATACTCTGATAGTGTATTCTTAAACCGATCAAAATCTTGTGCTGACAGTCTTCTCAATAAACTTTGTTGTTGACGAATAATCACTATGAAGTCACGTATATCACAGCAGTATATTGAGGCCTTCGCTCCAAATTCAACCAAGTGGTTTTCCACTTGAGGGGCGGTGCAGTCCAGTATCCCAGAATACAGTAATAACTGGACATTTTCCACCTCATAATTCATGTTCAGTGCCAACACAGGAAACAGTGTGCCTGATACACAGTGAGGAGGAAATGTGAGAGTGTGGAGGTCGAGGTGGTGGGTGGGTGCGTACTGAGTCATAGACCTGCAATCCAAGGGCGTAGGTTTCATTTTGAACATTTAGAGGGGGGACACATCAAACAGGGGGTTGGGGTCCTGTGCCAGAAAATTCAATTTCCTGTCCTCTGGTGAATTTTTCTGCACCAATTTAGGCCTTTTCTGCATCAACTCACAGTGTAAATGTATTGATTTTTTTTCAAAATAAAAGTCCTCTGCTACTTTAATGTTAAATGCACATGTTCTAAATACGGAGGGGGATGGGAGACAGAGTGCACTGAAGCAACACGGCAGGAGGTATCAGCAGGATGATGCAGGAAAACTGTGCAACAAACATTTTGTTAATTTGGCCTGTCAGACTGTAGAGGCTGAAGCTAACTCAGCTATAACACCTGGTTTCAGTGGCGTGCAGGAGTTACCACAGGCCCCAGAGGAGGCTATTCTGATGGGCCCTCGTGCACGCTGGTTACTAGTAAGAAAGCACACACACACACACCACTGACAACTGATTATAAAAAGCCAAAGGAATCTGATCCAGGGAGCTTTGCTACTTTTTCCTCCTCTTCATTTCTCTCTTCTCCTTTCTAACTGACACTTTGGGTCATTACTAGCATGAAAATATTTTTACATATTTTTATTTTTAAATGGTAATGTTAATGATTAATTGTTGATATTAACATTGTTCAGTAATGTTTAGAATTGTTCATGTTTACTTTCAAATTTCAAATGTTAATGTTAATGTGAATGTAAATGTAAATGTCTTTACTTTAATGAAATGTGTTGCTCACTGGTGTAAGGTCCACACTGTTACATGTGTGATTTTGGATGATAGTTAAATGAAATTAGCAGATGTTGCGCATGTCTGTGGTTATTTGCATGCTATAAACTGGCAAGATGAAATCACTTAAAAATGGGGCCTTTAATTTGAAAAGAAATTAGTTGAAATTATATTGAGTCTGCTTGTGAATACTTGTTAAAAACATTTCAAGGATGAAGAAAGGGATATTTTAACTCTTAGAAAACAGAAATATTACAATAACTGGGCATTCAAAACGAACACCAATAGATGTTTCACTCAACATCAGTATATGTTTCTTACAGTTTAACAAGATCTCATTTAGATGAAATGATAAAAGCATGTAAAATTTTGTATTTTTTAGAAGAGAACCAGGCTGAGATGGCACCGAATAGTAGGAACGACCCTTTTAAGTTTAAAGGACATGACTGCTGACTGGACTTGCAGATCTGCTCAGCTTGTCAGTCTGGACAGATTTTGCACCTAAAAGATGTCCTGTATCATATTGGCCTGTCACATGATCAAACATCAACATACATGTTACCAACAATCATCATTGCAAACCTGTATATGACAAAAATATCCAAGAAAATAATTATTTTATGCCAATTAATGCTGCTGCTGCAGGACGGCATGGTGGTGCAGTGGTGCATTGTCACCTCACAGCAAGAGAGCTCCTGGTTTGAACTCCAGGGTGGAGTTTGCATGTTCTCCCCGTGTCAGCGTGGGTTTCCTCCAGGTGCTCCAGCTTCCTCCCACAGTCCAAAGACATGCAGGTTAATTGGTGACTCTAAATTGTCCGTAGGTGTGAATGTGAGTGTGAATGGTTGTCTGTCTCTATGTGTCAGCCCTGTGATAGTCTGGTGACCTGTACAGGGTGAACCCCGCCTCTCACCCAATGTCAGCTGGGATAGGCTCCACCCCCCTCAACCCTGAACAGGATAAACAGTAATAGAAAATGACTGATATGAATGAAGTTGGTGCTGCAGCCACTTGTAATGATTGAGCACAAAACTCCAGCCCTCAGTTTTTAAGTCCAAACAGGAGCGCCCTCTTTTCCCTGTTCTGTGATTTTTAACTCTCCTTACATCCTCTCTTTAAGGGAGGATGCAAATACACATGGTAGCCAGTAATATTCACAAGATGGCTTTGTATGCAGATGATGGTATTTTGTTCCTCACCCAGCCACAGCACTCCAGAGTCTTACCAGGATAAAGGGATCCATTTTTTCATGCGCACAAGATATGAAACTTGATTTGGGAGCTCCTTAGAATACGCAGTGAAATGCCAAAAACTCAGAGGCCCCTCTCCTCTCTGAACCATTGTGTCCAGAAAGTGAGTTGATTGGGGCGGTAAGTCATTTGGCTTCTCCTCCTCTCTGTCCTTGCCAGAGTTGATCCTACAGCTGCTATCTGGTGGATGTCAAAGGCCTAATTGTTTTTAAAGAAGGCGCTGCCAGCAGCGATGCCAGCCCCTGCGCCAGTCTATTCTTCAAAACTGTATGATGCCTGAACACTCCAGGTGCCACTGCGAATCTCTGCCAGGTTCTCAACAACCATCGCCTGCTCAGTGAAACACTCAGATCTGTTCTTTATTGTCAGAGTATTGAACCCTTCATGGTACAGTAACGTCAGTCTGTTGGCTGGCAGGAAGTCTGCTGCTGGCACAGGGGCCGCAGCATGCCACGCAGGGATTTCAGCCAGGCTTAGCGCTCCGCAGTAACAGGTTTTTGAGGTTTGAAGAAGCAAGGCTCGATGCCAAGATGACCTGACTGCCCCGAAGAAACAGACAGCCATGGCAGGGGGCATGTCAACAAGCACTGGGATCATTTCAGGTCCTGTGGAAAATGGCAAGAACCAGCCGTCCAACTCTGGAGTCATCTCTCCATCTCTCCTCCAAAACAAGAACACAAAACAGTGAAAAGCCTGTTAAGTGTTTTTTCCCCCTGTTTTTCTCATATTTCACACCAGATCTGCTCCTTATAAGTTAAGATAAAACTGGGTTTACTCTAGGGAAACTATTGTGCAGCAGTTGCACTAAAAAGAAGCAAAGAGTGAAAATATTTTTGAGGCGGAGGTGACTGTGTTAATGTTGTGTGTTACTTTTTAGTGTATCCTCTCTTTATGATCATTTAAGTGTCGCAGAGTATCATAACAAGCGCTCTATAAATAAAATGTATTGTTATTATCATTATTATTGTTTAAGTTGAAACACTTTCAAGTCGTGTGAATGCATCTTAGCCTCGGTTTGGAACATTTCGAGCTACAGTGCATTTTTCTGTCAATTTCGTTTGTTTGAACACATCTTAAAGACACAGTGACGTGGCAGTTATAGCATCTTCAGCTTCAGTAATTAAAAGTGTTTCTAGTAAAATGGAGTATTCGAGATGGAAATAATTTATATTAATTCAAAGTGGAAGTAGGTGGAAATCTGAAATTTATGAACATATGCACGCATTTCATACAGTAACTGACACGACTCTGTCAAGCTCCTGAGATTTTGTTCAGTTGTTTTGTTTTTCAGTATGGCACTTCCTGTTTTATTTTGGTCACTTACCTGTGTTTGCTAGCTCTCCAGATTCAGTCAGTCCCCAGTGTTTCCAGCTTGACGTCTCTCCCCACTCCTGTGTCATAGCTGTGTCTTGTTGCCCCTGATTACCTGTGTATATATATCCCCAGCCTGTGTTCCCTCTTGTTGCCAGTTTGTTGTGTGTTCCCTCGTGTCCCTTTCGTTCCAGCATTGTTTCTTCTTCTGTGAGTTTTCTTGTGATTTTTGATCTCAGCCTGTTTTTATGCCTTCCTGTGTACCGATCCAGAATGTAACACAGACTTGTTTCTGCTGATCTGCCCTGGTGAGAGCCTGCATTTTTGAGTCCTTGCCTCTGTGTAACTCAGTTCTTGTCAGTAACCCAGTGTTTCCAAGACACTGATTTATTTCATTTTATTTAATTCTCTCAGCTCCATATCATCGCCCCACTCTCTTTCTCTCTCTGTTTATCAGACCACAAATGAGACTGAAGAATTAGCTGATAGCCACCTCACGCTCCCACCACCTCGTTCCCTCCACCGCACTTCCCGCCGCTACTGAATGCTTCCCTGGGAGGAGAGCAGGACAGAGCTTCGGGCAGTGGCTATAGCGACTTGAATTTGGCCAGTGCAAACCCCCTTAGAGCCAGATGTCACAGCAGCATCAGGTCAAACCTGTGTAACAGCAGCAACAGAAAGTTTGCTGGTCTGGCATTGAGTCAGGGCTGTCCTGTCCGCTGGAGCTGGGGTTTGAGCCGGCTGGATGTGGGTTTCTGCAGCTGCTGACTGGGGGTCAGTTTCTGCAGCTGCTGCCTGCTCCCCTCCTGGTGAAGTGGTCTGTAGCGGTGTAGGACACACTGTGAACTGAAGCTCCAGCTAACATTAGATACATAAATGTAAACAGCGGTGAGCTTTGGCTCCTGTTAACAGAGGACTAAACTATTAGCAACATTTTGTCTCCATCTCTAAAACACTTTGCTGATATTGACACATTTTATTTATTTATTTAAAGATATTTTTTGGGCATTTTTAAGCCTTTAATTGATAGGACAGCAAGTGTGAAGGGGGGGGAGAGAGAGAGAGGGAATGACATGCAGCAAAAGGCCACAGGCTGGAGTCAAACCCGGGCCGCTGCAGCAACAGCCTTGTACATGGGGCGCCTGCTCTATCCACTAAGCCACCGACGCCCCAACACATGTTTTCTTTAGTTTACTGACTCTCTGTTTGATCAGTCAGTCTTCATTTTTGGGTTGCTCTGCAGTGTAGTTAGTTGTTGTCAATGTTGGAACAGCAACATTCTCTGCAGGATTCTCCTCCACTGAATCAGATTTTCACTGTCTGAAAGGACGTGCACGCACATCTGCATCTGTACAACAGCCAATAGGAATATCTTCTGTCTGAAATGACCTGTGATTGGACCAAGTTTCCTGGAAACAAGAGGAGGAGCAGACGTCTAGTTTTCTCTCAGACCACTTATATTTCACAAGGTTATTATGGGCTTTTTGCATGATGATGCCAAAACAAAACTCCACACCCAGCTTTAAGGTATGATTTTGACCTGACATTTGATTAAATCACTCAAAAATATTTTAAACGCTTTACAAGAAGAGGCAAGATAAGGACATCAATCGTAACATGCAACCCTGTCTCCCTGGAAATGATATATGAGCCTCCTAATTTGAAACAGCAAACTTGTTTTACAAGTCAGAATGAGGAAGTGTTGTTGACATGTCAGATGCAAAATGTTTACACTCAACACATCAGTAAAATGTTCACTGATAATATCCCATCTTGGAAGACAGTGTGTAGCAACTACTTGATTAAATGTGGCACTTAGTGAAGATAGAGGAAAGACTGTGGTCTCGGTTGAACATTGGAAAAGTCAGCAATGATTTTCGGCATGAGGTAAAACCTGTTTACATTATTAACATTTAACCAACACTGCATTTTTCCTGAAACTTAACCACACTGCTTTTGTTCATGTGCTGGACTCAGGATGAACTGGAAAATTTAGTTGCAGTGCATGTGATAAAGGGTGGCAGTGTGACAGAAGTGCTGTGCTCTTTCAGAGCTCCACCTATTGTATGACTCACCTGAGACACACCAGGAAATGCAGTTTGTTGACTTTGCTTGCCGGCGAGAAACTAAGACCATAATATTCACCTTCAGACCAACATTGCTGACAGAGGAGAGCTTCAGGAGGGAATGCTGGGAGTAATGGGATATGTGGAATGCTGCTGACACCTCAAACGGAATAAGGGTTTTCTGAAAAACATTCCCAGTTTGAAGTGGAAGTTACTTTGACAGAGTTTTCTAGAGAAAGGAGTGGCATCATCTCCTGTCTGCCTGCTGGGTTTTCAGCTTCACACAGAGGAGAATGTCTTGTCGGCTGGAGGAGGATTTCTGCTGCCCTGCTTGCCATGACATCTTTAAAGAGCCTGTCCTCCTGTCATGTAGCCACAGCTTCTGTAGGGCCTGTCTGCAGAGCTGGTGGACGGAGAAACAGTTCCAAGAGTGTCCAGTTTGTCGGACAGTATCTCGGAGCAGTGATCCACCTCGTAACTTGGCGTTAAAGAACCTGTGTGAGGCCTTTTTACGAGAGCGAGGTCAGGAAGCAGCTGTGACACTGCACTGCCGTCTGCACTCTGAAAAGCTCAAACTCTTCTGCCTGGACCATCAGCAGCCGGTGTGCATCGTCTGTCGGGACGCAAAAATACACAGCGACCACAGGTTCAGACCCATCGATGAAGCTGCGCAGGATCACAGAGAGGAGCTCCAGAAATCCCTGAAGCCCTTACAGGACAAGTTAAAGGTTTTTAATGAAGTTAGAGTGAACTTTTATCAAACAGCACAACACATGAAGGTCCAGGCCCGACGCACAGAGAGGAGGATTAAGGAGCAGTTTAAGAAGCTTCACCAGTTTCTAGAAGAGGAAGAGGAGGCCAGGATGGCTGCACTGAGGGAGGAAGAGGAGCAGAAGAGTCAGGTGATGAAGGAGAAGATGGAGGTTCTGAACAGAGAGACAGCAGCTCTTTCAGACACAGTCAGAGCCACAGAGGATGTGCTGAGAGCTGAAGACGTCTCATTCCTGCTCAACTACAAGGCTGCAGTGGACAGAGTCCAGCAGCGCCCCCTGCTGGATGATCCACAGCTGCCCTCAGGAGCTCTGATAGACGAGGCCAAACACCTGGGCAACCTGAGCTTCAACATCTGGAACAAGATGAAGGACATGGTCTCCTACACGCCCGTAGTTCTGGACCCAAACACTGCTCATCCAGAACTCGTCCTGTCTGAGGATCTAACCAGTGTGAGACATGGAAAGTTACAGCAGCTTCCCGAAAACCTAGAGAGGTTTGCGTACTGGGATTCTGTCTTGGGCTCCGAGGGCTTTAACTCAGGGACTCACAGCTGGGACGTCGAGGTCGGAGGCAACAAAGACTGGGAGCTGGGGGTGTTGGCAGAGTCTGTGTGTAGGACAGAATTCACAGGGTCTACAGTCTGGAGTGTAGACTTCAATGATGTCGGCTACAGAGCGTACTCGCCAACACAGAAATACACTCCTCTCCCATTCAGAGAGAAGCTCCAGAGGATCAGGGTCCATCTGGACTGGGACGGAGGAACGCTGTCATTCTCTGACCCTAATACTAACACACACATACACACCTTCACACACACTTTCACTGAGAAACTTTGCCCATACCTTTCCACCAGGAAGGCAATTCCTCTGAAGATACTGCCTGTAAAGATTTCTGTAAGAGTGGAAGGTTAGAGATGAGTTAGGTCAGGGTCTGCAATGTTTTTCAAGCCAAGGACCCCTTAGCTCAAAGACACACGGAGCACGGACCCCCTGCCACAGACAGTGCACTGTATAAAGCTGAGCTGCACTTAACATAATTCTCTGAATGTCTTCGCAGTAGTTGTAGCATGGCTAGGTGCATTAGCATCACCCTCTGCACTTTGAGGAAGGATGGCTGGGCTCAACCTTAGCTCTGAGGTGAGAAGCTCAGACATCTGGAGGGAGTAGAGCCGCTGCTCTTTTGTGTTGAAAGGGGTCAATTGAGGTGGTTTTCATCTGATCAGGATCCTCCTGGGTGTCTCATGTTAGAGGTGCTCCAGGCATGTCTAACTGGTAGGAGGTACTGGGGCAGACCCAGAACACCCTAGAGGGATTATATATCTCATCTGGCCTGGGAACGCCTCGGGATCCTCCAGGAGGAGCTGGAAAGTGTTGCTGGGGAGAGGGACGTCTGGGGTTCTTTGCTCAGCCTGCTGCCCCCGAGACTCAGCCCTGGATGAAAATGGATGGATGGATTAAATCTGAGGTTGCAAGTCTTGGTGTGATCCTAAATTAAGATCTAAGCTAAGATAAGATAAATGCCCTATTAAGCAAGGTGACAAAAACATCATTTTTTCGTCTCAGAAACATTGCCAAGGTACGACCATTTCTAAATGAAACAGACGCTGGGAAACTGATTCATGCCTTTATTTCTCTGCAACTCGACTACTGTAACGCACTTTTTACTGAGAGACTTCAGCTCATTGAAAACTCTGCAGCTCGGCTATGAGCCAGAACCAAGAGGAGAGAGCACATCAGGCCAGTCTGAGCTGCTCTGCACTGACTTCCTGTTACATTTAGAATTGATTTTAAGCTCCTCCTCCTTGTATACAAACTAACTCTGTTGTTAACTGTTTGCCTACAAGAACACTGCGATCATCTGCTGCTGGTTTACTGGGAGAAGATCAGGGGATACAGCCTTTGTCAGTTATTTTAGCCTTTTAGCCTTTAACTCGCTCTAACTTTCCTCACACAGCTCTGAAACTCTTTTAACACTTCACGCTGCTGCGACTCTTTTGAAAATGTTGTATCTTACTTGATTTTTGGTTTTATAATTTTATGATGTCATGATTTCTGATTTAATTCATCTTGTGATTTCTTTGTGATTTTAAATCTGTTTTATGTTGGTTATGTCATGGTTATTTCATTTTGTGCTGCATTTTTTGTATGAAAGGTGTTATAAATAAATCATATTCCTCCTCTTCTTCTTCTTCTTCTTCATTACTACAGCTACTACTACTATTGAAAATCAATTTGAGATTAGAAATAAAGTGATATGTTTTATTACTGAGTGTGTGAATAACATTAACGTCTCTTCTGAACTTAACTTTATGTAGCCTGTCATATGTATGAAATCCACTATTTAAAGTACTTGTGTTTTATGTAAGTGGTTGCAGCCTGTGGCTCCAGTGTAATGACGGTGTTGTAGCATATCGTATGTCTAATAAATGATGAATTTTTGACATTAATATTCTTCAAATCTGCACATTTGTCTTTAAAGTGAAATATGAGATTACAGAGTTACCCTGCAGTTTTAGATAATACTTTGTTTATAACTCACAATTCAATAAATGCACAACTAAACAGGCACAGAATCTTCCTTTGTGTAAAACATCCCATGGTCAGTTTTCTATCTGTTTTATGCTGTCAAAATAATTTGACAACATTATTGTTCATTCTTCTGAACTGTTGTTCATGCTGTTAGTATAACAGTTACTTTATATTTAATTTTAAGTGTATACCTATTTGGTGATTTTTTCAGAATTATATTATCAAAAATGTTTTGACAGCTTGACTGTTGTATTTTACCACTTTTATGTCTTCCGGGTTTTCATATAAGCCTGGACAGGTTTCTACCACCACATGCACTTTTTATATTTTTGTTCCCATTCTCTTTTGTATTTATGTATGTGAACAAATAAAGAAATGAAGGTTGGGACATTTTTTTTTTTAAATAAACTGAGTGCTTATAATGTGGAGCAGTTCACGATCCTTTTTTTAAATCATGTAAAGAAAAGCACGTTTTAGATTTTTAACAGTATGCTTCCACCATAGACATAAATAAACACATACTTTCCGCACTAACTCATCAAATAAAACTCTTATTAACTTCGCTGATATTCATTTATATTTTCCATTTTATCCCTCCTGAGGCTGCATGGTTAGTTATTGCGTGCTGTGATCTGAAATGTATCATTTTACGAGTTTGATGGGAGCTCCTGAACGCCTCATTGTAGTGCTAAGATTAATGAAGGCATCAGTGTGAAGGTGGAAATACGACGTATGAGCATTTCCGGTTATGAATTTAAAAACAAAACTAGACATCAAAACAAAATAATATATCGACGTGACATTGAATAATATGACGGATGAAGACCTCTTTAATAAATACGCATTTTGCAAACGTAATTTTATATATAAATACATACGTGCTAGCTAGCCTAGCTAAAATGTTCTTTCCGGTTGTTTAATTTATGCTTTTATTTTTAAGGGCAGATCAGAGAGTTTCCGGTCCCGTTCGGCTGTATCCGGTTAACTTGACGCAGCGGGGGAGTCCAATGGAAGCCTTCGTCGCAACCCGGAGGAAACAATCGAGTGCGATTTAGCTTAAAAATAATAGCAGATATCAGAATATAGTGTTATAAATTATATATTTCCCAATCAGTCAGGGTGTGCCGTTCTCGCCGTTGTGTTTGGAACTCGCTGATTCGCCGTCAACGACGTGTGTTCGGCCTTGTTTATACTGTGCAGGGCAGCTTGAATCAGGGGAGCAGGCCCGGTCCTGTGCGAGTTCAACGGCCGCTTCGGGTCTGGAGAGTGTTTTGTGCGGATCGGCCCTTTAGCTCACCAAGTAAGTGGAAATACGGATCACACTGAGTGTTCGTGTAACAGCAGAAAACTGTCCGTGTTCGGAGTTTGTGCCTGTTGCCCGACACGATGTCAGTTCAGAGTTATTGTTAGCTAGCCGTTAGCCTGTAGCTAGCAGGGCTCCAGTCTCCTCTGTAGAGCTTTCTGCTAATGCTAACGGCTAGCGTTGAAACTCGAGCTAACGATAATAGTAACTTAAGGAGATGTGTTAACATATTTGTACGTTAACATATGTGCCTCCACGTAATTCCACTGCCATATTAACGGATTCGTTTCCCCTCCACCCGTGTGTTTTGTATGTTTTCATTTATTCCTCTGCTAGCATTCTGCCACTACTGATAACAGTAAGTTAGCGCCATTAGCTCGCTGCCAAGCTAGCTGATGTTAGCCGTGTTTTGTCAAACCAGCTGGCTAAGAAGTACTCAAGCTGTTTGCTAGTAATTCTCACACTCAGCCAGTGTTATGCTTCTTCTACATTAACCTAAGTGTGAATTAAATTAGATGTATGCAATGATTAAATATTACAGATATTATAAACATTAAGAGGCCGATCTTTTGTGGACTAAGATTTATTTAATCCATGATTCAGTAAGTAGTTAATTATCTGATCAGTGAGCATGACTGACAGTGGCTCCTGCTGTTTAGTTTGCAAACTGAAATACAGTTGTTGACTAAAAATGTTTTAAAAAACGGTTATTATGAGGAATCACCTCCATGATGTCAATAAAAATGCTCTTATGAAGTCTTAAAGGGGAACACCATACAAATTAAGAATTTCAAGAAATTATTTCCATGGTCTACAAAAGTTCAATTAATATTTGGAAACTTGAGCGACTTCATCTTGAATCCAGAAACAAGAGAGGGAAGTCTCAAACTTGTAATGTCATAGGGTGTGAAGTCTGGAGCTGCTCCATATACAATGAATGGGAAGCTGATTTTATGGACCTGGCGAATGTTTGTTTTGTACATCCAAATGAGCTTTATTCTGGGTTTTTAGTTCTGAATCTAAATATGTACCCATGTACTCACAATGTTTGTCTGGCTGCTCTCAGTCAGTAGGTTTCCATGCACAGTTAAGTGGAGCTACAGTTACAGCTCGACTAGTATGTTTAACTGGACTACTGTTCTTGTCCCAGTATATACACATCTTTAATGCTACTGGACTTCCCAATCAAAGCCCAGGGCAGAAACTATGGAGCGTGCTCAGAGCGCCTCGGCCTGGTTGGGTCTCATTGACCGTATTCATGCAGGAGGAATTCAACTCCCAATCACATTATCTGGGAGTATTAGTCCCACTGTGAGAAATTTGATCTAGTACGATTTCAGTCAGACTGCCATGTTTACATGGATTTTAAAAGTCCGGGTTGGTCGGATTGACACAATAAATCGGCTTTCTGTAGTGTTATGGAAGCATAATGTCTGTCTTTTAGAACATCTTTAATTGTCTATGGAAAATGGGTGTAGTTCCCCTTTAAAGGTCCCATCTTCTCATTTTCAGTCTTATTCTTTTTTCTCATATTGTCTGCTTGAATTTATCAGTATTCACCCTCTGTCTGGAACTCTCCATTTTATCACCTCTCTCTTTAAGCCCCCCTCCCAGAAAAGTTCAGTCTGCTCTGATTGGTCAGTGTTTTCAGGTCCTCCACATCTGCACTGTCATTGCAGCTGGGGGAAAGACTGTAACAGCACTGTAGTGGCACTTTATATCGTTATGGACTGTTTCACTTGAATTGCAATGCTAAGCACCAACTTGGGTCCATGTTTACTTCCTGTCAGCTGTTGTCATGCACATACACTTTAAACATTCCAACAGGAAGTACAACGGGACCCATTCAGAATGTTTACGGATGTGTTTGTAAACCTAAGCTGATGCTCTACATCAAAATGAGAGCACCGTGGTTTGAGGAAATGGAGCATTCTGTTTGTACATGAATTGACGAACAGTGACGTTAATCCCTCCGCTTGGCACTCTGCTGCTCCGTCTCCTCAGACTGAGTGCGCTCTGCCACTCCGAGAATACTGTGCTCTGGATAATGGTTCAATCCTACAGTACTCAGAATTTACGCATTTACAGCTGGCGGGTTGTGCCAGAGTGCGCTTCGGGACGTGGAGTGAATATTTCCAAAGGCGCCAAATATTTGCTTGAAGTTTGAAACACTATATAATGCAGTTTGTGACATCACAACTTCAGGGAAATCCCAACAGTATGGGACCTTTAAATTAGTTCATATCAGTCTCTGTGGTTTAACACTCGTCAGTCACATTGTTGAGTTAAGAATATTGATCGCATTTTGGATGAAGGACTTCTTGAATACATTTTTAGTTCCCAGAGGAGATTAGCTCAGGAGCTCAAACTGGCCGAAGAGACGACAGGAGCTCTCTGCTAAGAAACTCCTCGCTCTCCTCATAGTCCTCTCTGTAAAGAGTTGGGTCAAGGGCTTTTGTGGCCTGCCAACTATTTTGCTCGCCATTGACAGGATCCTAGAGAGTTTATTCTTGGATGTACAGTTTAGGTGACTGTACCAGGCAGGGAGGTGAAAAGTTATAATGCTCTCAACCATGGCTTTGTACACTAGTTCTAAAATCTGCTGACTAACACAGAGGCCACTAAGTGTTCTGAGAAGAGAAAGTCACTGTGAGCATCCCTTGAAAATAGACTCTGTATTCCCAGAGAAGTTCAGCTGGGTGCCCAGAAATGTACTGACAGTTTCAACATGTCAGCCATCAAATAAAACTGGCTCTGTTTTCAGATCTTGTTTCGTGCAGAAAATTCTTTGGTCTTGGCCTCATTATTAATTAAAAATGTCTTATGAACTCTGAAACGTTGTCCCTTTCTGCTTTCTTGTCTCCTTGTCTTAGAGAATATGACCCAGATGCAACAATGACATCCAGATTTGGTAAAACCTACAGCCGCAAGGGAGGAGAAGGCACGTCCAAGTTCGACGAGGTTCTGTCCACCAAGAGAGGCACCCTTAGTACCAAATGGGGTGACACCAAATACAAAGCCAAGGTAGGCTCCAAGCGTGCCGGTGCACCCAAGAATGATTCTGTCCTGGAGGTGTACAAGAGACCCCGTCCGAGTGGAGATGGCTTGGAGGATCCGTTTGGATTTGACAGTGATGAGGAATCCAAGCCGGTGACGTCTCGCAGTGGCAGCAAGTCATCACCCGCCAAGCCGACCTATGCGGAGCCTCCACAGGCGCAAAGGCCTGGCGTTTCTCTGGACACGGGGAGCAGGTCCAGCCTACAGGGGGCATCTCACACTCTGACGTCCTCACGAGGGGCGTCGTGGCTGCCTAATGACAGGAGCCAGCCCAGGTTGGTGGAGGACACAGCTCGGTTCTTCAACAGCAGCAGTGCTATCACAGGTAATGCACAGGATTTGAAACCTTTAAGCTTCTCAGATCTGGACTAGGACTCCGTCTTAAGTTATTGATTCATCTGTTTATTAAATTAACGGCTCAATATGGATTGTTGAAATAATGATAGATGCCCATTAGTAGGTACAGGTCTTTAAAGTGTCGCTTAGCTGCACTGATATTATCTCTTCAATAGTATAAAAACTTAAATATATTCACTTAAGATTTTTATGAAAAACAACAGTGAATGGCGACGCAAAGTCATTATGATGGCTGATGTAGATTTAGTACAGCAACTTAGCGATTGCCATTTACAGCACATAATAAACCCAGAATTTTCTTTAGGAAATATTAACTTTTTATTTATTAAAGACATTAGAATGAAACACAAAATGTTCTTACAGTGTAGTCACACTACAGTCTCTGAACAGACTTAAAATTGATGCTCTAAACGTCCCTCAGTTGGTTTTGCTTTTGAATATAATTTTAAAGTAACGGCAACACCAAAGCACCTCCATATGGATGCCTCTTCTGAATGTTTTCTGTCAGTTGTAAAAAGTTAAGCCTCTCTTAACTTTTTTTATCTGTCAAAATGCGAACACATCTGACGGGATGAGTGCACCACGAGCCCCAATTTTCACCCAAAAGGAATTGAATACAGATGCAGATGTACAGATACAACGGTTGAGACATTTTAACCCAGGGGTCAGCAACTGTCAATCAACAGAGTCATTTTTGACCAAAAAGAAGTTAAGCAAATCTCCCTGGAGCCACAAAACATATTTGAACAGCCTTTTAAGTCTAAATCAGCCTATCGATATTGAAAATAGATGTAAACAAGCACTCAAAAACATGTTTTACCACAAGGTGGTGACTCTGCAGTGGGCTATTTATGATTATTTGGTACTTAAACTTGGCAGTGTTTGCGGTGAAAGCAAACAAATCTGTATTAAGTGCATAGGCTACACGTTTTTACAACGGAAGAATGTATGAATTCATTCCGGCTTACAACGATGATAAATGAAAATGTAGATGTTAAAAGACACTCCTTGTCATTTCCATATGATTTTTTGTCAAAGCCACAGGGAGCCACTGGAGAGGGGCTCAAGAGCTGCGTATGTTGACAGCACCCATTACTTGTGACAAAAAACAAAAATCCTACGTGGGGAAAAATCATCATCATTGTTGGGCAGAGTTGTCTCATCTGTGAGCTGCCTCAGGAGATAGTGACAGTGCTGAAACTGTCTGTTTAAAAAGGGTCGGCAGACAGGACAGGTGTGACGTTATGATGACGTGTTACACATGTTCCCCAGTGCAGGAGATTGAAAAAGTGGCTGCTAGGAGTTAGCGGCTGACTCAAAGAAGAAGAGCAGTGGCCGTACATGTGCACAAATTGTGGATACAGTGAGATACCAGAGCTCCTTGCTCTCCGAGCAGAGGATGAGATCAGCCGCCATATAATAGGGATGGTTAATGATTGTTATTGATGTGTGATGTCACACTAGAGGCAGATGCTGTTGTGTTACATATCATGCCCGTCACGTCCCTTTTGATTTCGCTCTATGGCATGCTGTCTAAAATCACACAGTGGAGCGACATGCCGCCGCCACGGTTTGGTTCTGTGTAAAAATGCAAAGGTGCAGTAAAGACGTGGACTTTGTAGCATGATCTCTGTGTAAAAGGGCCTGGAGATGTTAACAGACTTCTGGTGCTCAGATGACAAACATGCTGGCCTCTAAAAAAACAATGCTCCTGCGGACTTCACATTTGTTTCCATGATGTGAGTGTGTTTAAAGATAAAGGTCACAAACGTGTACAATTTTCACTGAGCATTATCAGACCAGCAAACAGGCGTCGTAACACACTGCACACACCTAAAGGCTGATGTTGAGCAGCTTTGTGCAAAATGATTTAAAGGGGAACTACGCCCATTTTCAAAATTCATACATGTCATTCCTAGGGTCTAAGACAGTCCAAAATATCAGTAAACATGAACAACTTTTCCCAAATCCCCCAAACTAGAGTGCTTAAACTCAAAATCTGTGATGTCATAGGGTATAGAGTCTGCAGCTGCTCCACAGACAGTGACTTGGAAAAGATGTTGTAGATGACACTGAGAGCCGTCAGGGGAATGTTCTGAGTATATGAGAACATTTTCAGTTTCAGAACTGAGAACATTTCACTAGAATAAAGTTCATTTGGGTATGAAAAAGAAAACAAACAAAATCATTGTCTATGGAGCAGCTCCAGATCTTTATCCTTGATGACATCACAAGTTTAAGACTTCCTTCTGAGGTTTCTGGCTTTGAGAGAGTCCTGATGTTTGCAAATTTGAATTGGACTTAGAAATAACTTAATGGAATTCTTAATTTGGGTGTTTAAGAACGATCAACAGGTGCTTTTCACAAGTGTCTTCTCCTGAGACTTGAGAGATTTCATTTTTTGACCGAAGATCATCAGAGAAGTGAGTTTTTTTGTTTCTCCGCTCGCAGCCGGTTGCTGTCAGTGTCGTTGCTTTCAGCTTGACTCTCCTCTGGCTTTCCGTGACTGCTGCTGGCCACCTGCCAGAGACGCGAGCCACTCAAACGGACTCCTGAACAACAAGCTGTGCCTCAGTGAGCACTTCTGCTCAGAGTGACGTTTTCACAGTGTTGGGACACTGAGCCACGTTGAAGGGAAGCCAGCGCGACATCAGAGTTCAACTGAAACACTGCCATGGCGATGTTGACTCAGTAAATATGACAAAATCCTTGGCCAAATAACTCTTTTGACAAAGTGTGCCAATACTGTAGAGCTGGCTGTTGCTACTCTCAGGCTGATGATTGTATTCAGGAAGACTATGAGGCTGTTGAACTTTGAAAACAATAGAATAAAAAATCTTTAACACTTTATTGTGAAGACCTGTGGTGTGTTGGAAATATATATTAAGCTTGTGGCTCTTTCCTCCTTTCTCAGAAATATATTTAAGAGAACTATTTTGATTGGATCACAGACATTATTTATCACTAGAAGTCCGTCTACATTGAAAGCTTGCAGCCTGTGGGCGTCAGCGTGCAACCCGTGACCATGAATTTAAGTTTCGTTCTGGTAAATGTGAAGTTCTGACGTTAATGTGATCAAATTGATTTTATATACCATGTCCTGCATTAATGGACATCCAGAGCGAATCCACAGGATCAGGATTGAGGCCAATCCAGTATTTTTCGATTGATTGGCTAAAGCTCCCTCCCTTTCTAATGCATCGTCTGTTGCTCTTCGTACAGCAGCTGTCAGAACCACCTCGCTGTCCTCCTTTAAAACGCTGCAGCCGTCTCCTCATGCACTGTGCTGTGAGAGAGAGAGAAACACAGAGTACCACAAAATAAACAGAAGCCAGCAGGTGTGGGTAATGAAATGCCGACATGTGTCAGGGAGCTGTGTGAGCTGAGCTGTGCTGGGTGAAAACAATGACAGCCGCCTTTTCTTTATTTCAGTGACATTTCTCAGGTGGACAACGGGAATTTGTGTTACCACAATAGCAAAGGCCTGACCGGGAATAATCTCTCTTTCATTGGCTGGCACTCTTTGCCATCATTGGTTGGATTAGTTAGTGAGATTGTTAAGGGTGAGACAAAGTAGGGCAGGTCATTCCTTTGCCAGTCTATACAACACAAATTTGCAGTGGACAACAGCTCTTACATGCTGCAGCTGGTTTGAAAAGTACTTTTGAACAAATTTCACTCTCAGAAGTTTGTAACCTTGCTCACCTAAAGGGTGTAGTTGTCTGGGTTTTACAGAGGAATCAATGGGGCAGAGTGAAACCCAAATTATGCTCTCATACTTTGAGCGTTCGGCTTGTTTAAATGTTCTTCTGTGTAAGTCTGCCCTGCTGTCTGGGCCTTTTTTGTAGTACATTTAAGATTCATTCTCAAATGAGACTGACGTGCATCTCCCCAGAAATGTAACAACATGTCGCAGGTAAACCTCCAGTATATTTTTGTGAAGTGAAACCCATTTCTATCAGTGGAAAAGAAATAAAATAGCACTTGAAGTCCTGCGTGTGATTTAGCCTGGCTGCATATCAGTAGAGGAAAGTCTGCTAGCCACTAAGCTAACCTATGCAATATAAATTGCCATAGGCTTATGCTAATAAAGTTAGCATATTGTATACGTGTGGGAAACGTGTTTAGTATAAGATAGTTGTTTTGTCAGTGAACTTTGTGAGCTGTAATGGAGCTGAACTTTGTAACATTACCTTTGTTAAATGTTGCTGTTGTCCCTGGTTTCATATGAGTAGAGGAAACTCTGTTAGCTGCTGCGCTAATTTATGCAACGTAAATTGTCATAGGCTTATGCTAATAATGTTAGCTTGCTATATTTGTGGAGAAAAGGTGTCCAGCAAAAGACAAGTGTTTGTCTGTGAATCTTTTTACAAGAAACTGATTTGTGTACTTGCGTGTGAAAGTGTCTCTATTAAGCCATGTTTAATGTGTGCTTTGAATCAATCAGATGTTACAACACTTAACAGAAACCACACCGCCCACTAGAGGTGACGTACAAGTACAAATCCGCCTCAAATAGTCACAAATCTCTGTTACAGCCGATGTGTCCTTTAGTAAGTCTCAAACCTCCTCCTTCTGTTGCCATCCTCTGTGGTCATGAGAGTCAGATAAAAGCCTGAAATGCAGTATAATGAATGATAATGCTCTGCTATCTTATATTATATGTCTAACAGAGCGAACTCCATAAAAAGCTCAGGTGGTCCTAATACCTGAGACAAAATAACAATACTCTGAGTTGAAAAAGATGACGTAGAGTGCTCTGGGACTGGCAGGTCATGTCAGCTGATTGCAGATCTTGAGTAATTGGCTGTATACATTGAATGTACAGACAGAGCACCTGGCTAAGGCCAATTTAATCTTTCTGTAAAGGACAAAGACTGTTGCTGATGCTCTGGAGCAGCTGACACAAGGAGAGAAATGTCCTTTTTGTCATTGTCCACATGTTTTATCCTTTGTGAGTTTTTACTTCTCGTTCACCAAATAAAGGCTGAAGAGCAAAAAGTAGTGAAATGTCCTACTTTCTAGTTTTGCCACACTTCGACAACACTGCCTCCAAAAAAAAAATACCCCACAAGCTCTTGTGCAGCAGATACAGATATTCTTTGATGTTACACTGTGAAGCAATTTCCTGTCTTTGCTCAGAGTAACGAGTCCGGTATTGTCACCCGTCTGTTATCCATGAAGGCAGAAGCGACTACAGGGTGCTAATAACCTGTGTGTGTGTGTGTGTGTGTGTGTGTGTGTGTGTGTGTGTGTGTGTGTGTGTGTTGTCCTGGAAAGTGGGTCCAGACCCTTCTGAGTTTCTTAAAGACACACACCAAGTGGCAAATAAGTTTGACGTGAAGCTTGGTCGCAGCTCCAGCTGTGTGTGTGTGTGTGTGTGTGTGTGTGTGTGTGTGACCTGTTTTCAGTGTGTAAAAGTGCTTTTCAAAATGGTGCAATCTTTATGCACAACATGGTTCTGCTGCAGCCTGTGAAGAAGCAAACTGTGGGCGCAGTGCAGTAAATGTAGCTGGTTAAAAAAATGTAAAACAATTGGAAAACCTTTAATGTTTGAAAACTGGACGGACCGTAGCTATCTCCACAAACAGATGTGAAAGAAGTTTGCATCCATTATCACTCTGGTGTCAACCTAAAGCCCTTTTCCCTCCTGAATACTAAATGATATCCATCCTTTTTGTTGGTCATCACCGCGGCCCATTTCCTGACATTTTATGGATCATACAACAAATTACAATATCTGAAGAATAATATAAATTGATAATAAAAATATCAAATAGTTGCCATCCTAGTGTATATTAAGATATCTGGATATAAGAAGCTTAATGTTGTCCAGTAGTAGGCAGGAGCTCTTTTTACACAGAGATCTGCGATTGGGCTGCAACGAAGACCTGTTATTACGACAGCTTTGCTTTTTAAATCACGCTATCATCATGCCGCACCAGTGTGTGATTGTAGATGTAATGCTGGCGTTCTGAAATCAAGACCGGCATGATGTGTGTGAAATGTAATGTGAGCGCTGGGCAATGCTTTTTAAAAAGCATCAGTGGCATACCGTGGTAATAACAATGATTTATCTGTTATCCTGGTCAAGTAAAACCTGGAAAAGTCCTGAAAATTCTGGAAGAGTCATGGAATTAGTTAAAATCATTGAAAGATTTGAATAAGTCATAAATGTTGTGTGTAATAAAACAGTCACAGTTATTTCCTGTGGGTAACCTTCCACTTAGTGCAACATCGTAGCAAATTCACTTCCTGCAGATGTTGCATCAATGCATATGCATCAGTGTGTGACAATATTTTGTTTACCATCACGGACGTTTCTTTCTCTCCCTTCATGTATGCCAGCTAACTGAAATTATGTTTGGATCCGATATGTTTGAAATGCGCTGGCAAGAAGGGCAAGAAAAATAATCTGTGTTATGTGTTCTTGAAAATTCACAGAATAGTTTTGAGTTTCAGTTCATACAAATATGTATTTGGCAGCTGATGTTGTCCTCTGCTCTGAGGGTCAGGAGCCCCTGGACTTCACTGTCTGTTCTCTTTGCGGATGTTTTTGGTGCTTCTTCTTTGATTTGGCTGCTAACTGCTGCTAGCCGCTTTTCAAATCCCCAGTGGTGGGTTGAACACTTACATGGGTTCAAAACTTCCTCTGCTGCCAGCTTAAAGTTGGGAATACTCTGCTCCCCCATTCTGCGATTGTACATTTCAAACAGTGATGTGATACTCCCGCCTTGAACAGGCAGTGTAAAAGAGGCTAGTGTTAAAGTGACCAAAGTGGAGATCCTTTAAAAGTGTGAAGTTTTCATATTCATTTAACTTAAGAACATACAAAGATTTGATGTCACTAGTTCGTTGTATTTGACAGGACTCATTTTGGGTCTGTTTTTCTTTTGCCATAGGGAAGTCCCAGCAGAGCTCTGCATTGTCAGAGAACCAGCACAGCTACTCATGGTACCAAAACGCTTCAGAGAGTGATAAGAAGCCCCTGGCGCAGACCACCGCCCTGAAGACAGGGTCCAAGGCAGAGTCCACCTACGACTCCTGGGATGCCATCATGGGTCTCCGTCCGCCCTCACCTGACCAGGAACCTCGCAACCCCGCCCCCACGCTCTCTTGGGCTTCAGCCGGCAGCACCGTGGGCAGCTCTGAACTAAGGCAGATCCGGCACGAGAAGCCCCCCTCTCCCCCACGGCTCCAGAGCCCCAGCGAGAGCGAGGACCTGGGAGGTGACACGGACTTCGTTGTGGAGACGTTGGACTACTCTCAGACCTCCTCCTCCTCCTCGTCACTTGTAAGAAACTGTCGGACATACAGGAGGCCTAACAAACAGGGCTCCGGCAAAGCCTCGGACTCAAGCGGCTTTGCCAGTGCTGTTTCTGCCACAGATCTTCCCAAATCCACGTCTGACGGCAGTAATAAGACGACAGGTGGAGGAGGGGGGCGGGGGCGGGGCAGGACGAGGGACTTCACGGTGCTGCATCCCTCTTCAGTGTCGATGTGTAACGTCACGATCCAGGACCGAGGTGTGGAGGAGTTTAGTTCTGATGCAGCACCCTCTAGTGGCAGCAGTAGTGCAGGTTCTGGCAGCACCACAGAGCTGGGAGAGGCGGGATGGCAACGGAAGAAGACTGAACAACAAAACACGAGGTAGAACAACACACAGTAACAGGGCCGGGCCTTTTGTCTGACTTATTTCTTTAAAAAATAGAACAAATATGTTGTTTAAATAACCAGCAACAAGTGAGACAAGTGGGTGCAGGACTGATTTGGAAATTCACCATGACTCCACAAGTGTGTGTGTGTGTGTGTGTGTGTGTGTGTGTGTGAGTGTGTGAGTGAGTGAGTGAGTGAGAGAGAGAGACCTTTTAATCAGTCTATCTGCTCTCTAAGTTTAATTGGTGGTTGTTTTGAAGGTTCATAAACCCACAGAACTTCTCCTAGTGCTACTGAAGGTTCAGAGTTTCCAAATATACAAAATATTCCAGGCTGATATTTGGAGAAACTTTTCTAAAATGGTGCACAAATCATTCAGAATATTTCCATCTGATGAAATGATGCAGCTATGAAAAACAGTTCAGGGGACCTATTATGTTTTCCGTCAAGGTGCATTGCATTCTGGGTCGTAGCATCTGTACTTTAGGACACTCATCTTTAATGGAGACAAAAACAAGAATGGAACGGTCAAAGAGCAAAAGCAACATTTCCTTAGAGAGAAGCTGAACAAAGAAGCTAAGTAGTACACCTTTGCCAAATTAAAGGAAATAAACAGCCCTGATCTGTACGAGGTTGGGACGTTGGTTCGGGTAAGCTTGTTAGAAAATATTTCGGGTTGAGGACGGGTGGGTCATAAAGGTGACAAGTTATTATAAGTTTCACAGACATGCAATAATCCAACTTCGACCTTCTCCTCCCCTTTCTTTGTCTTTTTCTCCGTGTGTCTCGGACAGCAGGCAGCCTTATCATCAGTGCTGCTGCGCTCAGCTCCCCATTATTTGGCTTTTGACCAGGAAAATTTGTCCGATATATTTAAATCTCTCTGGTCTTAATATCTGGTATAAGTACTTCCCTCTGCAAATATTTAGGCCTAAAACTGTGTCCTAACAGCGAGCAAGTGCCTTTCTGTCCACACTGAATCCGTTAAATATGCACCTCTGGAACCATGACGTGGGATGCTTTTCAGTTTTTTCAGTTCACAGAGTTCAGAGCACTCTGGTACAAATGCCAGGCGTCTAGAGCTCAGAAACATGAGGCATGCAGCAACGCAAAAACAGCGAGCAAAAAGTTTCATTCGTATTAAAAACATTTACAGAAAGCCTCCTCCAGCTGCTGAAATGCTTTTGGTGCGATTAGGATTTATATCATCTTTAATGTCAGGTTGGAATATTTAAAACAGCACATAGCTTTAATAAAGAGAATAAACGGGTATATGATGCTGTCAGACCATCTGGAATCACATAATTTTAACAAACATAAAGAGGAACCAAAGGGGAGACCTAAACATCTACAATTATTGTAGATCAAACTAGATTTCATCTCTGAGTGATGGCACAGTGTCAAAGACATTTAAAGTTTTCCCGCTTTATGTTTTTAAAACTTCTTTCTAGCTACTTCCTGAATGGTTTCGCTGAGAAACTTGATGAACTGGGAACAATCGGTAAAGCAAATGGCTTGAACAGGTTTTGTATCGAGGTGTGTGTGTCCGCCCACAGACAAAGGGACAGTTCATGTTTTTTGGGAGCTTTTCATTTCACGCATTTTACATGTATTCTTCTCTCTGTGTGAGGCTCCAGGTCAAAGCTCTGTTTCATTTTGGCCTCAGCTCAGGTTCAGACCTCCCTGCACATTCACTCCTCTGTGACATATCTCTCTGTCATACTTAATCCTTTTTTTGTTGCCTAGGACAATACATACATTTTACTTGGATGACACACATCAAAGTGAGACTGTCCCGTACTGTCACAGGATGTCTTCTGAATATTTTTGAAATGCTGCAAGAAACACAATTTTAATTAAGTTTGCTTTCATTACCTGGGTTGGAATGAACAGATTAGTTTCCTCACCAGGGAAGAGTCTTGTGAAAGTGTTAATTAAGATTTGGCTGGCCATTCTTTCATGTCAGCTAATGCTGAACACATTTTACCGAAGCCTGAAGTTGGAAACTAAGAAATGCACTCGACAGGACTCGCTGCAGAATGGTGCACCTGAGTGAATCGTTGAAATTGATTTTAATTCATTTTTGAAATTCATAAACAAGCTTTGGCTTTGTCTCCTTCCTGAGTGCAGGATGTAAACAGTGTTTGTTTCTCATGTGTCCCTGTCCTCGCCTCAGGTTCAAACAAACCCAGACAAAGTCAAAGAAGGACAGCAAACTGGACCTGTTTGGTTTCGATGACGCAGAGGCCCATCAGGAGAACAGCGCAGACAACGCAGACGGACGATCCAGTTACAAGATCCAGTACTTTGGCTTTGACGACATGAGCGACAGCGATGGCGCAGACGACGATGACGACCACGGCGCTAAAGAGAGGAGGAGGGCCAAGAAGGCTGCAGCCGCCAAGAGAACCCCAGTGGTTACTGTGGAAGATACACCGACCGCTGAGCCGCCGGATCCCTTTGAGAGTCTGGAGAGGTTTGAGAGGCTGGAGAGGCCGATGGTTAAGGAGAACAAGAAGAACTCTGAGAGGCCGGAAAGCAGGATACGAGCAGGTTCATACGTACACACATGCAGCTTACCTAACAGGGAGTTTTGTCTGTGTAACGGGGTTTCTAGTCTAACTGAAGACTTGAGGTCATTTGCTTTGTGTAATGTTGACATGTAAACACCAACACAGAGCGCCCACACCATCACTGATACACAGCGCTGTGTTTTTACCCCCATACCTCCAGCGTACACTTTGAACCCATCCTCCCACACAACACAAAGTCCTAACACCACTAACAACCATGTCTCAGCTGAGCTCATCCTCAGCAGCCAGTCAGTAACTACATTTACATGCACACTAATTTTCCACTGTTCTTCTCAAGATGACAATATTCCATGCTATGGGTCACATGTAGGGGTGTAACTCAATAGTTTCATCACGATATTATATAGAGTGGGGGAGCAACAATACTGTACTGTATTTGTATTGAACCGTTGGGTATGAGGGTTTTAGTTCAGTATGCGTTACAAACCAAACTTTACCTTGAATTAGTGGTATCCTGTTACACTTGGAAATTAAAATCTACAGCTTAAACTGTGTTTAATTTGATCTTCTCAGTGCCACAGTGCTCAACAAGGCAGCCACAGGACGGGACAGACAACATGCTGTCTGCCCCTCCCACCCCTGAGAGTGAGCAGTGAGACACACTGGGAGGCAGCTACGCTAAGCTAGCTTGTTACAAGATAGTTAATAGCAGCATGACCAGACCAGCAACAGATAACCTACAGATCTGCTGTTTGGCATTGAATTATGAGGGCGATGGTGAGAGAGAGAGAGAGAGAGGGTGGTGGATAAAAACACACTGTGCCAAAGGACGAGCCATTGCACAGCTACAGACTCCAGTTAGCAGCTAACCCAGTAGTACAGTTACAGACAGACTCTTTAACAGCCAAGCCAGCAGCACACACGGTTGCCCGAGAGCCTGCTGTGAGGATACAGCCTCTCGTTCAGCAGCCAACATTAGCACAAAGCACACACCCATAGCAGTGATCAGGGTCACAGATTCATCTAGAAAGACTGAAAGGTTTGTTAGCTATACAGCTGTTTAGCTTGTGTTTATATGACTGTGACATTTGAGATGTTTATTCACAAATTTATTTGACTGAATGGGCTCAGAGGGCTCGTGGGACGCAGCAAACTGACCACTAACACACAGTGGGGGAAAGAAACGACACTGATACTATGAACTCAGTAGTAATGTAGTTTTTATATAGTAGGACACAGAAATGGTGAAAAACAGTTAAACTGTCTAACTCCACAGTTCAGTCTTTCCACGTGTTTTCAGTAAGTAGTTTCTAACATTTAGGAAGTGTTAAGAAAAAAAAAATTCTGATTTTGCCTTACCCAGACTTTAATTAGTCCATTTCAGCCAGACAGTAGCTCCTGCTTTGTACAAAAAACACAAAAGGCCAAATTATGTTAGTATTTATTCATTTAAAATTTTAAAAATCAAGGAAGTTTCTTTGGCGTTCCTACTTTTTTTGCTGTATATGTGCCGAACGGTGACACCACTGTATCATTTCCAACCAAACCTATTTTGTGTACTGCAACACCTCTAATATAGAGTCTTTGGATAGTGATACTATGTTTGCTGAAATCCTGGAGTCTGCTAGTAGGAAGGACGGCAAACACATCCTTTCTTCAATGAAAGCTTTCAGTGCAGCTGTTTGCCCTGCTTTTAAAGAAAATGTACATTCCAGTTTGTTCAACACATTTACCATCGCAGTTTCAAAATCAGTCGCCTTGTCCCTCCTATTCTGATGACGTGATTTCAACCCGCCCCGAAGTAACTAATACTGACTAATATTAGTTTCAGTTCAGGAGCCTGTGATTGATGTGAGATGATATCATATGCTCATTTAACACACTGAGTTACAGAAGCTTTATTTGGCCATCAGAGATAAAAAATCAACCCCTAAATAATTGTAAAAAAAAATGTAACCAGTTAAAAGTGCTGTAAAGTTAGCTTAAAACTGAATATTGTCTTTTTCAGAATAAGGGCAGAAACCTGAATATTGTGTGCATGTAAATGTCGTTGGCATGTACAGTCTCAGTGTGTTTACGTGGTCTGAACACGGCGACAGAAAATAAACTGAAAACCCTGAGAAACGTATGTATGTTTGTCTGCAGACCTCCTGGACTTCTCAGAGGACGGCCTCAGAGTGTTGGCTGGGGTTACCAGGAGGCAGCCTCCGGGCAAACCAGCCGAGAAGAACCCAGACACCTTCAGAAGGATCTTCAGTGCACACAAGAAGGTCAGACACAACACCACGTTCACCCACATCACTGCCAGGCCACACCAGGTGTTATGTCATGTTACTCCTTCTTCACTGAAAAGATGCTGCAGTTTACTGACACATAATCAGAGGGTCCTCACACTGCTGACTCATGCTAATTGATATTTTTTCTTTTCAATAAATCCCATGAAAAGATCCAAACCGAAGCCGTTTCCAAACCCGTAAACCCAGCACACAAATCAGACGTCTTCTCACCAACTGGAAGTACTCCATTTGGTTTAGACGAGGGGTGGCGCCTAGGTAACGCCTGCAGGAGGCGGGACGTGATGCAGAAAGTTTGATGCAAAAATCACAGTGTTTGGTTTACACAGCAGGTTTGTAATGTGGTTATTAACAACCGAGTCTCTTTCTGTTCCTTTAATATGTCTGACGATTTCGATTATGACTTTCGACAGAAGGTTCTGTATCTGGTTGTCTCTACGGTCAGACATTTTCATTGGTTTCTTCGTGTAAATGACCCTTTTCAGACCAGTGGAGGTGGTAACAGCACAGAATTGGCAGCTGTGTAAAAGTGACAGCTGGCAGGACGGGACCATGGACAGGACAGGTGTGATGTTTTGACGGTGTTTTATACACGCGACCCATTACAGGAGCTTTAAAACGCAGTGTAGCAGTTAGCAGCTAGCTAACTCATAAAAGAAGAACAGCAGCCGTAAATATCCCTGAACGGTGAAAACAATGAAGTCAAGGAGCTCCGAGCAGAGGATGAGATGAGCTGCCATATAACAGGGACGGTAAATGATTGTTATTGACATGTTACATAATTGCTCTGCCGACGCACGTCACACTAGAGGCCGACACTGTTGACTTACACGTCAAGCCTCTTTTGCTTCTGAGGCGCCAGCCTGCTCTCTAAGTCATCCTCTGGAGAGACACGATGCCTCTGTTGTTTGGCTCTGTATAAAAATGCAAAGGCGGTGTAAAGAAGGGAGTTCGTATCGGCTCTATAGCGCCATCTTTGTTTAAAAAGGGCTGCAGTCACACAGCAGAGGGGAGCGGCTTTCTCAGGGGCTTTACCCACTTATCAGTTAGCACAGTCCTCCCCTCTTCAGCTCTTCTCAAGGACGAATGTCTCTGTGGGATTGGTGGAGGCTGCGCAGCCATCGGCCACTATCAGAGGCAAGTTCTGCTGATAACAGTAGTTTAGAAAACAAATTCTCGGCGCCAACTCATCGGCCAAACTGATGCGTTGGTCGACCTCTGATGTGAAACACTCGAGTGAAATATTTGAATCCTCAACAGCAAAACCTTCCCTCGTTAGGTTTCAAAAAGAGATCTGCATGTACCTGTGGGGACGGGACTTTCCACCTACACCCAGTATGACTCAGTACCCTGTGTGTATGTGTGTGTGTGTGTGTGTGTGTGTCTGTGTGTGTGGGCAGAGCAGAGGAGCTCGGTTCTGGTTTATTCATGGCTGAGTGAGTGGAGGCACTGAGTCTTTGAACATCTCTGAACTGCATCTCTTTTATTCATCAGCGCGCTAATGGCCTGTCACTCGGTGCTCAGTCTGATAGGGCTGACTGGATATCAGACTATTGATTTCATAAGAGCCTTTTTATAGTGGAGATCAGTGTCACTAATCCAGACCTGCACCAGTCTGAAGTATTTACTGTGTATGAACTGTCAGCGTTTCCTTCTCAGGGTTATGTTTATGATCTTGCACGAATCTCAGTGCAATTAAGCCGTAAATCAGGTGCAAAACTTGAATTGAAAAGATAATTTGATTTTCATCTTGTTATGCTGTAGGAGCGTTGTTAATTAGGTCTCATCGCAGTTTCTTTAGTTTGTCGTAACGAGCTCTGCTAGGCCTCTCTTCATCACAGCTGCTTGTTAAACAGGTTCGTTTTAGTTTGCAGCATTTTAACTGTCAGGAAAAGTGATTCATGATTATAATTAAGGAGACTCATTTCTGAATCTAAATTGGTTTCCTAAATGGGGATCTGGATCAGCTAGATCAAAGCAGATGCATGCTTTTGGTTTTTATATTATAGTTTGCACATTATTTATGATTTTATTCTCCTAATGGTGCATGGTCCTTTAATCAGGAGAAAGTCAGTTACTTTAGTACATCCACATTTTCAGCCCTCCTTCAAAAACAAAGGAAGGCTTTTTCAAAATGTGATAACTTCCACTCAAACAGAGAGAAATCAGTTTGTATAACATTAGGTGTTAATTAGCAGCCCTGTAAGTGACCTGTGTTTCATGCTCTCAGAAGCTTTAGTGGAGGCAGAGATAACTTTGTTGGGAACTTCTCTCTCAGCACCTGCGGGGAACTTTTGAAGTGCCAAATGCAAAGTTAATTTCCTCTGCATCTGCCCGTTGCAGACCGGCTGTAAGAGTATTAGCAGACACATCGCCCATAGGAGCATAATAATGTACTTAATGTACTCTCTCTCGTTCCCTCTTGTTCTCCAGTTTCACCGTAACTTTCCTCCCTCTCCGTTGAATAATTTGCTCTCCTCTCTGTCTCCATCGCTTCCTCTTGACCACCTCGTCTTTACTTTTTACCTCCTGAATAATCTCCTCCACCTCACCCCCCTCCCCTTTGTTCTGTCTTTCTCTCTCCGACACTGTGCGTTCTGGCTCCCTCACTCCATCTCCAGTTAACATAATTGTGAGCGAGTGCCGAGTTGAGCTCATTATAAAAACAATAGCCCCATGAAGTGACCTGCCTACGGAGGAGTTGTCAAAACTCTGCTTCAATTACAGTAAACCGTGAGTCTGCGGCGTCGGTGGAGCCAGAGTGCTGTTAGGTTATTCTACCAAGGATGCTGGGAGATATTGGATTTTACCATAATGACAGTGCGTAGATGGACTCATCCATATTTAGGAGGAGGTTTATTTGGGGGACGTTTTTATGGGACAAGCAGTGATAACGTCCATAACACTGACCCTCTTCACAGCTCTGGCGTGGCTCCACTCACCGTTGTACCAGTCGTGTTTTTTTGTCATCCCACAAAAGATCTGTTCAGTCTGTCCATCATGTTTGTAGGTCAAACTCAGGCTGGGGATTGTTTTCTTATCATACCTCCACACCAACATAGCCGTGGCCCGGAGACATTATGTTCGTAGGTTGTCCATCCGCCCTTCCATTTTCCTGTCCCATCTTTGTGAATGCGATATCTCAAGATTGCCTCAAGAACACCTGAAGGGAATTTCTTCAGTTTGGCACATAATTCACTTGGATTAGGAATAAACGGCCTGCCACAAAGACCAGCTGTCAAATCTTGCGTGTGCAAGGTCTTAACAACAACAACAACAACAACAACAACAACAACAACAATAGAGGAGAAACACGTTCATATACTGTAGACTGTATATTAGTATATGTTTCCTGCCCACATGAGTACTTTGAGGTACTTTTTTTGACTGCTGAATGTCTGGTATGGTGACGTTTGTACCCACCAAGCAGTTTTATCAAAAGACAGTTGATAAATAATCACATTGATGAACTAAATCAATGAGTACATTTACATGGACAGTTTAATTCCCTTTTAATTCTGAATGAAAGAATTTCTGGCACTTGTATACACTCATTCCTCTTTAAGTTCATTCTGGTCTTTCTGCACATGCTCGTTTCCTTGCCCTTCTGGTGCGATGACGTATATAGTGCGCATAGCAACGGGCTGAGATAGAGCAGTCAGACTCGTTGCACTCACCAGTTTCCATTCGCCACGGCACGGTCTTCTATCTCCCTTCTTCGACCTTCTGCCTCCCTTCTCCTCCTCAACAGATGAAGCATTAGCAGAACAAGGTTGTTGTCGTACTGCTGCTTCAAGAATATAAGCAAAACAAGCCTGAAGAAGGCACTAAGAACGGCGTCGTCAAGCATCTTGTTATCCGGAGCGAGGACTACAGTGTTTTCTTCCAGTAAACGTAAACATGTAACATCCGCCCCGCCCCCTATCCAATCAGAAACCTTCCCTGCCCTAAACCTTGCGCAGACCGAATAAAGGCGATTAAACTGATCTCCCGTGTAAACCCTCATTGGGAATGAACATTTCCCATGTAAACTACCTGGAAAGACTTTAATTCCGAATGATTTCATTCAGATTTACTTCATTCTGAATGAGAAACATCATGAAACCGCAGCCAATAACTGAATAGTAAATGATTAAAGTTGTTTTTTAAAAGCTTGTGCGGTCGACTGTGACCAATGAGAAGGCAGTCTGTGGTTAACGCTCACCCCGTGATGCCAAATCAGCAGGAATATGGCCACACTCGTCCACCTTCCTCTTTCACTCTCATCTCTCCCATGCTGCTTAGCGGCAGGTGGGCGGGGCGGGTGTGGTAGGTGTCCGTCTGTGTCATTCAGATTACTGTAGGAGGCTTTTAATTCGGTGTGTTGATGTTCCAGCACAGCGAAGCTCATCCCCAAACTCCTCTTTTGTCTCTGCTTATTAACCCTGTGGTGCAGAATCCCCCGCCCCACACCTCCTCCACCACTCTGCTCTTCAGCCAACTCTCTTTTCTTTCTCTCCGTCCTGCCCGTCCCTCTTTTGTCTTTCATTATGAACGCCCCGGCAACCACCAACCACAGGTTTGGCAAAAATATATCAAGAGGACAGGAGACGAGCCAAGGATGAAAGGATGAGGGTGGATGTGTTTTTATAAGTGTGTGTGTGTGTGTGTGTGTGTGTGTGTGTTTCCTGCTGTTTGATCAGTGCTGGCGGACTCTCACCAGTTTAATATGCGTCCAGTTCTCCTGTTTTCGTTCACCTCTTTCTGCTTCTCCTTCAGTTTCTTCTTCTTCCTCTTTGCAGCTGCGTTTATCTCCAATCTTGTTTCTGCTTTCTTCATCTTCGCTCTTATCATGCTTATCAAGTTCACGAGAACTGACTGAAAATACTGTTAGATTGTGAAATGAGGTGTGTTGTAATGTGGACACACACTGACCACTTTTATTGTAGTTTGTGTTTAAATAGAAAACTGTGGAGAGAGCACATTCTGTTAACACGAGACCTGTAAGGCGTCATACAAAAAGAAGTAATACTTCAAGCCAAAAACATTACGTGTTCAACTTCTCAAATGTTATTTCTGACTACAAAAGAATTAATTTTTCATCTTCTAGTCAGTGTTCTATTTGATAAAGTAAATATGCTCAGGTTTTGACAACTGCCAGTTAAACAGCTGAATTCCACAATGCAGAGATGTCACTCACTGGGAAACAAGTTTGTTGACTTCAGATTAAAAAGTCAGAGATTAATCTGCAATAAAAGATCATTAGCATTAAAATGGAATCAAATAAACTTCACAAAACGACAGAGATTGAAAAAAAAGAAGTGGATTCAAACGTAGCCCGGTCGAAGTTAACTGTAGAGGAGTCTTGATATAAATTAGATCATCTGCTCTGACTGTCATGGCTTCATCTCTGAGAGGGATCCTGAGTTCAAGGCAGAGCTCGAGATGGTTAGCTTTGTTTTCAGAAACCAGTCACCCATTAACCTGTAACTAACCAGTTAATTAAAAAAAAAAATGAACGCAAAATGATGTGAAATACAAGAGGCCTTATCTTTCAGTCAGGTGCTCCAATGACTCCGTGAGCTTTAGTGCGTAATTTCAAAGTGCTATTCATTTAGAGGAGATGACATTTTAATTTTTTGTGATATAAATTTGTGAATAAATGTTTTGTCTTTGATTTTATTTATTTATGTCACAAGGTGTGTCTGATGTTAAGTTGTCACCTTCCTGTACACATCTTCCGTTTTCACTGGTGTAAATTACAACCCCAAATGTAAAGCCCCTTTTGATGGCTTACTGATAGCAGACAAAACAGAAAACAATAATCTACAGGGTGATTTCCTGAACTTAAACTCCTAAATGACCCGCCAGTGTTTATTATAGACAGTTAAAACATGTAGTTGTGTTTCAGTCTTCTCGAGACATTTGTACATGTGTACTTCCTGTCTAACTGATGATACATCTGGCTTTTGTGCTCATGTTACAGTCTCCCACCAAAGCTGTGTACAACGCCAGACACTGGACGTTGGAGAGTGAAGAGGAGCCCCCTCCATCTTTCTTCTCACGATCACAGGCAGCTGCTGTAAGTTCTCAGAACTTGGTGTTACAGATGACTTCGCTCAGTACCAAAAAAGTATTTATGTTCCATATGCAGCCCTGTGTCTAAACCCATTTCACATCAACCCTCCTCCATTTGACCAGGCGCCGGTCTCAGCAGGAGGATCCAGTAAGGAGTCCCCTGACGCTCAGAAAGACGACAGCGTTTTTAAGGCTCCTCCCCCTCCTCCCAAGGTCACCAAGTGTGTCACCCTGCCCACAGATCTCTACCAGGATGCCGTCACTGCACTCAAATGCCGCAAAGAGCACAAGGAGGTACACAGGAATGTTTAACTTGACAGCAGTTTTATTCATTCCACTTAATAAATTTTCTTTCAGCCTGCAGAGTTACTGTAGAATCGCCTGTATAGTCCTCCCTCTCCCACATCCCTGTCACTCTATTAACTACTGTTAAAATAAGAGGAAAGGGAGTTTCTAAAAAAGGTATTTTTTCACTCATTCCCCCGTCCCTGTGTTTTCCAGCTGTATACAGTCGTCCAGCATGTGAAGCACTTCAATGACGTGGTGGAGTTTGGAGAGAACCAGGAGTTCACTGATGACTTTGAGTATCTGGCTACTGGTCTGAAGAGTGGACAACCTCTCAACACACGCTGCCTCAGGTAAGACACCGGCACGCCCTCCCCGTGCACTGCTGCTGTGGTCAACGCTTGGCTCATTACATTGTTTTACTTTTACGCATTCAGCTGAGTTACACCTCTTTTCTAAAGTAGCATAAAAGGTTATATTCTTTCCACCATTTGCTGATGTCATGTGTGTGTGTTTGTGTTTCTGCAGTGTGATCAGCCTGGCTACACGCTGTGCCATGCCCGGCTTCAGGATGCACCTCAGGGCCAGAGGGAAGGTGGCTCAGGTCTTTAAAACGCTCAACGACGCCCCACAGCACCCGGTAAGGATCTGTCAGTACACATGAACCAAACACACACAGTTCATTTTGCTACAGATGGAATGAGACACAGTAATGAGCAGATATCGTGGAAGTATTATGGTTATTTTTGATTATTTATTTATTATTTTATCAGTCATGACTGCTGCAATTAACCTTCTCCTACTGAATGGATTGAAGTCCCCAAAACTGGAGAGGCGACTGGTCCCTGTCAAGTTGTTGCGCAGTGTCATTAGACTTAAAAATAGATTATAGATCGGTAAAATTCCGCCCCAGGCGATGATGGGAGTTTGAAGGAATTAATATGCTGTCTGTGGTCACTAGGCCTGTCTCAATATTTACATTATCGACCTATTGTTCGGTATATGGACATGACATTGATCATTTTGCCGACCTCGATTCTGCCCGTTGTCACAAAGCTGTAGAAGTTCAGCGTGTGTGTGAGTGACACAGCCGTGAGAAATGTCTGAAGTGGATTTCTGAAACGATGTCGTTTTGTTCTGCAGAATCTGGCTCTGTGTACGGCGTCACTGATGTACATCCTCAGTAGAGACCGGCTGAACATGGATCTGGACCGATCGTGTCTGGACCTGATGATCCGGCTGCTGGAGCTGGACCAGGACCAGGGGGGCGGGGCCGGGACGGGGACAGACCCCACGGCTCAGTTCAGCGCCCGAGAAATCGCCAAGATGAAGGAGAAGATCAGGAAGCTCTGCGACACCGTGCACAACAAGCACCTGGACCTGCAGAACATAACGGTACTGAGCGCATCCTGTGACTAACATGGGGTTTGAGTTCTGTGTCAGTCTGCATCACTCTGGATCGTTTAGTTCCATTTCACTCAGAGTTTCCTGCAGAACTGAAACAGCATTTAGAGCGTTCCACCTCTCCACTGAAACCTCTGACTAATGATATCCCTCAGTCAGGTTGACTCACAGCCACCCACACGTGTCAAGATATTTCGAGCAGCTGAAGATCGTTTGCGATGTAAAACATCTACAGTAAATATCAGGGTTTGGTGTCAGTCTCTTACAATCAAAGAGGGAAGGTGCTGTAGAGCCGTCATTTCATACCATCAGTCTGAAATCTGAGAGAATATATTCAGCTTCTAGAAACCAACCCAGAATGCACTGCAGCGGTGTCATCACACAGTCACTGGAATGTGCACAACATCAAAGACTGAGATGTGACATGTTTATAGATTGAAGCTGACCTCTTTTGTCCCTCCTCTCTCCCTGTAGACGGGTCATCTAGCCATGGAGACGTTACTGTCTCTGACTTCAAAGCGAGCGGGAGACTGGTTCAAAGAGGAGCTGCGGCTACTGGGAGGACTGGATCACATAGTAGATAAAGGTTAACGATATTTTTATTGATTTCTATGGACTCAGAATAAATATTGATGCCGATGCCCCTGGTTTCTGATTCTGACTCCCTCTCCGTCTTCCTCCCTCCACAGTGAAGGAGTGTGTTGATAACTTAAACCAGGAGGATGAGAAGGAGAAGATGATGTCGTCTCTGTGGGGAGCTGAGAGGTGTTTACGGGTGCTGGAGAGTGTAAGTGCCGCATGGACCAACGACCCAGAAGCCCTCTCTTTACACAAAGGATGAGTTATAGTTGAAAGTGTGAAATGAAGCGTGTGGAAAACCTTGTTTATGTTTTGGAATTGCATCCTGTTTCCTCCGGGACTGTTCAGAGGCCTGTGCTACGAAGCCAGTTCACCTTACCCAGTATATCTTTTCATTATCTGGTTTGACTTGGTTGTTAATGGCCAGGTCACATCATCAGAACCGTGAATGAAGTACTTCATATCATATGAGCTGAAAGAGTATCAAAAGTGTCTGTGAGACAGTAAAACGTCAGTGGTGTGGGATGTAAACAGTACTCTGGAAAATGTACAAACATTGAGAATACTATCCAAAAATTCATCGTCGGCCGAGACTTAAATTACCTGTAGGTATCACTGAGCTCTGTGTGGCATTAGTATAGAGGTTCTTTTTTGCTGTGTAGTTGGATGATGATGAAACTTCTCTGAATATGTCACATAAACACTTTAAAGTAACACCAGACTGTTTCTGGAGTAAAGGCTGGAAAAGTAATTAATGACTAATGAGATCCTATCTTTTTGGGCACCCACTAGCTCACCTGATAGAGCAGGCGCCCCATGTTTAAAAGCTGGGTCCTTGCTGCAGCAGCCGCGGTTTCAATTCCAACCCACGGCCCCTTGCTACGTCTCATCCGCCCCCCCCAAGCTGTAGCTGTCATATCAAATGAAGGCAAAAAGCCCCAAAAATAAAAATAGCAACACTGTCACTGCTGACTAAAATAAAGTTTGCAGAATTTCAAATTCTGCTGAAATCATCTCGGTTTGTTAGAAGCTCTGTTTTAAACCAGTGGAAATAAAGCCCTGGAACAATGAAATGATTCTCCTGACCTAGAACAGCATACAGACTCCTCTTTTTTACCCGAGACATTTTTTTCTTCAGTGATCTGATTGGTTAGAGGTCCTGTGATCTGACACTCAGGTTAGCTGTTCAGCATCAGTTGCCATGGTTATTTATCCCGGTAAAAAGAGAATTAGCTTCGTAGTACTTAAAACTGAGTTATTAACCCTGAAGTTTCGTCACTAACTCCAAATCCTACTTCGTAGTTCAGGCCTCTGCTCCAGCTGGGTCGGTTCAGGTACAGGTCTGTCATTTTTTAAAAATTATTTTCAGGTTCACGTTGATGAATCGCAGGTTTGTTTGAAGGCAGGTGCAATTTTTTGGATCTATAAGTATCCACTGCCACAAACAACTCCGGAGCTGCAACAAAAAGTCAATTAGTTGATTCTTTGATCGACAGAAACATAATTGGCAACTATTCTGATAATCAGTTAATCATTTTCAAGCAAGAAAAGCTAAAACTGTGATTCTTCCAGGTTCTCTTCTTTCTGTGGTTTGACGTTATAGCAGTTTAGTATATTTGAGACATTTGATGAAGTCACCTTTGGCTCTAGGGCATTGAAGGAAGCTTTTCTCAATTTATCAGTAGTTGGAGAAAATAGCATACTAATCAGTGACATACATAACATACAAACATAATTGTTAATTATAGCACTAAACAACACAAATTCTTGTAACGCTGGGTTCATACTGGATTCGAATGCTCCACGATGCAGAGCCTCACAGCCGGCTCGCAATGTGCAGCAATAGTTTTGGCATCTTGTGTATTTTTTACTTGAGCCACGAGCAAATCTGGGAAGAGGTCACAGTGATAATCTGAACGTCCAGGTGAGTTCACAGGACAGTGACATTGATTAGGGCACCTCCACATCCAGTGTGAACAAGACGTAACCTTGGACCCAAACCAACACGTGCAAAATGCCACAAACAAGTGAAAAACTGATCCACTGACAATTGAGAGTTGAGTGATAAAATGTCTAATGAATGATTGTTGTATATGTTTGTGCTTTTATTTATTGAACTGGGAGCTGTAAACTGAATTGCCCACATGGCATAAATAAAGTTTTCTGAACTGAACTGAACTGAAATAATCCTAAAAGTAAGATGTGGAACAAAACCTGCTTTCTGAGGAAGAAAGTCATTGTGTCTGTGTTTGTGTTTGTGTACGTGCAGGTGACGGTCCACAACCCCGAGAACCAGAGCTACCTGATCGCCTACAAAGACTCATCACTCATCGTTTCTTCTGCGAAGTGAGCACGCACACACAAACAAACAAACACACACTCTGTGTCACTGTGTGTCTGAAAGTGTTGAACATGAAAGTGTGTGACTCCAGTCAGACAGGATCCAGCATGACTTTGTATTGACGGATATGATCAACACAGCACTGCTGGAATACTGAATAACTTTTCATCACCCTACTCTTCATCATCTTGTCGTGTCTTTTCACTGGAGAAGTTTAGTGTCCACTGATGGTCAAAAGGTGTCTTCAAAGTTCAGAAGAAACAGCGTTTGGAGAGTACCTGGCGTCAGTATTGTGACGTGTTTCAGAGTGAAACTGGCGGATGGGATAAAGTGTTGGGAGGAATTTAATTTGATTGTGTAAAACTGGTCGTGTCATAACAGTGAGGACCTAAAAGTTTTTGGCATGGTGTCCTAACTGTATGTGAGCGTCACACTGTGTTACATCGGGCGCTCTCTGTCCACACTGGATCTGTTAAATATAGAAATCCATCTCGTCAGGTAACCTCACCCCCAGCAGGTGTCATCTCAGAGTAACTACTGTAAAGATGGATGAGTACGTACCTCCTTATTTTTCATACTCACAACAATACTGTTGTGGGTAACTTACACATATCACTGTTGTAGCTCCCAGACTGCACCGTACCACCATCTCCACTTTGTAAAACAAGCTCTGCTGAACGTCCCACACAATTCGTTCATCTTCCTGACGATCTCCCTCCAGCCAGATGCTAACTTATTTAGGATTTTTTTTTTCTGAAATAAGGAGGAGGTATCCTGGAGGTAATGACATGCTCTAAAAGGGTTAAAAAGGCATTTTTCATTTCATCTCAACTTCAAGATTATTCTCGAGGACACACAGAATAGTTGTAGTATGAAAATGTACACATACAAAGATGCAGAACACATCAGAAACCTTCAGAAACTCAGATTGACTCAACTGTGCAACTGGACTGTATGACTGTGTATCTTTATAATTCTGTGTTTGTGTGTGTGTGTTTGCACCAGTCTGACTCAGTATGCCTGATGGTTATTATGTGTGGCATTATCAGGGTTTTGTTGTTCAATTTCCTGGTCATGACATCCTGTCAGTCAGAGCTCTGACCTCTGACTGTGACCCTCCATCAGCAGAGAGACAAAGAGGGGGAGGGGGAGTTGCTTGTTCTCCTTCTTTTTCGTTGTTTCTGAACTCGAGTGTTTCCAGCACATGTTGGTATTTTTGTCTCGGCTAGCAGGTGATCGAAATCTTGGCTTTGACAGCAGCCTTAAGCTCATCTGTAACGTTGGGTCTGGTGTCTCATCTTCCTTTTGACCCCATTGATCAATCAAGCACAGTAATACCAGACCAGCATCTCCATAGATCTCCTGGTAGACTGCTGGGGTGACTTTGGACTTGATAAAACACAGTGCACCAACACCACATGGCACCCCAAATCATCTCTTGGCTTCAAGCAACTTGGATTCTGTGCCTCTCCACTCTTCCTCCAGACTCTGGGACCTTGAGTTCCAAATGAAATGCAAAATTTACTTTCATGTGAAAAGAGGACTTTGGACCTCTGAGCAACCGTCCAGTTGTGTTTCTCCTTACCCCAGGTAAGATGCTTCTGGTGTTGTCTCTGGTTCGGGAGTTGTCTGACACTTATAGCCCACTTCCTGGACACTGACTCCATCCTCCGCTCCTTGTGAAGCTCCCCAAGTTCTTGTATCGGCTTTGCTTGACAATCCTGTCAAGGCTGGGGTCATCCCTGTTGCCTGTGCACACTTTTTCCATCCAGTCAACTTTCTGCGGCTTACCATTCTCAAGGAAGGTGTCAGTGAGTGTCTCCTGGGCAGCTGTGAAGTCAGCGGTCCTCCCCATGATTGTGGTTGTGTGTACAGAACCAAACAGAGATTAAAGGCTCAGGAAACCTTTGTTTTGAGTTAATTAGCTGATGTGAGCTCTTCTCAGGACTGTGTGAGTCTAGCATATATATAATTTTCACTTTATGTAAAATAACTAACAAGGAATATTGAACTTTTTCCACGATATTCTAATTTTTTGAGAGGCACCTGTGTGTCAGCTGATGAGGAACAACTTACAGAAATTCTGTCTCATACAGATTTTGTCGTTAATGTGTTTTCTGTTAAAAATCAAAATATCTCAAATATGATTATCGGCCTCATAAATACAGAATCAGTCTTTACCTTCTCACTCCTCCTCCTTCACCCTGTGTGTGACCGGACCTTTGTCCCCTACAGAGTGGGGGGGGGTGAAGATGAGGATGAAGGCTAAGTGGGTCAACAAAGAGCTGCTGTTTCAGAGGGTGACACAGGCCTCAGTCTGAGCGTTCAGCTGTCCTCGCTGTTAACTCAATTAACCCCAAATCCCCGGGGTGAACGAGAGAGCACTGCCACCTAAACTCTACACACACACACACACACACACACACACACACACACACACACACACAGAGTGTATTCACGTAACCTTTGCTTGAGTTGACTCCAAGTCTTCCTCCTATCATTTACTCTTTCCCTCCTCTTTCATCACTGATCCGTCTCCCTCCTCTGTGTCCTCGTCTTTGTCACTTTACCCGCTGCGCTCATTGTTTCAACCCAACCTCACCCCTCTGCCTCTCGGAGTGTTTCAGCTGTCCGCAGGACTAATTCAATAATCCCCCAAACCAGCCTTTTAGGCAGCAAACACTCGCACACACAAAAGTCCTATTGCTCAGTGACTGTCCTCATCTGCGTCCGAGCAGGAACAAAAACTTTTCTTGACACACAAAGCTCTGGTGTTTTTGCAGCTCAGGCCGTACTCCTGGTGCACAGTGGACGCAGAAGCACCGTGAAGCACACAGATTGTCCATGCGGTGCTGCCCGTTTCCTCTCGGCGTCCATGTTAACCAGTCGGGCTGTTCACACAGGATGCGCTGTGTCCCGGAGCTCTGCGGTCTGAGCTCTGTGGCCCAAGCTCTGACGTCTGGGCTCCACAGCTGGCCCGTGACTGTTTCAGCGTCTGGTCTACATTTTCTGCAAGTGAAAAATGACATCATACCCCGAATGTGTCTCCTGTTTTCATATCCGTCATCTCTTAACTGTCACTTTGTCCCATCCTGTCTTACTGTCGCCCTCCATAGGACACATTCAGTTCTATAGTGACAACCCTCTTTTCTTTTTCTTTTCTCTTTGTCTTTTCTTTATTTCCTTCCTCTCACTCCGTCCTGGTGTTCAGACTCTGCTTCTGCTTTCTGTTCAGGCACCGCTGTCATTAGATTTAATCTAGTTATTTACATCAGGCGGCTGACCTGCTTCACCCCCACTTCTGCTGCTGCAGCCGGCCTGTGTGTATGCGTGTGTGTGTGTGTTTCTCTGAATGCTGCTCTGTTTTATGATGGAGTAGAAAAGGAAAGAGGAGAGTCGAGTTGAGATCAACGCAGGCCTTTGGTCAGATACTGAATTGGTGACACTAATCTTGAAACTGTGCTGATTGTATAGATCTTCTTTGTGTGAAGCATCCATGTTTTAGACTTTGTTTTTTCTTTGCAGCAACATCCATATTTGAAGCATGAGTCTGGGCAGACATGGGTGTAAACTGTAACTGCAACTTGACAGTTTCACAGGGGACACAACTGCCAGGGGGGAGTTCCAGTTCTGATTATTAGTGGAGTATTAGGGTCCGTATAAATGCACCTAATGTCTTGTCTTGCAGCTGGCTTTAAATTGGAGCTTCATATAAAGGGAGTTTTTGTTAAAAACAAAAATAAAAGTTCTTTAAAGGTATTTTGGATCCTCCATCTTGTTTTTCATGTTGTCAGTGTGCATCACTTTGATCCAGACACACTGGAAATGTTTTAGATTTTAGTACAGAATGCTGTTTTTAACTGTTTTCCTATTTTTCCTATCTGTCCGTCTGTCTGTCTGTCTCTCTCTGTCCATCTGTCTCTCAGGGCATTGAGGAGGTGTGAGGAGATGATCCAGCGTTACAGCAGGGAGCTGAACTCAGACGCAGCCGTAGGGAAAGCAGTGGAGGACTGTATGAGGGCCATTATAGGCGTCCTGCTCAACCTGACGCACGACAACGGTTAGCAAACACACACACACACACACACACACACACACAGATTAAAAACACACTTTACTGCAGCTGGTTGTTGGCACATAAACATGTTTACAGGAGTTTAACTGGAAACTAAAAGGTTGATGAATTGATTTAGTGGGAGTCATTGAATTATTACAAACGGCTGGCCTGTGATTGATTACAGTACGTATCTTTCTCTTTATGTGTTAACCTGTGTGTGTTATTGTGTTAATGTGTGTGTGTGTGCAGAGTGGGGCAGTACGAAGACCGGAGAGCAGGAGGATTTAATAATGACAGCTCTGAACTGTGTTCTCAAAGTACCTCAGTATCTTCCACAAGAGCAGCGGTTCGACATCCGGGTACTGGTGAGTCTCACACACTCACACACACACACGGGAATAACAATATGTGTCCTCAAAGTTCCTGCTGGAGGATGAAGGGGTGTATAATTTAAAACTTTGACACTGTCCGTCAGCCAAACGTGCTCAGAATCTGTGAAACACTAACTGTTACAGAAGGACGGACCCTTTGTCACACTGTTAGTGAGGTCGCTGCTGTGTTACATGAATAACTCTGTGACTGTGTGTGTGTGGCGTTCAGGGTCTGGGCCTGCTGATCAACCTGGTGGAGTACAGTGCCAGGAACAAGTACTGTCTGATGGAGATGGAGATGGAGGGAGGTCAGGGTCCCTGCGACTCCACCGTCCTGCTGAACCCTCAGCACCAGGACATCACCAGCAGCGGCCCGCTGAGCGCTATCGCGGCTCTTGTACAGGTACGCTCCAGCTCAGCATGTGTGTGTGTTTTGTCATGTAAATGTCTTTTTGCCTTTGCTTGCCCAGCCTCCACTGGTTAGTAACATTAGCCTGGGCCGCTCTGTACTGCGCACCACCCAGGTTGGGTTGGAGCTTATGTTAGCTAGCTAGCAGCACCGCTTAGGCTTTGGCGCTATCCATTTATTCACACGCAAATACCCTCACAACATTTTAAATATATGACGGTGAACTGAAGAGCAGTAAAGTTAACCTGTACACCGACATTTTCTCAGTTGTTACCAGACTAACAGTTAATGTTTGACATCCATCAGTTACAGTAATCTTCTGTGGATAACTGTCCCTGTAATGTAACACTGTGGCAATTCTGTAGCTGTTAACGTAACGTAGCTCTGCTGTGCACCAATATGTGACAACAGTTGTCACCATCACGTACGTTTCTTCTTCTTCTGTCTGAAAAGAGTTTGAATCTTTGAGTTTGAATTATATATGTAGTAAGTGAAAAATTGCATTGTGACAGTGTGGTTGAACGTTCGGCTCATGACTCCCAAAGTTTCCATACCTCCAATCCTCCCACTTTAAATTATTCTGCATTGCTGGACATTTTATTGTGGGTCCTTGAAAAATCTGGGAAAAAAATCTGAAATTTTGTCCATGAAAATGTCTGAAACGTAAAGATACTGAGAGCCCTCCATTCTCATATCCAGCGGCAGCGACTTCCCCAGTTTAGGGACATAAAAACTGAAGACACTCACTGCTACTTTTATGTGACATGGATTTACAATTTTTGTCAGAATAGTCGTTGAAAACACGGAAAGAAACAGCAAACTTAACATTTGAGAAGCGAGAAAACAGGAATGTTTGGTCTTTGTGCTTCATAGATGACTTAACAAGTCAGCAATTATCAGATAAGTTGAGCTCCTAATGTTCAGTTGATGGCGTAATCCATTAATTTACTTATCACATTAGTCCTTCTTCGGGTAGAGCAGGCAATGACCAGTGAACCAGCTGTTGTAGTTTTCAGTAATGTAATATCTAGTTACTGTAGGTTTGGTTCTGAGATATCTGTCTGCCTCCACCCCAAAATTATGGAGGTGAGTTTAATTTCACAGCCCTGAAGACATCTGTCCACACAAGCAGCATCGGATCAGTGAAAGCATCATTTACATGTTAGACTGTAAATTAATAGTGGTGTTATTCTGGGTGCTCACGATTCGTCTCGTCAGTGTTTTGCTCCGTACTGCTGTGGCGGCTCCGTTTCCCATGAGCACCATTAAAGCTTCATTTAAATCGAATCATCCCGTGTAATCGGATTTGGCTGATGGTGTTCCAGCGAGGTCAACAGAGGAGTCAGCAGCAGCAGCAGCAGCAGCCTGATGACATACAGACAGTAACAAGACACAAGAGAGGAGAGGTGGAAATGATTTCTTGTAAAAGCAAAATAGTCAGGAACAGATACACAGACAGGATGTGACTTCTTCAGTCATTTCTAAGAGTAAAAAAAGATGGAGTGAGCTCTGACTTCAAGCTTCAAGAAATGACTTTAAACACATTAAATGTTGAAGTGAAAGAGTAACTTCAGTATTTTTAACCTGGACTCAACTTTCGCTTGGTTTTTGTCTAAGTGACTGATGGGAGCAACAATTTTTAAAGATCTGTTTTTAAAGATTCCACTGCTGTCTGTCCACTAACAGTGTTTGTTTTTGTCACTGACAGGCTCAGATTGTTATTCTAAGTGTCTGACAACATCATGAAAGGATCCCGACAGAGATAGAGCTTTGTGTTAAAGAGTAAGATCCTTTTTGTTTAACCAGAAACAGCCCTGAAAAACAAACAAAAAGGATCTAACTCTTTAACACAAAGCTCTATCTCTGTAGGGATTCTTTCCATAATGTTGTTAGACTCTTAAAAAAATAACCTGAGCCTGTCAGTGACAAAAACAAACAGTTTTGGCAGACGCACGTGACGATGCTCAGTTGCCTGCAGGGATTACTTTGCAGCTGGTTCCCGCAGTTATACTTTAAGCCGGCACAGCTGCTTGAAAGATTTCACTGAGTATAATAAAACTGTAAAGTCAAGTGTTTGTGAAGCACCTTTCAAACAAGTCCATCAAAGCAGAATATAATGGAAAAAACCCAGACAGTAACATAAACAGGAATTCAGATTCGCTAACAGTTAACATCCGTCTTTGTGTTCGTCGTCCTCAGCTGTTTCTCCAGCGGGAACGGGCCGCCATCCTGGCTGAGGCGCAGACAGATGACCTCATCAAGGAGGCGCCGAAGCCTGCACTGGACCAGAGCGGGGAGTGGCAGGAGACAGGCGGGGAGATCCAGTGGGTCGCCAACGACAACAACACCGACAAACAGGAGGATGAAAAGAAGGAGAAGGACGAGGAGGACGAGGAGCTGGACCTCAACAAAGGTAAAGCCACGCTGTTTTTTTTTTTTGTTTTCTTTGGGGTTTTTTTGTCTAAATTCAAGATTAAAAAGCATGATACCTGAACATGGTTCTTCCTTCCTCATCCTCCTCCTCAGCTCTGCAGCACGCAGGGAAGCACATGGAGGACAGCATCGTGGCCTCCTACACAGCACTGCTGCTGGGCTGCCTGTGTCAGGGGAGCCCGGTGAGTGACACACACACACACACACACACACACACACACACACACACAACACCAGAGATGGCAGATATAGAAGCGATGCACTGAGTGCATCTGCAGCTGAAAATAAATGTAATAGTGATAGAAGCTGAAAAATAACTAGTAGCAGGAGGAGTTTAATATTTTGTACCCTCACGGTGCTCCTTCCCTGTTCCTCCTCAGTTTTAGGTTGTTTATCAGACAGACTTCTCCTGTAGATCAAAGCTGGTGTTCTGAATTGTAGTTGGGGTGCCTCTGGTTTCTTTAGGCCAACACAGTCAGCTTCAGCCTGGCTCATAGCTGGTAAGATCTTCAGCAACTCTGCGGTGAACAACAGTCGAGAGACAAGCAGTGAAAGCGTTGCATTAAACAGATACTTTATTCCATCTGTGCAGCCAACGCAGAACACGGCTCCTTTTAAAGATGCTGTACTGGACCCAGAAGTTACATGGCACTGGGCCTGATTATGGTACTTTTCTAATCAAAAACACACACAGGAGAGTCTCACTTCCCGTAGATTGCGTCACGGACACATGTAACCTGTCTTAAAGGGGAAAGCTTGGCCGGTAGCATCAGTCATGGAAAATGAGAACCGTGAGAGTTTTCCTTTTGTATCAGGCAGTAAAAAAGTTGTCGTATCACATGTGTGAGTTAATTTGCCGTACTTGACATTGCACAGCCTGCGATGCAGTTGTTGCTCACACACATTGCTGCAACCATGTATTGTGCTGCTGCCACAGAATGAAACCAGTGACCTCTTTGGTTTAATGATACTTCATTATATTTGTAAGCGGGTTTGATCCGCTTCATCCAACTGAATCCTCTACACACACTGGATACACTGCACGCATAAACATGCATTACATTATACCGGTACATATGGAACCTGAGGCGTGCACAGGATCACAGTGTGCACTTATAATTATCAGTGTTTAACTGTAAATAAAACGCACAACACAATCTCATTTAAATGTAATGTCAGTTTTTTGATTCTTAATTTTGTGTGTATCATATTTTCTAACTCTCTCTCTCTCTCTCCACCAGTTGAATGTGACTACTGTGAGAGATAACCTGCCCAAAGGAGATTTCTCCATCATGACAGAAATGCTGAAAAAGTTCCTCAACTTCATGAACCTCACTGTGAGTCGCAGCTCTGATGATACTTAACGTTATCCCATGAGTTATGAGAGGTTTATATCGAGGGTCACTGTGGGGAAGTTTTCTAAAATGACGCTTTACGTAAATTAAAGCTTTTATTAAAGCTGAAAACGATTTGCTTTGGCTTGGTGACTGGAATCCCACCCACTGGCTTCACTTCAGGTAACAGGTGTAACAGGTGTTGGTGATTGATTTGACTGACCAGTGGTCTCTGAAAAACAATAAAGAAAAAGTGTGTGTGTGAATACGATTGTTGTATGCAGACGCAGACGTTTTAACGAAGTGACCTCTCCTCTCTCTGCAGTGTGACGTCGGCACCACAGGACAGAAGTCCATCTCCCGGATCATTGACTATCTGGAGCACTGCTAGAGAGAAGCCTGTCTCACTCTCTCTCTCACACACACACACACACACACACACACACACACACACACCCCACAACCATCTCCTTCATTTTCATCAACGCCATCATCATCACCATCACTTTGTTATTTTCTTCTAACATACACACGTCTTCATCATCATCTTCATCATCATCATCATCTTCATCTTCATCTTCCTCCTCCCTGTGTTGTGACCAGATGTCGCCCTCATCCTCCAGTTAAAGAAGTGCTCTCCTTGTTTTCATCGTGATAACTGATGAGTCTTTTTCCCTGAAATCGACCTGAGATGAACTTAAATTGATTCTGACTTAATGAGGGATGCCCCCCTGCCACACACACACACACACACACACACACACACACACACACACACAGTCACACACACTTATTTTATTTTGCTTTTATTAAAGGTCCAATCCAAGGCAGTATTTTATTTTTTTCCACACGTCCTTTATTTATCAAAGCTGCACCAAATGATGTTTTTTTGGGCGTTTTTAAATCTGGTTTTTAGTTTTGATATACCCCCCCCCACTCCTCAGAGTTTCCCACAGTTCAGCTCTTTTCTCACCTGCCCCCCCACCCCTCTTCATCCTGTGAAAACTGCCCACCTTCGTATCGATTGGTGACAGATTGGAGTGGAGCAGCCATTTTCTGCAGCCTGTCATCAAAGCCTGGCGGCCCTGCGCTCTGCCTCTGGAGCTCATAATTGCCAAAACAACTCAAGTGGTTAAAAAAACAACTACTGACCGAAATAATCGCGTCACACGCTGTGTTGTTCTTCTTCTCTTTTTGCTGCGCTGACCTCTCGACTCTGTCGGAAGGAGGCGGTTTGAGGCAGAGAAATCAAAAGTATCGATCTTTTCTGGCCAAAGAGGACAGAAATAGCGAGTTCAGACCCTGAATTGCAGCTTTTGTGAAGTTAAGGTGGCATTTTAAGGCGGGATGGCCTGTAAATGTTTGCATCAGGTCTGTTTTTAGGTGTTTTCCGTCGGTCTAAAACCAGAAAAGTTCTCTTTTCTTCAACCTCTGCAGCAGACGAGCTGATTTTAAATCGCTTGTTGTTCTTGTTGCCGTCGTCGTAACAGATGCTCTTCCCAGCATGCCGAGCGCGCACAACAGCACACCTGAGACAAACAGAACGATCCTTGAGGTTGTTAAAACTCTCTGGAAACTTTGGACGACTCCCCACCCCCCTCTAAAAGCAGAAACTTTCTCCTTTCATAGAATCGATCGCCCTCTCGCTCGACATCAAAGCTTTGTGTCTCGGCGGGACCCGAGCCCTCCGGACCAGAACCTGTCCTCCTTCAGCTCCTTTCAATTACCGCCCGCGTGCGTGCTCGCCGCTCACAGAAGAGCCTTCAATTAAAGCACAAAGGCAGTGGTGATGCCCCGGTCTGAAAGGTGAAGATGAGCTGCTTGCTGTGGTTTGAAGTGAGCCACCAGCGGAGAGGCTTTCAGAGATCAAGCTGATGCTTTCTTCTTCCTGTTCGGGTTGTTTGTAGCCGCAGAGACTTCAGCTGCAGCCGTTAAATTTTGAGAATTTGTCGTCTTTATGGAAAAATCCTCCTCCGATCCTTTTGTCAGATCCAATCAACTTATTTACAGGAAGCAGTTTTCCGCACTGTGCTGTTTTACATTTCCCTGAGCCTGCGTTCTCGTTCCCAGGATGCATTTCAGCAGAGTGCAGCTGCTGGGAGGGTGAAAACTGTAGAAGTTAGTTTCCTTTCTGGTGGATTTCTGCATGCTGATGGTTGATCAGTCCAACATGGCGACTAACAGAGGAATTCAAATCCTTTCCTTTTCTGTTTTTTAGTGTTTTTAGATGGCTTTATTAAAGATATCAGACTACATGAGGGAGGAGACTGAGACGCAAAATGCAGCAGCTGTTTGTCAAAAGATTCGAGGTGATTTTTCCTTTTTTGCTTTTTTTTTATATTTATGAACCATCGTTTGACGGCGCAGCATTTATTAGGGGTTTGTAAATTGTAACAAATTCTTAATAATGGGTAAAAAGTTGTTTATTTATATAGAAAAATAAAATCTTAGTCTTTGATCAGACTTGCAGACGACATCAGGAGCCTCTGGACCTCATTGTTTTCACTATTTGTGGACGTTTTCGGCCGCTGTTCTTCTTCGAGTTAGCTGCTAATTGCTACTTTTTAAATCTCCCGCTGTGGGTCACACACATAACACGTCTTCAAAATGTCACACCTGACCTGCCCATCTTGACAGCTGTCTGGTTTGCACAGACATTATTTTGGCGCTGTCACCACCTCCGTTCCGGCTCAGATGTGAGACAACTCTGTCCCTCCGTTCCACAGTCGTACCTTATACACAGAGCGGCGAGACAGAATAACAGCGTGACACTCCCGCCTTGAACAGGAAATGTCAAAGGAGCTTTTGTGTCATCTTATGTTGTTTACAGATTTTCCTCACCTGTAGCTGTTTAACATGACATGTAAACTGTAAAATTGATGGATGGCTAATAACTCAATCTCAAGACATCAACAGGTGATTAATTAACCTTTAATAAAGTCACTCGTTACAACTTCTAAACACTTCTTAAAGGCTGCAGTGTGAGGAAGTGACACCAGCTTGCTTTTTCTCCGTCTCGTTTGTCGTGATGAAGACGAGCTGGGAGAGTGAGACGCAGAGGAAGGACGTTAAAGAGATGTTGAATATCAAAAATGGGACTTTATTTAAATAAGAAAAACTTTAAAAATAATCCCTGACACATAAGTTTATCATTTAAAAAAAAACAAAAATGACCGCGTCTGACAAAATCAAAAGGGACGATCTGCTTTTGATGCTTTTGCGAAAAAACAATGTTACATTTATTTATTTATTTTTTTTAAGTTGTCTCCCGACAGCGAAGCGTTCAGGTCAAAGTAATAATTTGTTCCGTTGTTCCGTGTTTGTCCATCAGGGCAGAAAAAATGTTCCCCCAGAGAGTCTCAGACGGCCTGTCACCATTCAGTTTGTTTTTGTCTAAGATAATCCAGGTGGGCAGGATTCAGATTTTTTGATTTGGAAAATTCACGTATGATTGTGTTCTCGTTTAAACACAGATGAGTTTCTTGTATATTTCATCAGCTGTAATTTGTGTCATTGTGCATGTTCATCCCGTTCACTTGCATCTGTCTGTTTCTCTGTGGTCATCACACACACACACACACACACACACACACACACACACACACACACACACACACACACACAGTTTAACCCTCACACTCCTTTTTTTTTAAGTTTACAAGAGCTTTATTCACAGACGTCTGGAAGAATGAATGGAAGAGCTTTTTGTACATAGTTGTTGTACATAGATTGATTTCCTCGTGTAGGAGGAGAGGTTGATGGGTAATTGGGGGGGGTGGGGTCGTGGGTGGGGGTGGGTGGGTTAAATTTAAATTTAGACCGGTAGACTCTACTTTTCTGAATCTGACTCTATTTTTCATTTTCTAAAGCCTTTTCTCCCGTCAGTCAGTCGTGTTGTTGTTTTGGACAGACAGACAGACAGAGAGCTTCTTAACAAGCCAACTGCAGGAAAACTTGATCTTTGTACCAATTTGCAGACTGATGTCTTTGGTTACCTGTACATAATTTTAAAATAATAAAAATTGCTACTTTCAGTATTCCCTGCTCCGTCTGTCTTTTGTCTCATTTCTCAAAATCCTCTGAACTTTGGTCAGATTATCAGAAAACATTTTTGCAGGTTTTTTTTTTCTTTCAGAGGAACTCTGCTACAGACAGTTTGGTCACAGTGGGAAAAAGACTTATTGAATAATAATACAACATCATAAATTCATGGTCTCTGTGCTGCTGCAAGAAACAAATGTTTTCACTCAACAACAGGTCCAGCACTTCTCAGACAGATACAACTCTTTGCCAGTAAATAATGAAAATAATGAAAAATGCACTACAGAAAACAAACAGTGACATTCTTGTAGAAAAAAGTCTCATTTTTAAAAGTTCACTCAGTTTATAAAAGTCATTTGGTCCCGCTGTTTCTCTCTCACATGTCCTCATTATAACTCCTCTGCTTCTCGTCTGTGCGCGCCGGGCCTCCGCTGCTCCTCCCGGTGTGACAGTCCCTGACGGGCCCTGATGGCTCCCCTGCTGCCGCTGTGGTCCCCTGTGAGTGCGGAGCGGGCCCCGGGGCCCGTGGTGCGCGGGTTAGCACCGAAGCTCCGCACGCGCCCTCCTGGAGCAGCTCGCTGAGGGTGGCGATGTAAATCTGCGCCATTTGGAGCGTCTCCGATTTGGAGAGCTTCTTGTCGCTTTCCAGGTTGGGGATGACGCTCCGCAGCCGGTCGAAGGCGACGTTAAGCCCCAGCATCCTCCTCCTCTCCCGGGCGTTGGCGGCGAGGCGTCTCCGTCTCTGCGCCCGCTCCAGAGCGCACTTGTCCGGCTGGAGATAGTGCAGCGCGCCGCCGCTCGGGCCCAGCCGGAGCTCCACGATGGCGCACGGAGCGTCTCGGTGGTCGCAGGCACGTCTGATGCGCTCTGACCCCGCTCGCTCCTGCGCGCGGCTCCGTTGCAGCAGAGCTTGGATGTCGGCGTGGAGAGCCGCCGGGGCCGCGGGGCCGACTCCTCCCTCCGGCTCCACTGAGATGAAAGGCGCGAAGAGACTTTTACTCGGCGGCATCACTTCTCGTCTTCCCCGGAACAAACTTGTTCCAAACACCGTCAACAAAGTAACACACGGTCAACTTTCTCCACTTTGATGCTGAATTTATGGAGATGGGAGCAGCGAGGACGCGCAGTGCGCGCTGCGGGGGCGTGGAGAGGGTCGTGTGCTGCCTAATGAACAGAGCCAAAGTCCGCCGCAGGAGGTCCATTAACCAAGTTCATCAAAAGAGGATTAGAAGCGTCTGAGTGCGCTGCTGTGGGCCGATACATGGAGGCGGCCAAGCAGAGGAGCAGCACGGCCAAGGAGGGGAGGAAGGAAGGACAGATGCGAGGAAGCATCAGAGAAGGTGGTCTGACGGAAAAACTAAAGGAGAATAAATTAAAGCTTCCGCTCAGTTTTACTGAAGAGACGAAGAACATGATGAAAAAATATGTCTCATGCAGCTCTGAAGTTGTTGCAGATGTTTGAAAGTATACAGGCCTTAAAAATACACGTTGAAAAACTAAAGACACAACAAAAACAAGTAAATCTGCATATGAACAAATGTTTCAGAGATTAAAAACTTTGTGTGTAACCTCATTCAGTTATTACAATTATGACTAAAATATTCCGTAAAAAGGAACAAAAGGCAGTCAGAGAAAACGATTCCGCTATTAAAATATTCATAAAATAAATTCATAAAATGCACAGTTTAAAGCTCAAATGGGAAAGTTTGTGTTTTACACAGCAGTGACTTTATTCCAGCTGTAAGGCTTATCTTTAGTTACATGATTTTAGAGGTGGTTCAGAATATTCATCTGGAATCAGTATCTGTTTTAAATAACTGTTCACTGTTTTTTCTCCTTATTTGTCTTTCCTCTGTTGAGAATACTGAAGTTATATTCTCCATTTTATTTATTTTCATTTGTTTTTATTTGACTGATTTTGGTTTCAGTAATTTTATAGCAGCCTGCAGGGAGTTTACATTTTACAGCTAAAAACGTCTTGTTGAACACTCTTGACGATGGTCGAAAACAAAGCTGAGTGAGAGCATTTCGAGAGATTTTCCAACACACCTGCGTCTGAGACAGATGGATGTGTGAATAATATAATCATAGGAGGAGCAGAAGTATGAAGAAGAACTGAAGAAGAAACTCAAGAAAGTCCACTTGCCTACGAGACAGCACTTAGGAACAGGAGTATAATGGAGCATCAAATGGAAATACTCGAGTACAAGTACCTCAGAATTCTCTAAATGAACAGGCGCAAAATATTCTATTTCTAGTCAATACTGATCACTGACAGCTACTAATGTTTTTAACATCACAATTCATCATTAGTCTGGAAAATAAAATTAAAAAAATAAAGGAACAGTGAGACGCCAGAATGAATTTAAAAAAAAGCATCAAAATGGACCCAATCAATTTTTTGTTCATAGTAACTTCTGGGTAGAAAACCCTTACGTCACATTTATAACATGTAACAGTGCTGAGCACGCTGCCTCAGTAGGTTACTATTTAACCCCCTTAAAAACAATCCATATCAGTTTCAGAGGACACTGTATTTAGAATATTTTCTCCAATGTCTGACGGAGAACTGAAGCTGTTATCTGAAAGCTGCAGCCTCCAGTTAGTGTGTGAGATAAAACATATATTGATCTTTTTAAGTGGGTTAAACACATGTTGCTGTGGTCCGCCCACAGCTGTACGATGCTTAGCTTCAATTTGCTTTATTAAAGATGCTAGCAAAGCAACACAACATAAAATAAACGCAGAGGAAATGTCAGATAGCTGTGTTTAACGATATGTCTTTAAACGTCACAGCTGTGGCTGAAGGTGAAAACTGAAATAAACAAGTTTGCTGATGTCATGTATCGCCACAATTTAAATGAATCGAGTCCCGAGGAAGGAGCCCTGCGGATCCCCCCTACAGAGGTCTGGGTGATGGCTCCGATGTCCTCAAATCAAATGGAAACGCCCCTGCTCAGTGTTTAAATTTGACCAATAAAATCATGAATAATTTAACTATACAAACGTATACAAACCAACAGCTTCTCTGCGGTCGACCTGTTTCTCTTTGCAGGAGTCAAACGAAGGAAGTGCACCTGTACAGCTGACACTGATGACATCAGAGTGTCACTAGGAAGTGACAGAGTTCTAAAATCACAACCAAAGAACTAAAGAGAAAACAACAGTCTTTTAATTTATGGTTTACCACCACCTCAGAATTTTGTTTGGTTTGGTTTTTGCTCACAGTTTGTGAGGACGGAGCGTTTGGGCGACTTCCTGGCTGCAGACCTGCTTCTCTTCTTTCATTGTTTCTCTTCATCACAGTCCTGCTGTGTTTGGATGGCAGAGTTTTTCTCATCCAGAGCACTTTTTAATTTTGTTAAGAAGTGCCTCATGAATAAAGTCAGATTCCAGGCCTACAGTCAGTGTGTCAGACCCTACTTCCTGTGCGTCCTCCACAGGTTGCAGTGTGGTTGTGATATTTGTCTCATCAGCTCATCAGCTCGTCACTGTGATTCCTGTTTTTTGGGGTGAATTAAAAGCGTTGCGGCTCCCTGAGGTTAAAGCCCGGTGATGACTGACAGTAACTGGCAGCCTCGTATCCTCTGGACAAACTCTAATGGGATTTAGCAGCGTGTCCTGACCGCCGTGTGCCAGCACTCTGCCAGGCCTGGCCCTGCCTTTACAAACGCCTCAGCATGGCACCGGGTTGGCACAAAGATGGCTGCGTGACACACAGGAACATAATAGACTCCTTATGGCCAGCAGGACCCTCGCTGTCTGAGGCTGCGGCTTGGTTTCTTTTTAATCTCCAATCTGGAGCACGTGGGGAGGTTTGGCTTCACGGCTCACATGACAGTTGTTGGCACGCTCCGCTTTATTAAACCCAATGAAACGGCTCATTGCAGCCAGCGGACGGACACGGGCCGTAGATCAAACCCTCACACCGCCATGACAGGCCCATACAGATGACACCACACAAGTGTTTGGTCCTCTGACCGGATCACCGTCTGTTCTTCTGCGTTTACGATGTTCTACAAACTCCATCAAGTTGGAAACCTTTAATTAATTTTTTTATTCTAACAGACTGTTGAATGTCTTTCAGCCCTTTCTACCTGCCGTTGTCTCTTAGCTCCAAGTTTATTGTTTCCAGCTGGGGACATAAATCTTGTAAAAGAGCTCACCTTAAATCAGCTGCTCACTTTAAGTGTTATCAAACTAACGGGGGGAAATATAGTGCCTTTGTTTGGGACTATTTTCAGCGGCAGATTGTAGTGAGTGTTTGTGGCAGCAGGACAGTGTGAGTTTGTTTTGGTCTGACTAAAACGGATGGATCGGCTGACAAACAAACTGACTTCTGCTTGAAGAAATAAAAGTAAAATGGAGCAGTTAGTGATTAGGAGAAGTTTGTCTTCAGTTGTTAACACGCTCCGCTTTATTAAACCCAATGAAACGGCTCGTTGGAGCCAGCCGACGACACAGGCTGCCGATCAAACCCTTTAGTCTTTCACCACTTTCATCCACTGAGTCAGTGAAGCAAACAGCCGCCAGAGGAAAATGTTGGAATAGTACATTGCTGCCATGGATACATGACATTTGTACGTTTCATACGCATCTTATCAACGTTTCTAAAGTGGTGTAATAGACAAGTTGATTTTGTCATCAGGAGGTGGAGGGGATGTTGGACAGCACCAACAAACGAGACCTGCCGGAATTTAGCGACTCATCACTGTTTTCAGCTCTTCTCAGTCTCTTTCAAAATAAAAGCACTATGTTGGTACAAGACCACCAAGTTTTTTTCCTTCAACAACAAACATTATGTGTCATTACATTTAGCCAACACTCGCATGTGGTTGCGTTTAGGAACAAAGAGCAGGGTTTGGTTTTACAATTTTATGAGAAGCGACCTCCTGGGTGAAAGTCCGTGGTTGTTGAACCTACCTGCCCTGTTCGGACTTCCGCCACCTTAACTTTCATTGTTGTCCCGCCATGTTTCTCCCTGACACCACCAGGCACTGTCAAACAAGAACAGTGACTGGCCATGTATCATACCGACGTGACAGGATAGCTTTTTTTCGTTGCTGTCTGTTGCCGGAAGTCACTGCCAAAGCTCAAATAAAATAATGGACTTGCCGTTGCTGTTGAAATTAGCTCTAGAGACCAAAACTGTTTTTTGTACCAGGCTGTAAATGTGTTTATTTCTGCAGTAAAATTTTAACATGGGGGTCTGTGAAGATTGACTCGCTCTTGGAGCCAGCCTCAGGTGGACATTAGAGGAACTGCAGCTTTTGGCACTTTGGCTTCATTCTTCAGTGCCAGAGGTCGCTGCAGGGTTTCCAGCAGGGATTGTTCCTCCAAACTTTGAGCCAAAATATGATCTTTTCCAAACCATAACCAACTGGTTGTTGAGCCTAAACATAGCCACATGTTTACCGCAGTGTTGTCATAACACAAGTTTCAGAGTGTCCGCTTCATGAATACAAAGAAATGTAAAAAAGTATCCACAGTTTACAGGAACGTGCAATGCCAACAGTTACCATGGTGATTAGTTTTAGGCAACACAGTGATGGGCTTTCAACTCTTATTCGTGACCGTACAAGTGTGTTTGCATGTTTCAGCCGATTTAATACAAATGGTTGTAGATGATTTTTCTCTCTCCCAGTTCAGCCTCTGGTTTCAGCTGATTTCATTTTGCTGTGTGGAGATTCAGTCAGTTCATCACACGGAATATTTTGCTGCCTTTATTCTGTGGAACTTGTGTTGTTTTCAGCTGCCAATGCAGCGCCCACAAGTCAGCGAAACACAGTCTAAGGTTTAAAAGAGCTCTGGGGAAAATGATTGCACTCGTGAACTTTGCCGCTGAAATGTTATATACAAAGAAATAAATGGACACCAGTGGAAGTTTGGCTGTTTAACCTCTGAAATCATAGACGTCTGAGTGCCTTTAAATGCAGCAGCAGGACAGAGTCGTAGAAACCAGATCACATAACACTGAAACTATGAAATAAAAAGTTTATTTTCATGGATAATCTGCAAACCAATCGGCAAAATAAATGTTGGCATTGAGCATTTCTACAAACCACAGATATGTTACATTTTTATGTTATTATGTAGTGGATACCTTGAAACTTAACCTTTCAACAACACTGTTATTAATGTGTGGTTACGTTTAGGCACAAAAACACTTGGTTATGGTGAGCAAAAGATCAGGTTTTGGCTTAAAGTACCTACTCTTGGGGGCACTATCCCCGCAGGAAATGCAGCTATGTCCCAACAAGACCAACAGTTTTTTGAGGTACTATCCCGGCCAGAAAAACAGCTACAAGTCGCTAATAACTAGCCAAGCTCGGTGGCTAAAATGCTGCAGGAAACAAAGTGGTGACTCGCTAAAAAAGCATTGCTTTTCAAGGCGACCTGAAGGAACAGCGTGATATTTATAGGTGCATCATCTTCATCTGCTGCTGGCTGAGTTTAGACCAAAGATCTGCCCTAAGAACACAAAGAAGTGTCTCAGTGTTGTTAATGTCAGCAGGTTAGATGTCAGTAAATAAACAGCAGCAGACTGTGTGTGCAATGTTTCTGATTCATTTCAGCGTCTTGCATCACAGACCACAGAGCTGATAAATGCTTCAAATGTTTTCTGAGAGAAAATAAAGATTTCATGTCTTACAACAGGTAACCATTTCATAAGAAAAGTTATTACTGCGTATAATTATGAAAGCAAGATAGATTTCCCTTCTGTCATCAGTACATGGAACAAATTGTTGTTATTATTGGAAATTATGAGGTAACTTCACCAAAGCAAAATTTAGCAGTGTTTTTTTTTTTTCAAAGTTGATGCCACCACATAAAACTGGAATGTGATTAATCATAGAGTGTGTGATGCATCTCATCAGAAAACCATCCCCAGGAAAAAATGTTGACATTGTACTATACATGTGTACGAGCTGCTTATCCAGTTTTTTTAACAGGAGTTGGGGACATTTTTCTTGCACTGTTTGTTGCGATATTTTTAACAAGAGTTTGGGACATCTCCAGCCATGTTTGTCGCTTCAAAGGCAGGTATTTTTGTCACTAAATGTTTAAGACATTTTCCTCTGTATTTGCAGTGAAAAAAGCATGTTGGGTTTTTTTAACGTGTGTTTGGGACATTTCTAGCCATTTGCAGCGACAAAAGTGGGTATTTTTTAAACCAGTTCGGGGCATTTCCAACTGCGCTAGTAGCAACAAAAGCAGGTATTTTTTTTCTCTACAGCTTGGGACAATTACCTCTGTTTTTGTAGTGACAAACTGGTATTTTGTTTAGTCAGTTTGGGGCATTTCCAGATGTGTTTATAGCATCAAAAGTGGGTATCTTATACTGACAGGTTGGGACATTTCTGTCTGTTTGTACAACAAAAGCAGGTGATTTTTAACGAGAGTTTGGGGCATTTTCCTTTGTGTTTGCAGTAAAAAAGCAGGGTTTTTTTTTTTTAATGAGTTTGAGACATTTCTAGCCATTTGCATCGACAAAACCAGTTCAGGGCATTTCCAACTGTTTTTGCAGCAACAGCAGCAGGTATTTTTTCACTACAACTTGGGACAATTTCCTCTGTTTTTGTAGTGACAAACTTTGGTATTTTGTTTAACCAGTTTGGGACATTTCCAGCTGTGTTAGTTGCGACTAATGTTGGCAATTTTAACAACAGGTTGGGACGTTTCCAGCCGTTTTGGAGCAACAGGAATGGGTATTTTAAGCCAAAACATGATGTTTTTCTAACCTTAATCAAGTTTTTTTTTTTTTTTTGCCTAAAGCTAACTAAGTTAAGCTGAGCACTGTCACAACATTACATTGAAATTAAAAGTTTTAACAAAACAGCCACGTGGACACATCAGTAAACCTACAGGTCACAGGTATCCACACACAGCCGAGTGATGGCACTGTCAACTCGGTGTGACGGACTCCAAAGTGACAAAAAACTCTTTGATGTTGTGATGCAGCATGAACAACACACACACACACACACACACACACACACACACACAGAAAACATACAGATCAATAGCTGTACACACAAAAACATGGAAGAACGACCACACACAAGAGTGAACACACACACACACAAAAAGCCCCCGACACACTCATTTGTCTCATTTCACACCAGTGATCCTCCCTTCCTCCCTCATTGTATCTCCCTTTAAACACACTAAACACACACACACTCACACACTCGTTTCTCCTCCCCCTCCCTCCTGCTCACTCTCCCTGCTGCAGGTCCAATAACCAATCATTGATCAGGCCTGTGTGTGTGTGTGTGTGTGTGTGTAAACTTTCCTCACTTTTCAAAGTGTCCTCCTTTAGACAGTACACTCGTTTCTCCTCCCCCTCCCTCCTGCTCACTCTCCCTGCTGCAGGTCCAATAACCAATCATTGATCAGGCCTGTGTGTGTGTGTGTGTGTGTGTGTGTGTGTGTGAGTGTGTGTGTGTGGGGTCTGCAGAGAGTGTCATCCGTCTCTAAAAACTTTGTAAAAATGTCCTCACTTTTCAAAGTGTCCTCCTTTAGACAGTCTCAATTTTACAAAAAATGTCCCCCCAAAACAAACAAACTGAAGTTGTCCTTCTTTCCCAACATGTCCTCACTGTCCAAAAATGTCCTCACTGTCCAAAAATGTCCTGAACTCCAAACACTGTTCTTACTTTCCAAAGGATGTGTTCGCTTTCCAAAGCTTCCTCCTCTGTGGTCTCTTTCTTTCTTTCTTTCTTTCTTTCTTTCTTTCTTTCTCTTTCTTTCTTTCTTTCTTTCTGTTTCTGACTTTCTGTTTCTGTCTTTCTGCCTTTCTTTCTTTCTTTCTTTCTTTCTTTCTTTCTGTTTCTGACTCTGTTTCTGTCTTTCTTTCTTTCTTTCTTTCTTTCTGTTTCTGACTCTTTCTTTCTTTCTTTCTTTCTTTCTTTCTTTCTTTCTTTCTGTTTCTGACTCTGTTTCTGTCTTTCTTTCTTTCTTTCTTTCTTTCTGTTTCTGACTTTCTTTCTTTCTTTCTTTCTTTCTTTCTTTCTTTCTTTCTTTCTTTCTTTCTGTTTCTGACTTTCTGTTTCTGTCTTTCTGCCTTTCTTTCTTTCTTTCTTTCTGTTTCTGACTTTTTCTTTCTTTCTTTCTTTCTTTCTTTCTTTCTTTCTGTTTCTGACTTTGTTTCTGTCTTTCTGCCTTTCTTTCTTTCTTTCTTTCTTTCTTTCTTTCTTTCTTTCTTTCTTTCTGTCTGTCTGTCTGTTTCTGACTTTCTGTTTCTAACTTTCTGTCTTTGCCTTTCTTTCTTTCTTTCTTTCTTTCTTTCTTTCTTTCTTTCTTTCTGTTTCTGACTTTCTGTCTTTCTTTCTTTCTTTCTGTTTCTGACTTTCTGTCTTTCTTTCTTTGTCTTTCTTTCTTTCTGTTTTTCTTTCCTCATACATTCCTTTTTGTCTTTTGTTCATTCTTTCTTCATTCTTTGTTTCATTTGTTCTTTGATTCTCTTTCTGTTTTCTTTCGTTTAGTTTGTCCTTTCGTTCATTCATTTTTCCTTTCCTTCCATCTTTCGCTCTGTCTTGTTTTGTTTGTCTTTCTTTCACTCTTCCTTTGTTTCTATTGTTCATTCTTTCTTTCTTTTCTTATTTTGTTCTTTATTAATTTTTTCTTTAGAAATTTCTTTTTTCTTTCTGATTTTTCTTTCGTCCTTTTTTTCACTGTCTCTAACTCGTCCTCCTGTCTGTCTGTCTGTCTGTCTGTCTGTCTGTCCATTTATCTATCTATAGATTTGTTTCTTTGGATCAAAAGACATCATTGATTGTTCTTGCTGTGTGTGTGTGTGTGTGTGTGTGTGTGTGTGTGTGTGTGTGTGTTCCCATGACAACAGAGCGGAGCTGTAATATTTGACAGCGAGGTCTCTTTGAGAGACAGTCAGTGGACTCTGGGTTCAGATTAAGACGGTCTAACTTTGTCCACCGGCTCAGACGCCTGCCAGCCAATCAGAAACAAGTATTTATTGTGATGCTAACACATCCCATCTTTTAAGTAGATTACTTCACCACGTTGCATCACGTCCTGTCTGCCGTCTCTGATTTAGTTTCATAGAGTTTGCTTTGGTTTCAGACCTCCTCCCCTCCGTGTCTCTCCTGGTTTCCTCAGCTGTCTGCGGCTTTGACGCTCCATCCAATCGGGCATGTTTTCCTCACCGTGATAACTTGACCCCGTGACCTTTACCTGTTTCTGCCCGGCTGACGCTGCTCCTGTAACCCCCACCGACTGACGATTAATTATAGATGCACGAGGCGGGAGGCAGAGGAGATGTCAGAAACGTCAGGTCGGATTATGAATCTCGGCCTACCTGGGAGGAGAGAGGAGGAGAGGAAGATGAGCCTGAGGATGAGGAGCGAAATTATAACTCAGACAAACTGCGTCCACTTTTCTTTCTGTGTGTCTGAACAAAACACAGCGGGACGGAGAGGTGAGAGTGACTTTGAAGGGACATTTATGAGATTAAAACTCATCTGTCAAACAGAAACTGAAACCTTGAAGTCACTGAGAAAGCTCACACGTCCATTACGCTTAAATATAGATGAACTCAATCTGCATCTGGACTCAGAGCTGCATCTCATCGCCTAATTATGGAATATATGTATTTATATTTCATTCAAGTTAGTGTAATATTTCATAATGAAAGAAATCTATTTTAAACTCTTTGGATCCACACAGAGTGATAATTTGTAACTTGGGCTGCAGCCTAACTTCACAAAGTTTGCTGTGAAGTTTTGGTTACATTTTAAGATGTTTTGATAATTAGGACATTTTTGGAAAGTGAAAACAAATTCAGACACGTGATGACACGTGCATGATTTCAGTGTGGGTCCTTTATTGATGTAAAATGACAGGCACGTGTTCTCAGTGCTGACGCAGGAGAGATCCGATGGAGGGAGCTGCGGCTCTGACAAACTGAAGGCTGGAGAGATTGAGCGGTGAGTCCTAGAGGATACACAAACATGTTGAGATGGTTTAAAAAAGAAAAAGGAAGAAGGAGAAGAGAGGCAGAGGAAGTTATCCTCGACAACATCCCTCATGCTCTACGATTACTACTTCTGTTATTTTTGTTCAGCTTCTTTGGCTTCTATGTTTTTCACTGTTTGCATTATAAAACCTTTAAAAGTCTGTCCTGCTGACACACACACACACACACACACACACACACACACACACACACACACTTAAGCACATACATGTAGAAGCAATTTCCCTCAAGAAAAATTAAATTAATAGATGTGAAGATGTATCCGTTTTCTCTATACTTTCTCCTGAAGTTTTGTGTGTGTTTAATAACTTCAGTGCCGATAAAGAACTAAGCTGAATTAAACTGTAGAGAGAAAGAGAGGGAGCTTGTGTGTGTGTGTGTGTATTCAACAAAGTGCATTTACTGGTCAGTAGAGGGCGCCATTTCCTCAGCGTTCATACATGACACACTTATTAACTGCTGAGCTGAGTGTGTGCAGAGTGATGAAGGCGTATCACATGTCTGACCTGTTACTGATGGATTCAAATGAAACATTTAAATGTTTGTGTGTTGCATTTATTCTCTATCAGCTGTGTGTGTGTCCATATTTAATAATCACGTCTCAGGATGTGCTGGTGTCACTCCCCATAGACCACCATGATCAAGAGACGTCTGTAAAAGAGTGAGCAGGACACCTCCAACTGTGAACAAGCTCAGTAAGACATCCGACTCTTTCTAGGTTTTATATTTTTAGAACTTTCCTCAATTCCTTGAAAAGTGATTCAAAAATCTGTGACGTCTTCTCAGCGTTAAGTCTACAAGAGGGAACTCGATGGCGAGGTCAGTGGGAGAAACACTGCTGCACCAGGAAACTGTTAAACCTTTTTTGGCGTGTGCACCAGGCGAGCAATTCCATTAGAATAAATAGGCGCCATCTTAGCATCTAAGGTTGATCTAAGGACGCATTCACACTGGTCCTATTTGGTCCACTTTAAATGAACCCTGGTCCGCTTCCATGGATAGTTCAGTTCGTTTGGAGTGGCGTGAACGCTCATTCAGACTGGGAAATGCAAACAGACTATCCAGCGAACCAAAGAGAGAAAGTGACGCAGAGCACATATGTGATCTGAAAACGTTCAAATCCTTGCAATGCCTCGCTGGGTGTCTGTTTAACCACAGCGGCACGTCGTAGTCTCTCGCTCTCCGTCATCTTTTTCGATACTGCTGCATTCATCTCATGTCCAGAGCAACATGCAGGTTAGCTCACTGCCTCGCCTGCTGCTCATACTGGGCAGCTTCTTGTGAAAAAACAATTAGGTTTGAACAAATGAAATGAAATGTTGAAATGAGCAGCTGTTGTAACTGCGTGACATTGTTCAGGTGGTTTGGTCCGCTTTAAAAAGTGCAGTGTGAAAGTGAACCGAACCAAATGAAGGTGTGAAATTTTTCAGCATTCCCCGCCCAATCGATCCGAGTCCCCCGGACTATCCTGGTGTGAATGTGCCCTAATTGTGCAGCTCATCTAGACTCTCCAAGTGTTATCAGACAGAATGGATCAAATCCTGACAGTGAAATGAGTCGTTTCTCGGGGGATGTGACAGACATCTCTTTCACCATTTAAGTCTATGGAAAAAAAGTCTTTCTGGGCCTCAGGGCGTCACATAGCAGTGTCATTACACTGATTGTCCACTTGTTTGTTACTCAGTCTGTGATGCGTGTGTCATAAAAAGATGACGCAGCAAATATTGTGCCTAATGAGGGATCTCTGGATCTAACCAGGGAGTTATTGCCCAACAAGGCACTAACACCGGAGTCATCCATATACAGGTATATGTGGATGACATGGGTTAAAACACGGCTTTATTGGTGTTCTGCCTGTTTGCCACACTCAGTGTGTGTGAGCTGCGTGTGCTCGGCTCTCAGTGGTGTGTATTCCTGCTGTAGGTTAGTTACAACCAGCAGGAAGGCTGACAGCAGCGCTACTGATGAGCCTGAAGCTGTGTGTGTGTGTGTGTGTGTGTGTGTGTGTGTGTGTGTGTGTGTTACCTGCTGCCAGACTCCAGCTGTGAATGAGATGCTGATTGCCTGATAAAACAGCTCTGTGTGTGTGTGTGTGTGTGTGTGTGTGTGTGTGTGTGTGTGTGTGTGTGTTCTTAGGAAAAGTGAAGCAGGCGAAATGTTGCGCCGCAGTGTTGAGGTGACAATTTGTTTTTTGAGAGGGAATCTGAATTTCTGTGGGAGGCAGCGGTGTTGTTATTTTGTGTGATGACAAGAGAGGATTCAGTGAAGTGTTTGTGAGATCACTGGAAGTGGAACATTTTCCTCCTCTAAGGCTTGTTGCAGACGAGCTGCGGCCTCGAAAGTACACGAGGTTTCAGAAAGCCTGAAGTCGACCAGCTCGGCAGGAGCAGCTGTGGGAGTGGACGCAGTCGAGATCCCACTGATTGTTATTTACAGTCAGCAGAGACTCATTTTGTAGTGAAGAGAATATGTTTTTACATTTGTCCATAAGTATGAAAAATTTGGAAAGTCTCTGGCGATTCGACTCATCGAGATAGATAAATTTAAGGAGGGAGATGAATCTATATTAGAATAGGGAACACGACGGGGTCTAGACGCTGGTGCAGGTCGAGGTGGTGAAGAGGTAAATATTGTCCTTTTTAGGTCACAACATCTTTCAGACAGCTTCAGTTACCTCTCAGTGAGCTGTCTGACAGAAAGGTAAAGCAGAGAAAATACTCTCAGTTTAGCGTGCGCTTAAACTTTTTAAGGTGGCTGAAAAACATTTAATGTGTGACCCTCCACAGCAGAACATTATTTAGCTTTAATGTCAGACTCCAGCCTGCTTCTCCAAACTGGGGACGTGCTGACTGACATCCACTGTAGGTCACACACTGACTGTGGAGAAGCACCTCACACAATCCAGCTTCAGAAAGCTAAACCATCCCGTTAACTTCATGGAGGTAAACACTGTGGAGTGATGGTGAAAGTGAAAATGTAAGTGTCGTCATTTTCACTGCAGCTGTCTTGTTTAAAAGTCGGTGGGATAAAATTAAAACATAAAAGGACAGAACTTCAAAACTGGAGTAGGAATTCACCCAGAGGAAAAACTTTTCAGAATTCACAAGTTATTCTGTGTTTACAGCCAGACCAGAGAGTTCACTTTAAAATCTTACAGAACGTTTCTGCCCTCCAAAGTCAAGACTCAAACTCACCAGAGCAAAGAGCTCAGAATCTGCTGACTTTAAAGTAGTTTTGGTGTCAAGCTGAATCAAGTGTCGGCATGATATTGGAAAAATCTGAGTGTTTATAAATGAAGTTATTTTATCTACATAAAAATCTTGAGCTCAGACGTTACTGTGACCTTTATTCTGCAGTTATTAACATACGTTGCTTTGCATTTAGTGCAAAATCAAAAGCGTTCATGCTGAGGCAAAAGATATTAACTTCCATTTGACCTCTCACTTTGTTGTTGAGTTCAGTGAGCGCCAGTTTGGGGCTAAATTTTGCTCTGATGACCTGATGACGCTCCATTATTGTAATATCAGACCAAGTATTTACAGAATACTTCACATTTGTATGTACACAGCATGTGTATGAAAGGAATACTCCCCAAGAAAAACCATATTTGTTTTACCATGCATGAAGATCATTGCAGTGTATGACTCATACTGAATACGTCACCTTTTCTCTTTTATATTTAATTTAAATGATTTTCTTTTTCATATTTCAGTTGATTGATTCCTTAATTTGTTTCACACTGGACTCTTTATTGTAAATGAATGTGACCTGCTGAATGTGTTTCAGGGTCACAGCAGATGGTGACTGTTGATTTATGGTGGAAAATATTTTGAATAAATATTGTGTTAATAATAAAGTGAAAGAAGTTTCCTTCAAAAGTTTACATCACGTTTAGCCCGCTGAAGAAGTGTTGGAAAGACTTAGGCTTAATATATGCAGCACAGCTATCTCCACCTACCTGCGACACGATTCCCATCAAGCATTGCGTGCGTCCTTGTCCCGCGAGATTTCTGGCTTTTCCAGAGCCTCCCGAGATCAGAGCAGGTCGGACAAAGTGTCTGAGACGCTGTCAGGAGGACGGGCACCGAAAGTGCGCAGCTGTGCGTCGCTGTTGTCTCAGTTTTAAAAAGGTGTCTGTGAAGAGCCTGCTCACCTGTGATCCACTCACACAGGTGTGCACAGGTGTTCCCTCTGACGTCACCTGAGTGGATCTGTTCTCAGGGCTGTTCAGACCGCGGCTGATTGGCAGACATCTTGACTCGAGACGCTTCAGTGTCAGTGGGGTGGGGGGGGAACCAAACTGAACCACAGTGGATTCAAATGGTGGATAAATCAAACACACCCAGGATGTGAGTCAACACCTGTCTGCACACCTGTCTGCTCACCTGTCTGCACACCTGTCTGCTCACCTGTCTGCACACCTGTCTGCTCACCTGTCTGCACACTCTGGTCACAGACCTCAGCCTCTCCGCTGCTTTGGACACTTCCTGTCATGTCTGACCTGCAGACCTGGAGAACAGCTGGACAGGAGCTGCTGAGTGGACTGGGCACATTTAACCGTGGATGACGTCACTGAAACAAGACCTGCAGGACGCTGTTCAGTCACGTGAGTACAACAACACACACACACACACACACACACACACCTGTGCTGCTGAGGTCATTTCCTGTCAGTGGTGGCCTGTCTTCACTCTGCGCTGTGCTGGCTCGTGTGTGTTTTTGGGCTCATGTTTTCATGTGTTGCTGATACAGCTGTGTGTGTGTGTGTGGGTGTGTGTGATGCTCTCTGGCTGGTTTTGATGCTATAAGGTGACAGAATGTTAAATTTATGATGCACTGTTGGTTATTTGTCGATATTTTTCAACCCATTCTGGCTGATTGTCGATACAGATATGTGCACACGTTTTTTCCACTTACTTGCAGCGGTCATCAAGTCTCTCCTGCCGTGGAGTTACCTCATTAGCATGCCTACTCTTATTTTTTAAAACACTTTTTTTGTTTGTTTTTACAAAAAGTTATAGAAAGGAAGAGAGAAAAGCAACAGAATACAAACAAACCTGTGACATAGTGACTCCATCTCTCATCTTGTCCATTTCTCCTATTTCTCTTGACCGCTCCATATCATATATTTTGTCGTATGTCGGCTGCACATCCATGATGAGAATCTCCCGTTCCAGCACATCCCAAAGGTGCTCTATTGGACTGAGATCTGGTGACTGCGGAGGCCATTGGAGTACAGTGAACTCATTGTCATGTTTGAGATGATGTGAGCTTTGTGACATGGTGCGTTATCCTGCTGGAAGTAGCCATCAGAAGATGGGTACACTGTGGTCATAAAGGGATGGACACGCTCAGCAACAATACTCAGGTAGGCTGTGGTGTTTAAACCATGCTCAGTTGGTACTAAGAAAATCTCCCCCACACCATTACACCACCAGCAGCAGCAGCCTGAAGCGTTGATACAAGGCAGAATGGATCCATGCTTCCATCTGAATGTGGTTTTTCCAATCTTCTATTGTCCAGTTTTGGTGAGAAAACCCGTGTGAATTGTAGCCTCAGTTTCCTGTTGTTAGCTGACAGGAGTGGCACCTGGTGTGGTCTTCTGCTGCTGTAGCCCATCTGCTTCAAGGTTGGACAAGGTGTTGTTGCTTCAGAGATGCTCTTCTGCACACCTTGGTTGGAACCAGTGCTTATTTGACTTCCTGTTGCCTTTCTATCATCTTGAACCAGTCTGGCCATTCTCCTCTGACCTCTGGCATCAACAAGGCATTTTGGCTCACTGGATATTTTCTCTTTTTGGGACCATCCTCTGTAAACCCTAGAGATGGTTGTGCTGAAAATCCCAGGAAATACTCAGACCAGCCCGTCTGGCACCAACAACCATGCCACGCTCCTCAGTTCAGACTTGTTTTGTTATCAAAAGTAATCGGTGCAGTTTCTGACCTCCTGTAGGAGCCGTGTTTCTGTTTGTCTGCACGCTGTTTGAAAGTGTTGGAGGTTAGAAAAGGTAAGAGCAGCACTCAGGAGGAGAACTGTGGGGTTTATGATTCTGCAGTGCAGAGACTGATACACACACACACACACACACACACACACACACACACACACACAGATGTCTGCTAAATTATACAACACAGACTCATTAAAGTGAGCTGTGGACTGACAGAGTGTAATTTTCGATGTGAGCTGGGCTGGTTAGCCTGAGGGGTCATCCTGTCCATCTCTGTGTACCTGTGGCTGTCTGCATCTGTACACTGTTTACTGTGTGTGTGTGTGTGTGTGTGTGTGTGTGTGTGTGTGTGTGTTGTGTCCTAACCAGCAGGTGGACATGTAAGAGAGGTTTATTGCAATGTGATTGGCTCCCACCTGGCAACAGACGGCCAATGGCTGCTCAGTGACCAATCAGGCTTTGGCTCGTGGCGGCTGCACACTAACAGACGAGAGCTGAAGCAGTAATGTTCTCGTGAAGCAGGAGCTCAGGCAGAAATGTTGACTTTGATTCAAAGACAGGAGGCTCGTTCCATAAAGGTCAAGGTGGGGTTCAAGTTGTCGAGAAAACTGCGTGTGAACTTTACTCTGAAGCAGCCCGAGTGTTCGAACATAGATCAGAGCCGATCTGCATTCATTGTGTCTTTATAAACTACACGTCTGTTATTTCCTTGTGCAATAAAGCACTTGGTTAGGGTTAGAAAAAAAACATGGTTTGGCTATAGTCATACAGGAAGTGAACAGCAGGCTCCTGGGTGAAAGTCCGGGGTTTGTTGGACCCATCTGTCACCCCTCCTACCCGTCCTACAGGGACTTTCCAGCTCCTAATATTACGTAGTTATTTCACATTTCTGATGTCATCCAGCCACATCACAAACTCACTCTGCCTGGCGGCGTATTGCACCGCTGCCTGAGGTGGCTTTCGAGTTCAGAATGAGAACAGGCTGAAATATCTGATGCAAGAATACAGAGATATTAACTCTCGAGGCTGCAAATGTAGAACTGTCACTTATTAATTATACAGGCTTTATTATATAATCTGTAGGTGTAACTGGTGAATGGTGTTAGGGAAATAATTATAATAATAAAAAATAGCAAATAAAAGCTACATAAAATTGATTAAAGACAAAAAATGAAAGAATGAAGACAATAAAATAATAAAATAGATTTAAAACCTATAATTATAATTATAATAATAACCATAGCAGTAGTAACAATAATAATAATAATAGTAAAATAAAATTTAGACAACTGATTCTAATAAAAAACAATAATAACGAAACTGTAAATACTATAAACAAAAAAAAGAAAGAAAAGCAATAAAAGGGATCAATAATATATAATCACTTAATAATAATAATAATAAAAGCACAGATAAAGTAGAATAAAGTAAGCGTAGTGTGGTGCAGCCCTGGAGGTGATGTTTGTGCTGACGTGGCACTTTGAGGCTGCAGCGTGTGGTTGTGAAGTTTTGACTGACAGCCGTGTCTCCGTCTCGTCTGTCAGGACGACGATGAAGGAGACTGAGCTGCTGTTTCTTCAGCAGCTGAAGACATCCTGTCAAAACCTTCGTTATTCACCGACTGAAGAGTTCCTTCAGTCTCTCCGTCCCGTCACATGTTTTAGAGACAGTTTCTTTATGAGACGAGACGACACAGCTTCAGCTGAAATATGTTTAATGCCCTCAGTGTGTCAGAGAGCATGGATCCTGTTCACATGAAAAATACTCAGAGGAGGAGCAGGAGCAGGAGAAGAAACAATCTGACAGTAAGAGCAAAAGGACACTGCGCTCTGTTTAAGGGAGGGAGGAAGAGACGAGCCAATTAACAACTGCTGCACCTTCATACACCCACACCCACCCCCTGGAGCAGTGGGAGACTTATAGTAAGAAAAGTGTAATTTTAGAACACAGTCCACAGTTATGAGTCATAAAATAATAACCACTGAACAGATTAAAGGGTCCTTACTTTATTTATTTATCTATTTCAGTTTTATGTCACTCTGGCGCTGTGCACTCGTGTTCATTATGTATTTAAATCTCAACATTTGTATAAAATTTTCTCAGCGTCGGCGTCTTGTTTCAGTTCTTCTCAATGAAGAGGGAGCGTGTGCAGCTGCATGCGGCCGCTCGGAGAGAAAACACCACGTCCAGCGTCTTTTTCAGAGCACTTAGCCTCTTTCGTGCAGCCGCTCTGAGCGCTTTAGGGGCCGTACACGTGCTGCATCTTTAACCACCAGGAAGATGCGAGGTCGGGCACTGGGTGCTACTCGTGTTCCTACTCTGTGCCAACTTTAAAGGGCGCCAAGGCAGGTTGTGTCTGAGGTTGCTAAGCGACCACTACAAACACTAGATCGTAGCCTATTTCTGAGCAGTGCACGCTGTTGTGTCCCAAAAAATTAAAGTCTGTTTATCTCATTGCTCTGGTGTTTGAGCGTGCATGTGTACGACTCCCTGAGCTGAAAATCTCTGAACAGAAAGGCGCCGGTGATGTCACTGCTGCGCCTTTAGCTCCGCTTCTGTCTCACTGACACAGCAAAGACAGGAAAGCTAATTTTTTTAGGCGCAGATCCAGCGGCGGACTCTGGATGTTGCTGCTGAGTGTTGTGCTTTTATCTCTGTTGTTTTTGTCAGCTTGACTGTGTGTCCAACCTTCTGTTAGCATTGTGCTAGCTACCTGGCTAATTTAAGTGCCAAGGTGTTGTCATAGAAACAAAATTAAAAAAGGAACTGCCAACGCTTTTTCACGAAGAGCTTGGATGAAACGATCCCCAGCACCCTGCCACCACTTTTCTGCTGGAAAAAAAAAAGCCATGTGGTCAGATGTCCTGATGTCGCTGTAGCGAGAAGTTAGCGTTAGCGATGCCCGGTCAGGCAGGTACTTCCTGTTTACTGAGTATTTTATCTCATGTTTATTTATATGTGCACTGTCTGTTGATCCCAAATATTTCCACTCTGCTGTTTTATTCTTCGTTATTTCGTGCTGATGTAGTAAACGCCGTTATCCTCATCGTCTTCCTCTTGGCTGCTGTTCTTATCTTTTCAAAATGTAATTTCAAAATAAAGGCGTAACCTAAAGATGAAGATATCAATCATAGTTTTTACTTTGTATTGATGATGTTGGATCATTGATCACTAATTTGACTCTGTGGGTCATACCTACTTTGCAATCCTCACCAGCTCCCCCTGCTGGAGACATTTGGTGGAGGTGGTGGAGCTTCATGAATCATTTTAAATTCTTCTGTCTGAATCTGATCAGAGAGCAGCTGCCTGTAATAACTGTTACTGATTTACATCCTTTTAATCAAATCACATGATCATCATCAACAGATGGAGTTTAACCGGGTGTGCTCCTCTGCCCCCTGTTGGCCAGACTTTAGTAATGCTGTTAGTGGGTAGCCATTTTGGGCAAATATCTAAGAACGCTGGTGAAGTCTGATCAGTGGAGATGATGTCTGTGATTATTAAACATGCACGTATGAGCATGTGTGTGTCACTGAAGTTTCTGATGAGAATGAGTGACTGGCTTTATTTCAGCTTGTTCCTCTGTGTGTGTGTGTGTGTGTGTGTGTGTGTGTGAGTGTGTCCTTTGTATTCCCCCTGTGGCAGTAAACAGCACAGCAGTGTGTTTGTCAGGCAGTGTTGTCTAATAACTGGACTGACAGACTGAGACAGCAGCTCACACCAGCTGCTGTTCCACTTTTAATACTCAGCAGGGACACACACACACACACACACACACACACACACACACGATATGGACATGTAGCAACACCACTATGTAAAAAATACTCTGGTAAAAGTCCGGCAAGGTTTTGTCAAATGTGTCAGTACAGGTATCAAAAGTAAAAATACTCGTCATGCAGAGAGTTTCATCTTAATATAAATATTTTAATATTACCAATGAATGAACATGTGAGCAGTGTTTAAACAGCTGAGGAGCTAATTCTTCATGTGTTATGAGATGATGAGATCTTCATCTGCTCCAGCTCCAGAGTTAAAAGACCATTATTTTCTTTTGAAGCTGAAACAGATCTGCTCACGTTAGACACACATTCCTCAAAACTGTTCAGGGCTCCAGACCAACTGGTTTTAGTTGGAGCACTGTCGCCCCGCACGGAAAACTTTAGGAGCACAAGCAGAACATTTACCTTACACTTTAAATCATCCTGCAACACAAATATTCAAATTTTTGGCCATGGACAGCTCCTCCATCCTCACACAGGGACGTGACCACAGTCAGCACCATGGACAGCTCCTCCATCCTCACGCAGACACGTGACCACTGTCAGCACCATGGACAGCTCCTCCATCCTCACACAGGGACATGACCACAGTCAGCACCATGGACAGCTCCTCCATCCTCACACAGGGACGTGACCACAGTCAGCACCATGGACAGCTCCTCCATCCTCACGCAGACACGTGACCACAGTCAGCACCATGGACAGCTCCTCCATCCTCACACAGGGACGTGACCACAGTCAGCACCATGGACAGCTCCTCCATCCTCACACAGGGACGTGTCCACAGTCAGCACCATGGACAGCTCCTCCATCCTCACACAGGGACGTGACCACAGTCAGCACCATGGACAGCTCCTCCATCCTCACACAGGGACGTGACCACAGTCAGCACCATGGACAGCTCCTCCATCCTCACGCAGACACGTGTCCACAGTCAGCACCATGGACAGCTCCTCCATCCTCACGCAGGGACGTGACCACAGTCAGCACCATGGACAGCTCCTCCATCCTCACACAGGGACGTGACCACAGTCAGCACCATGGACAGCTCCTCCATCCTCACACAGGGACGTGACCACAGTCAGCACCATGGACAGCTCCTCCATCCTCACACAGACACGTGACCACAGTCAGCACCATGGGCAGCTCCTCCATCCTCACGCAGGGACGTGACCAACAAGATTTTAACAAGTAAGAAACTGAGTAACAAAATAAGTCAATAAGAAAGAAGGGAATAAATGGACATGTCTTGTGCACACTTCATATCCTCCTACATTTTATTATGAACTAAATATATTTAAGCATTATCACATTAGAGCACAGCTGTGATTTGAACATTCGATTAAAAAGCGACAACAGATTTTGATTTGTTTCTTCATTTAATCTTTTAATTGGCCCCGCCCTCACACAGACTGGAAAACTGGTGCTCGGTCAGTGACTTCCAGGGTCAGACGCTGATGAAAAAGCTGTGCTTTCCAATGTCATGATACGCAGCTGATCGCTGTCATTCTGTATTGGCGCTCAGCAGCGTCAGGGGGAAACGTGGCGGGACAGCAATGTAAGTTAAGGGGGTGAAAGTCCCAGTAGAGTGGGTAGGAGGGGTGGTGGATGGGTCCAACAACCAGTGTTCACTTCCTGTAAGACTGTAAATCTGAACCCTGTTCTTTTTTCCTAAACGTAACCACATGCGTTTCTTGTTGAAGGAAAAAATACAAAATGCATGTAACAGGCTGAAGTTGACACGGCGTCCCAGAACGTCAACAACCAACACACCCATGGTACCTTGGACGTCATATGAGGACGTGGAAAGTCCATGACCAAACGTGGACATGTGAAGTTATACCTGATCAGACAGGAAGTTGCTCATTTGGAGGTTTGCAGTAAAGTATCCAGGCGTCTCTCCTTCCCTTCGCCCTCTTGTGATGATCATGATTTATGTTTAGTTTTTTCACTTTTACATTGTAAAGACTGTATTTTTTGTATTCTGTACTCTCATGTTTATGTACCTTGTAATTTTGTAATTGTGTGTGTTATGTATTGCATACAGGGCGTCCTTGAAAAAGAGAGCTCGCTCTAAATGGACTTCCTTGTTGAAATAAAGGTTAAATGAAAAAACTGAACTTAAAAAAACTTGAAAAAAAAGAGGGAACGCCGCACACTCAGCTCCAAGTAAAAAAGGAAAACGTTTGGGACAGGGCCTTTGTCAAGTCTTAACACACATGAGACACCAAAAGGAGTGGCTGATAAAGCCTTCTGTGAGCAATCTGCTCACCTGGTGTACACACCTGGTCTGCATTTGACACTAATCACCTGCATGTTTGACAGCAGAGAAGTGAATAAATCAGCTGATTGCAAAACTCACATCAGAGATCAAACATCACAATCCATATAAATACAATCCTATCAAAATATCCATTTCAGAGAAAAAAGGGAGTATGCAATACAACACATTCTGCACATGATCCCAATGGACACAAAAAAAGCAGATTATTCCAAAACAAACACAATGTACAATATTTACAATAAAGAAGAAGAACAGATCAGCTGCACATCAACCCTATAAAAAGGCATCATTAGCAATATAAGCTGCACCTGGTCTCTGTCACTAGAGCTGACACTATTTATCTAGAGCAAAAAGTTATAGAAAACATTGTGTTCAAATAATGTATGTAGAAATGTTCCCTCCTAGATAAGAGATTTTCTAAATGACCAGCTCTTCTGGGGAGGAACCTTCTCAGTACCTGTGTATTTCAGTGAAGCAATAGGATGATTAGCTTCCACAAAATGAGCAGCCACAGGATAATTAAGATTTTTGCATCTGATGGTACTATGATGCTCCGCGATGCAGGTTTTTAATTCCCTGCTCGTTTTGCCTATGTAGGCCTTACCACAAGGACAGGTAATCAGATAAATCACAGATTTTGTGTGGCAAGTGATGACCCCTCTTTTTTCAAGTTTTCTCCTCCATCGCCAGCACCTCAACAAGACAATCTGCGGTGTGCGTTACTCTTCTCCTACCCATGATTTAACTTAAACGTATTTGTGGAATATGTTCATCTTTACGGAGCAAAGTTTGTTACGACAACCGTTAATGGCGGCCGAATAATAATTCAGAAGACCCGCGTCCTACGTCGATATAAACAGCTCATTCTAAGGTAAGAAGAACACAACAATTAATTTTTTTTGGGTGATTATAAACTAAAGAAAATACACTCATTATATTATATTCAGTTTCTGCCAATATATCCCCCTACATCACTTCACACTGGAGCTTTAGAGTGCCAGACAAAGTGAGTGACTGGACTTTGATGCTTAAGTTGTCACAGATGGGCAGTCCTAAACGTGCTGTGAATGAAATGATAAACCCTACTGAACTCACATGACAGTGGATTCATCTCCATGACAAACTCTGTCCGCAGATGACGACTGAAAGCTCTGAAAAAGCCAGTAAGTGGAGCTTGAGTTGATATTCTGTTGTGGAACATCAGTGTGGTAGCTCAATCAGCGCTTGTTATAATGAGGTGTGATGATGTTTGTGGCCTCTAGGGGCCACTGTTGGAACTTCAGACTGTAACTCATCCCGTTCAACATTCAGTCAGATACGTGTGTGTTTGTTTTGTGTCTTTGCTTCAGTCAGTGCTTTGAGAGAGAATTGAATTGATCCCTCAGAGATCATTCGGCTGTGTCAAGTTTATTTCTCCTGCGCAGCAGAGTGTGTGTTTGTGAGTGTGTGTGTAGTCATGCTGGGGCCAGAGAAGCCTGTCTGTACCTGCTGAGTATCTGCAGTTGCACTGTGATGTGTTGAGAAACTGAGGGAGTCCTCAGAGATTTGGGTTTTCTCTCGTTGTCCCTCAGCACGAAGCCTCGGGAGAGAAGAGAGGAGGAAGGGGACGCTTCATCAATAATTTAACGTGCAATGCTGAAATCTGTCCCCCATGGAGTTTTGTGTGGGGGAAAGTAGGTTCCCTCCTGTCCTTGGTTTAGAAGAGGGAGAGCCCGGCCAGACGGAGCGATGGACTGACAGAAAGACAGACGGATAAACAAGATAGAAGAGGAGGACGAGCAGAGTCGAGGGAATTCTTCAACTTTCTGGATGGTTGCAGCGCTGCAGACGGAGAGGGGGGAAAGTTTGAAAGTGTTGGAGGAGGAAGAAGGAGGGAGAGCATGTAGAGAGGTCAGGGGAAGACAAAATGGAAAGACAGATCACATTTATACTGCACTCTGTGGCCAAAGGTTTGTGTGGCCAAACGTGTGATTGTTGAATGTGTTACTGCAAAACCCTGGAGCCTTGTCTTCTGGTTTCCATCTTCCCACCACATGTTGAACCTGATTTGTTTTTAGATACAACAGCAGTGGTGAGCTCTGACCTGTGCTCAGTGGTTTGTATGAAAAGGAGAAACAACAAAAATGGTGGTATCAAGAATTAGGTTTGTATTAGTTCAGTCTCGTGACAGCCTGGTGGATGAAGCCGTTCATGAGTCTGGAGGAGCAGGCACGACGGCTCTGGAACCTTCTCCCTGATGGCAGGAGGCAGAGGAGATTGTGCGAGGGGTGGCTGGGGTCACCCACCATGCTGAGAGCTGTGTTGTGAATGTCCAGGAGGGAGGGGAGCGAGACACCAGGGATCTTTCCAGCTGTGTTCACGATGTGCTGCAGGGTCCTGCGGTTGTAGTCAGTGCAGCTCCCGCACCACACGGTGATGCAGCTGGTCAGGATGCTGTCAATGGCGCCACGGCAGAAGGAGCACATGATACATTGGGGGGTTCTTGCCTCGCCTCGGTGACAATTGTGGTTAGGTTTAGGAAAAGAAACATGGCATCTTTAAATGACTCAAGGTTCACACAGATAGGAGCAAATTAGATTTTGGATGTATTGTTTAATAAAAGACAATAGTTACTTTGAATAGCACTGGAAACAAGACCAAGATAAACTCCTGACGTCTCTGAGGTAACGTAAACCTACTGTTTTTATTCTCCAGCTGTTGAGACGCAGGAAGATTTTTAGCAGGAGATTTAGGTTTCGACCGATGCAGCAGACCTGATAAATGGCTGATCTTCTCACAGCTGTCTGAACTTGTATGTGTGCACACTGCAGCTGTAAAACTTTGTCTGAAGTGAAATATGTCCTGAAGCAAGGCTGAATAAGAAAGTCGTCGTCAAACAAAAGTCTGAAACCAAAATAATGTCATCTTGAAATAATCAAGAAGTATTTCTTTGTGTTGGTTTCAAGAAAACCACAGTTTAAGATTCATTATATGAACCACTGGATCAGAATGTTTGAGTCTCTCTGTTTGAGATGCATTAATCTGATGTCCAACACTGACGTCTGTCCCTGTGGAGGTTCAAACAATGCATCCCTGCGTACTGTAAAGGAAGAGGCTGACAGAAGGACCGAGGGATGAAGAGACAGAGGAGGAAGACGAGTGTCGTGGGAATTGTCTGTGACTTTGTGTGCAGGGCAGGACGGTGGTGGTGCTGCGAATGGAGAGGAAACAGGCGGATGTTTTGAAAGCGAGCTGGAAGGAGGAGGTCAAACAGAGAGGTCGCCCTCTGATGTGTTTGTTTGGGAAAAAGTTTTCTTGGAGCTGCTTGTTCTTACCAGAACTGCAGCTGAGACAACTCTCAGATACAGCGTGCCTCTGTGTGTTTGTGTACTTACATGAACCTGTTTGTCTATAAACCAGCTGTTTATCAGGTTTGAACATGCTAACTACAAAATGACACATTCTTAACTTTAACCAATCCACCATGACTCGTCATTACGCTCTGACAAATCTAACGTTTCGTACTTCCACCAAGGAGGATTTGTTTTGGCTCTCAGAAACTTCAGATTTCACTAAAATTTGGTGGAAGGATTATTTAAACATTTAATGTTTTTGTCTCCCAAATAAATCCTGAACTTCGAGGTGTAGAAGCAGATTTCTTTCTTTACATTACTGTTGTGAAATAAACAGGGCTGTGATGACATACCTCCTGATTTGATAACATCACGAGTCTTGGATGACGATTTCGCACTGTTAAAATCTGCTCTAAGATCACAGCAGTGACACAAATGGACTTGACTTGCTTTTGCAATTAAGAAATCCTCCACAAAGTATTTTAGCTTCTTCTGGACATGTTCTTTCTCTGTTGCCGTCAGGGCGTTGACTCGAATTCAGCCAGTGCAATCCCGAGCGCTAGAGGTCACAGCAGGCTGGGTCTAATCTGTGTAACGGCAGCAACAGAAAGTTTTCTGACCCAGCAGGGAGTTAGCGCTGTGCTGGCTGAAGTCGTGTTGCTATTCAAGCAACTGAAGGTCCGTGACCTTGGACTGGTAGCTATTTTCTGCTTTCTCGTGTTGGCTTTGTAAATCATCCGCGCCGACAGTAGCTGTGGCCGAAGGCGTTACGTTTTCAGGTTGTCCGTCCATCCGTTCATCCCATCCTTGTGAACACAATATCTCAGAAATGCCTCAGGGAAAGTTCTTCAAATTTGGCACAAACAAATATTGTTTTTGGTGTGTATGTTATTATTATTAGGGACCTCGGCCTGAAGGCAGAGGGCCCTATTGTTTTTGCTGCGTTTATTCTTTCTGTCTTTAGTCTTTCTCCCGCTGCCTCTTTGAGCTGGTATTTGACCCCCTAAACATGCTCAAAAACTCACCAAAATTGGCACGCATGTCAGGACTGGAGAAATATTTGATAAAATGAAAAAATTAACCCCAAAAGTGCCAAAATGGGCTCTCGAGCGCCATCTAGACACACTAAAATGGCCACTGCGGCCGGTAGGAATGTCGTAGAAAGATCAAACCAAAACCGGCTTGTTTGTCTCATCAAGTCCTACAAATCACGACACCCCTGACCCAAATCCAACAGGAAGTGAGCTAGTGCCTTTGAAAATAACATGAGCAAATGTGGAGAAATTGTCAGTTGTGAGTTAGAGTGGAGAGGGGTCTAAAATTGTCTAAAACTTTTGTCTACGTGAGCTGGAGGCCGAAACGACGTGAGTCTGAGGTCCCGCCCAACGCTACTTGCAGCTTTAATTTGACTGGATTTTGGTGGTCAAGGGTCAGAGGTCAAAGGTCAGGGTCAGCGTGACCTTGCTTTCATATCATTCTCATGAACACAATATGTCAAGAACACCTTGAGGTAATTTCTTCAAATTTGGCACAAACGTCCACTTGGACTGAAGAATGAACTGATTGGAATTTTGTGGTTGAAGGTCAAAGGTCAGTGTGACCTCACAAAACACGTTTATGGCCATGACTCAAGAGGGTTTTTGGTAATTGTGACCAAACTTCACACAAATGTCTAACAGGATAAAATGACATGTTATATCCCAAAGGTCAAAGGTCAGCTTGACTGTGACATCATCATGTTTTAACGTCATATCTCAGGAACAGAAGGGGAGACATTTGGTCAGATACTGAATTGGTGACTCTAATCTTGAAACTGTGCTGATTGTATAGATCTTCTGTGTGTGAAGCATCCATGTTTTCACTGACATGGATGGAGACTGTCAGACACACTGGACTGGTGGGCGGAGTCACACAACGGCGGGGCAGTGGATCTAATTTTTCTTGAAACACCACTGAAAATAGTTCCCAACAATATGAGCAGTGAACAGCTGTTTGAGGAAATTATTGATGAAAGTATAGATTTGTGTTTTTTAAGATTTACGTCTTCAGTCGGAGCCAATCAGCTCCGAGCTGAGAGACACAGACAGGAAGTCGGACAGTGATGAGAGACGGACTGACACGTTGATATTTGAGCTTTTCATTGGAGTTGTCGACAACTTTGCTCTCTTATACTATAAATCAGTGCAATGTAGCTACTATATGTTGTTCATAACAATGTGATTCAATGTGTTGACATGTTTACGTATCACACACACACTCTGTCTGTCTGAATGTCTGTCTGTATGTACACCCATACCCACAAGCACTTTGTGTTGTTTCACTGTATCCAAGCTGCCATCGGCTTTAATGATCCTGAAGGGGAGACACACACACACACACACACACACACACACACACACACACACACACAGGCCTCCTGTGGGATTGGTGTAAACATAAATTAATCATTGACAGCCAAACTTGCTTTAGGCATGGCCTGCCGCCTTGAAATGAATTTTTTACCGGCGAGCAGATCTCTGTCTTCATCGTTCTTTCTTTCTGCCACACTCACATCTTTTCTGTCATTCAACAAATACATTAATGTTTTAGCTCCTCTGCCTCCCCTTCGCTCACGTATGCACACACATGCACACACACACACACACACACACTTAGACACACCACAGAGATGCACACAGAGACCGTCTTGCTCTCTCATCTGCCAACTGCACATTGTAAAATTGGCTGTATTCTTTCTTTGTAAGACACACACACACACACACACACACGCACACACACTTTATTGAGCTGAAGCATCTTGTTGACTCGTTCTCAGCATGTGGTGTCGCTGTGATTCCACCTGATTCTCTCGCTCCCTCAACAGAACATCCACACTGACTCCACACTCTGTGGGTGTAGCAGGTGGGTGCCGAATCATGCTTGGCTTTTAAAGTTGGTATCAGAGGTTAGGGAGTGTTTTCTGTCAGTGAGGGTCCTCACAAGTATAGAGCACTGGTGTGTGTGTGTGTGTGTTGGAGAAGAAAAGAGCAGATGATGTTGTGATGATGTGTTTAGTATTCTGCTTCTGTCTCAGTCATTCTGTACTATTGATGAGGCCGGCGGTGTTCTGCTCGGCCAATCAAAGACGTTCACTGACTGCTGAATAACATGAGCTGAAGCCAGCGCAGCCTCAAGTTCACTTTACACGTCTGCTTCTCCTCTTGGTCACGTTTGACTTTACCTGGAAAAAACAAAACAAAACATGAAGTGAAACCTGCGTCACATCCAGGACGCACTCTCCTGTGTTTGTATTAAAGCTGCACTAAAAACCCATTCGCCACAATAAATGTTGGGCTTGTACGTTTCTGCAAACCACTGATACATTACATGACATTAATATGCAGCGGATACATTGAAACTGTGGTTAACGTGTGGTTATGTTAGGCATGGAAACTACCTGGTTATGGTCAGGAAAAGGGCACAATCTGCAGGAAACGATGTCTCAGTAAAAAACAACCACTTTACGTGGCACTGTGTGATGGGTTGCTAAAAAAACACCAATGTGTGGTGGCTCAAAAAATGCTTGAGTCACAGCTGTGACTACAAACATCGTTTTTTTCCCCTGTGTCAGTCCTACCTTATTATTTAATGCTGTTTGTAATGTGTTTCATGATGAGAACCACAAGCCGAAACATGTTGGTCTTGCAGTAAAGTTGTTGTAAATACTACAGTTGTTGCTGGAGTTTCAGCGCCTTTGATTTTCCTTCTCCATGCACCTGGGATGTAGCTGAAGTTGCTCCAGAAACTCTCACCTTGCCTATGTGTCTTGTCGTCCACCATTCATTGTTAGACTGAAGTTCTGTTTTCGATACGATTGATCATGGCATTTTAATCGACTTGTTAAATGGGTCGGTCTCTGTGGCACAGTGTTTGACTGGTTTCTGTCAGAAAGAAAATTTTGGTGATTTTTGTGTCTTGGACATTTGACACTGAAAATGGTGTTCCTCAAGGAAGCATCTTAGGTCCTATTCTTTTGTCTTTATACGTGCTCCCTCTTGGTGCAATCATTTGTCACCATAATGTTAATTGTCAACACATTTGCACTCTGACCCATGTCAACTTCAGCATGTCACATGCATTGTCTGTTTTCCAAAATATACTTTACTACATAATTCATAGAAGTTCATTCTGTCTCAGTGTTAAATTAGTTTTCTTTCTTTTTCTTTTATATCAGACAAGATAAGGTTTGTTTTACTTTGACATGTTTCGACAGGTGTCTTCTGTCTTCTTCAGAAGCGTCACCAGATGTCATTGGTGACGTGCCTTATATAAGCCGATGTTACCGAGGCGTAGCCGCCCTGTCAAATTTAAGGGGACGACCACGCCTCCTGCTGTCAAGATCAGAGGCATCACAGAACGCATCCAATGCACAATGAAAAAATATCATATTGACACACCGGTCAAACCACACATCAAACTAAGACTCGTACACCTGAAGGACAAGACACAACTGGACAATAAGTGCAACGTCATCTACAAAATTCCCTGCTGCTCCTGTAATAAAACGTACATTGGGGAAACAGGCAGATGTTTTGACACATGGAAAAAGAACACCAAAAAGAATGTGAAAAAGAAACAGAAAAAAGACAAACAATATCGGAAGAAGAAAAAGCCTATCAAGAAGGCCTAAAATCAGCCATTTCCCAACACTGCAAAAGAGAGAACCACATAATGAACTGGGAGGAGGCCAGAGTGATCCACACAGAGGATAATCGTTTCCAACTCTGGATCATGGAGGCAGTGTAGATAAGAACGCGGGCCTGCAAGACAAGGAGCATATATGCTGTCACATACCTGGAGCGCTGTCCTCGAGGAGCGACCTGACAGCACGAGGCGTAGTCGTCCTGTTCAATCTGAAAAGGCGACTACGGCTCCGTAACATCAGCTGATATAAGGCATGTCACCAATGACATCTGGTGACGCTTCTGAAGTAGACGGAAGACACCCGTCAAAACATGTCAAGGTAAAACAAACCTTATATTGTCTGAAATAAAAGAAAAGAAAACCCCTAATACTTTACTACAGTTTGCATACAGTCTCTTTTCAAAATAAAAGCACCACTTGGGTACAACACTGCCAATTGATGTTTTTTCCATCAACAACAAACGCATGCGGTTGGGTTTAGAAAAAACAAAAAAAAAACAGGGTTTGGCTTTACAGTCGTATTTCCGCTTTAAAATGTAGATTAAAAATGTTGCCGTCTGTTGATACTTTGATTTGGAGAAGAGCTCAAATGGATGGTCCAGTGGAACAAGTCACAAAACCCCCAGTGAGCCTCTGATTGGCCACAGTAAGAAATGACCGACAGATACCCCGCTCTCTCTAACTTATGCACATCTAACACAGCATTTCTCCAGCTCTACAGGTGGATGACATTGCTTTGGAAGCGTTGATATGACACATCTGAAATGTACAAATGCAACATATTTGTGCTTTGAAGAAATACACACACCAACATTTCCTTCCTGTGACCGGGCTGCACCTGATCAATGTTTGTTTTGTAACTCTAGAGGAAATGCCTGTAACGTCACGACCTCTGCAGCTCTCTTCACCTCCACAGACTCCTGTTGCATCTTCAGCTCATTGTTTTGGCTTTATGACCTGCGACCTCCCTGCTTTGGCTCAGTGTCGCAGCTGTCTGCAGAGACAAACCTCTGGACTCTACCTGACCTGCACCAAACACCGACACAGTTGTTGTTGTGATGTGTAATGGTTAGTGCAGCCTCTGGGAGGCGCTCACTGGACTTTAATCTTTTTGCTGAGAATAATTTTGTAATTTTCATTCTTCTTTTGTAATTCAACAACTCATAGTGTATGAAGGACAACCAGTGATTTTTCCTATTTATCTACTTTTACAATCGTTCCTTTGTCTGCAGTACACACACACACACACACACACACACACACGCAGCAGGAGTCCTCTTTGAATAGACTTGATCGGGATAATTGAAATAGTCAAAACAACTTATTTGTCTCATTAAGACAGAGTGGCTGCAGCAGCTACTTTCACAGAAAGTTACTGGCAACATAACATCACACTGCTCTGACCTGCCTGGAGTTAGTGTGTGTGTGTGTGTGTGTGTGTGTGTGTGTGTCTCTCAGGTATGTGTGAATATACACCGAGCAGCCTGGGCGGCTGTGGCTCAGAGGTAGAGCCACAATCGGATGATCAGTGGTTCGATCTCCAGCTCCTCCAGTCTGCATGTCAAAGTATCCTTGAGCAAGAGCCTGAAACTCAGATTCCATTTACCAAAAAATTAAAGGGATAGTGCACCCAAAAATGCCTCTCTGGGCACCGCGCGCACGTCTTTGTGCTTGCGCGAGACCGTGAGACATGGGCACCGTGTTCATGTGTGTTCACGTGCTTTCGCTGGTCTAACGTCAGCGCGGTGCCCAGAGAGGCAGTCAGAGCTACAGGCTACAAAACAAAGTTAAAAAGCTAAAAACAGAGTTCAAATGAGGTTTTTCCAAACAACTTTTTATGTCGGGGCTTCAGGACACTTGGATCACTATGGACGAGCAGTATGGAGATATTTTGTGGTTTCAATGATGTGTTTTTGGACGTTTGAATCTGGGGCGCCGTCAGCCTCCATTAGGTGGAGTTGTGTTGCTACCTCCTCTCCCCTTGGATCTCTGCAAGTGATGTGAGGACTCTAAAACTTCACCTGAGCCTCCCTCGGCATATGGGTGAGTAGATAATGGCTGAATTTTCATTTTTGGGTGCACTATCCCTTTAAACATACTGACAGGTAAAGAAACCTTTGGTCCTGGCACCACCTGACACACTCCACCCACCAAAACACAGTCGCAGACCAAGTCCCCCCCTCATGGCTCATCTCTCAGTGTGATTATCATCCTGCTCAGAAACATGAGGCGAGCTGAGTGTCCATCGGGCTGGAACATGAACTGCAGACACACGGACAGTTTGAGCCTGAATATTATTCCAGTATCAGACCTCGTACTCTGTTTGCATTAAGTTGAGAGCTTGTGTTTGTTTTCATTACACTGAGAGTTTTACTAATGTGCGTGCTGAGGGTCCAGTGTGGTTTCTGCGATTTGCTGAGAGTTTCTTAACGAGCTCTGGGTATTAACGCAGGCAGAATTTTCTTTATTAAAACCGACTGTTAAAGATGTTTTGTTTATTTCAGCTTAAACTGCAAATACAGTGGCTATTACTGATACACACATTAACATATTTTGTGTCAAACGCTGTTGTAGCGTCACATTAAGTGTAATTTATGAAACATTTTGTGAGCCTCTGTTTGCACTTATCACAGGAAGTAAGAAGAAGTATACACAACCCAGCAACACAGAAATGCACAAAAAGCAAAAACCTCTGTGCTCATCATGGAGTCCTATAATCATTTTTTGTCTTAAAGCAGTACACCGACATGTAGGGAATGTTTGCTTGCTTGTTTATGGATTTTTTTTAAAGCTTAATTTAAAACAAGATACGAGGCTACTGCACTACAGTCAAGACAAGCTTTCAAAAAATAAAGTTGTGTTGCAGCAGCTCCTGGACACAGGGGTAAACTGTGCTCATGAACAGCACACTCACGAAAAAACTCCCATGTTTGGTGCCTAAAAAAACGCTGAAAGACACGGTGATGTTTCGGTTAAAAACAACCGGTTTTGTTTGTCGTGTGGAGGTGGAGGGGACGCTGGCATGTCACCTCAGCCAGGCTGCAGGCCACCGTTACACTCCAATAAAGTCAGCACATACATCGTTTCACATTAATATGATGTCAGTGCAACTTTTTTTGCCTGTTGACTGGGCTGAATGATCATCAGCAGCGTTAATGGTGTGTGTGTGTGTGTGTGTGTGTGTGTGTGTGTGTGTGTGTGTGTGTGTGTGTCTTATCTGTAGTTTGGATGTTTTGGTTGATTGATGATGTGCTGTGTGAGTGCAGAAGTGAGCTCAGGACTTTCTGTTCAGTGGTGTCGTTATTATCTCAATGAGATGCACGCAAGTTTGTCTGCACGATATTTGTCTGCGTGTGTGTGTGTGAATGTTTCCTGTGTATTTCAGTAGTGTGTGCATCAGGGGTTTTTGCTTTTATTTTGCAGTGCACTTTAGTGTGTGTGTGTGTGTGCGTGTGTGTGTGCTAGCCCTGCAGCTATACTCACCTGTCAGTCAGCACAGTGCAGCTCCAGCCAGCTCACGCTGCTCGCTCTGATCTACCTCGGTGCCCGCCGCCACCGACTCAGAGCGCAGAGTCGACTCACATCTATTCGCTTCTTCCAACCAACAGCTTCCTCACAAAGTGCTGTCACAAAAAACTGAACACACCGATGCACATTTTGTTTACATGAATTATCCCAGTGTTGAGGAACCTTTGATAAGTGCAGAGGAGCATGTAGCAGCTAAAGAGTCTGATACTCCAACAGAACAAAACAGAGCCAAAACAGGGAGGAAGGACTTCTATTTCCCAGGTGGCTGGAAACATGACTCCTGAGGACAAGAGTTAGTGTTCTGAGGACACAACGTTTTATTTTGTAGACCTGAATAGGGCTGTAGATTCACAGTAAGTTCAGGGGTTGAAATCAGTAAGTTGAGTTCACCACTTAGTCATTTGAGAGAATAATTAGTCAAACATCAGGCTCTGTATCACAGCGCTGTTCTCAGAGTTTTGTTCTCATGGTGACGAAAGGTCAAACTAGGTAAACACAATTTGGACATTACAATTTATCCTCCTCACTGGAGCGTAAATATTCCAAACAATATGTCAAAGTTTCAAACTTTTGACAGGCGGTAAATACTGAACTGTTTTTGTCTCTTACTGTGCTCTGAGAGGCCTGCCTCACCGTTAGGACTCATGTTTCACTCCTTTATTAATGAATGTAAAGAAATCTGTCAGTGAAAGCTGCAAGAAACAAAATAAGACAGAACGTCAGTGTCATGTTCAGAGGCGGATTGGTGAACCACAGAGGGAGTAAACACACACACACACACGAGCTGAAGAGATATAGGAGTGTAATAATCAATATTTCATTTTCAGGATTTGTTCTGCTCTGTGAAGCCGACGTATCTTGTTTGACTGTGGCAGAAACCTGTGTGTGTGTTTAACATGTTAACATGGATGTCTCGGCCTGAGACGACACTGCAGGAACTTTAACACAGACACACAAAGACGCAACATTTGATTTATTCACTGGAGGCCAAACACAGGGCTGGTACAGTAGAAACACACAGGCTGTGTTGGACCAACAGGGATGGATTTAATCTAAGATTAGTTAAAACACTTGTGCGGAACTTTACATTTTTGTTGATTATAGCGCCCCCTTTGGTCGAAGGGGTATGACACCCACAGCCTGGTGTCGTAAAATCTCGACTGCAACTGGCAATTACCGCATGCATTTGTTGTGGAGAGCGAGAGGAAAATCATAAATGTAAATTATCATAAAGATAATTTTGTGGCGTTTGTTGTAACGTTACTGGACAAAAGCGGTTCACATCAGCTAACGTTACATTTAGCTTGCTTATAACTTCCATGTCGTTATATATTGAAGTGAAACAACGTCTAACAAGTTACGGTATATTCTCTAAATAAAAACAAAAATGACATACCTGTCGATTAGGAAAAGGGCCAACTCGGGATCAGTTTTAAAACCTTTCAAATCTCTCAGCTCTCTCCACTTGGTGAATGTCCGACCGAGGTTTACACGCGTTTGGACTCGAGCCCTATCACTGTCCCGTTTAGCCTTCTTCTGTTCTTCTGTTCTTCTTCTTTTAGATGGTGCTCCTTCTTCATCCGCCATGACATCAAAAGGACAACCAAGTCCTTATAGATACATCTGGTAAAAATGTTATGTGTTCAGCAATGCCCGTTGCGTACCGCTTACTCGAAGAACACTCTCTGTAAACACGGCTCTTCTTCTTCTCTCAATTTATTGGCGGATCACAAACAACTTCCAGGTGCATACCACCACCTACTGTCCAAGAGACTACTCCCTACTACATGTCATTTAGCCTGTTTCTTAAATCCTACTCATAAACACGGCTTCTTCTTCTTCTGTGGTTTAATGGCTGCGGGCCGCTGTGGGTGTGCAGACTTACTTCCACCTCCGGGTGCTGTATTCTGGTTGGCTGGCTTCCGCTGTGTCCGACCCGACCGAGGCTACGCTAAATAGCCATGTAGAGAAAGGCTTTTTTGTTGCTGTTGGGTTCAAATAAATATGCGGATCTTCAAGGGGGGGTGATACGAACTAGGGACAGTTTTATAAATGGTAAAAAGTTCCGCACAGCTGCTTTAATATCAGCGTGTAGCAAAACTGGGTATAAAAATTTAGGGAAGCATATTACTGCCACGAGGGAAAAAAACTGATCAGTATCATGTTTAGGTGAAAAGTTTATCATTAATACAAGATTTAACAGGATATTATATATATATAGTCATTGTTGTATCAATGAACTTTTGATGTTATTATGTGATACTGATCTGTTTTTCTTTTCCTGCCATGGCAGCCATAATAATCCATAATGATCCACAATTAATGAGTAAATCCAGACTTGAATTTAAGCAGAGCTCAGTGGCACCAATAAAAAACTAATCCTCATTTAGTGAATAGTAAACTTTAACTGACTTAAACTCAAAGTAAATGGAATTTAATCAATGATTCTTACCCAGATTTAAATAAATAGATAAATAAATTTGCACACTGTCATGACCTAGTTAGGCGATGAAGGAGGGTGTAGTTAACGTTTGTCTGCTCTGTATCCTGTTTAAACCTCTCAAAAGTTCTCCCATTCACGATGGCTGGGTCGCACCCGACACGGGAAAACCCATTAAAAGTAGGTGATAGACTGCTTTCCCATTTTCAGTAAACTACGGCTGTGCACACGGCTCTGTGGCAGATGCCTTTGTTGTTTTTTAACTTGTGTGACTTGAGAATCTTAAAACAGGTAAGTAAACAGTAGAAAGCAGCAGGAGGCCAGTGAAAATGTCACGGTGGTTACTTCCTTTTCATATCCGTTACTTATTCTTTTCAAACACGATGCAGACAAACTTTGAATGATGTTCGAATGCTGCTTGGATGGAGATGGTCAGAATTTTGTGGCAGCACATGCAGTGCAATGATGCACCAGAAAAAAGGTGAAATATAGTGCATCCACCAAGGTGTCATGTTTCCATCACTGCCAACCAGGGCTGGTTGGAGCTGGAGCCGATAAACACCTGACTACTGCAGCGTCATTTAAATTTAAAATTGGTAGACCTGTAGTTCAAGTTCAAGATCACGATCCACAGTTGGGCTCCACGTGTGCTCGGAGTGAATGCTGATTGTAATCTTTGCCACTGAAAACAAAAGGCAGATATTTTTGGTTGTTAGTGGTCTTTGTCCAGTGGGAAAGAAGCCACAGTTTAACTTTAAATCATGTTGCACCAAATTTTAAAGCAGGCTTAAAATCAAAAATGATTGAAGTGAAACCTCTCTTTAAATGTCACTTTTGTTTTTCCTGTAAACCAGATTAAATTCGATTCTGTTAAACTCCAGTTTAAATGTGTTCCAGTATTAACTTTAGAGGTGCTCTTTAACTTTGAGAACTTTGATGGATTTAGTGAAATAATCAAGTTCCTCAATGAAGGTTTAGGGACAGACTCAACCCAGCTGAGTTTAACGATGCTGCCGAATTCCTCTGTTGTTTTTTGTTAAAACCGTCTGCAGTTGCTGCCAGGAAGTCTCTTTGTTCCTGGGCTGTTGTCTGTATTTTATAATCCACAATTTGGTCATATTGCGCTGTTAATTCAGCCAACAGTTTTTTTTAGAGGAGGATAGTTAGAGCTTCTCCGCCAAGCCTTCATGAGTATCATTAGGCTAACTGGTGTTTTAGCTAGCTAGCAAACAACGTGATGTTTTGTGAAAGTCCTGCGCTACAAATGTACTTCTGTTAAAGTACAAACACACTGCTGACACATTTTTGTAACCTATCAAATAACCGATAATCAAGAAAGCCAACTTCCTGCAGTGATCGATCAGGTGTGAGGAAGTGTGAAAGGACTTGAACTTTCTCTCAAGCTCTCTATTTTACATCCCAAAAGTCCGTCATCATGAACGCCTTCGAGGTTAGAGGGCTGCCTTGTAGTTACTTCACTTCACTGAAGTTAATTTTAAGTTACTTTCCCCCTTTTTTCCAACTTCAACCACCAAATTAATCACAAAGATCTACAGTTTTCTGCACTGTAACAAACATAAAGTTATGTTAAAATGTTCCACCTTAATGACCTCATCTCTGCGGTTCAGTTTTTCTGCATTCAAAGACCTCATCAGCCAGCACTACTCACATCATCTGAACTTTTTAGGCCTAATTTCCATACAGTTAAGACGTGTGTGTGTGTGTGTGTGTGTGTGTGTGTGTGTGTGAGAAAGTCCTGGATGTCCTCTCTATCCCCACCTGTGCCCGAGGCTTACCAGGGTCCAGGTTCCTCGCTAACTTCTCCTAATGAATAGTGAATGCTGTTGTCAGGCCTGATCAGGCAGAGCAGCAGGGAGACGGGTGAGGAGTGGGAGGCGGGGCAGAGGCGAGGGAGATTGGATTGGATGGTCAGGACGAGGCAAAAGTACTTCAGCTCTCATCGATCCATTTCTTCAACTCTGTGTTTCAGAACCTCAACTTGAAAGACGAACATGCGCTGACACGGTCAGCACGTAAAGACGTGAAGAACGTCGGGCCTCATGCAGGAAGGGCTACATGGAATATAAACCTGTTTGTACCAGGTGTGCTGAATGATGAATCACACTGGATCATAAGTCACCTATTACCATAGGTACACACTATATAAGGGCAGCTGTTGTTCCATGTGCAAAGACTTTGACACATGCCCAAGATTTGAAAAGATGTCACCAGATAAATAAGAGTACAAGAGAGTGTGTAGATATGAAGGAGTTCAGACAGGTATGAAGGGACAGAACTGCAATATTCAGTAGGGGATGTAACTAAGAGTGAATGAGGACAGCGGCGCTGAGAGGTGTAAGTGACGGGCAAAGACGATTAATATTTCGTAGATGAAAGCCTGCAGACCGAGTAACATTATTGATGTGGGCCTCAAAGGACAATGTACTGTCCAGGATGACACCCAGACTCTTAACCTGAGAGGACAGAAGGCTGTGGAGTTGTCAGTGCTCAGAGACAAACTGTGTGGTTTAGCCAAAGTAGATTTAGTACCCACAAGCAGAACCTCAGTTTTATCACTTCAAGTTTGAGCAAGTTGTATGAGTATCACGTATCATAATTTAATATCCAGCAAGCAGTCGGAGAGGGAATTGGGTGGAAGAGTGGGAGTTGGCATGGTGGATAGATAGAGCTGGGCCGAAATTTCTGAATATATGGATAAGAGGTAGAGGGTGGATGATAAATAAAAGGGGACCTAAGACGGAGCCCTGAGGGACACCACTAGTAACTGGAAAAAAGTTGGATCTGAAATTCCTAAGCTGAACGTGAGAGGGCAGACATCCCTACGGCCGATATCTCCAATACTCGGCACTCGAACCTAAATGATCTAAAATTTGATTTGATTCAGCTTTTTCCTTTTCATCCCTTTCTCCCATTTCTCAATCTTTCATCCTACAAATAGAAAATATATCACCAACTCACGGAGAGTTTCTGTCTCATACACTCTCTCCCCATTGTGTATGTACACACTCAGTGTACACACTGCTGCAGGGCACTGAATACACACTATACACACAAATATATACACATATATTTACAGGCATATGCATTAATTCAGTAAGAAGCACACACTAACACACACTCACACTCACACACAAACACTGGGTCTAATCCTTCGTCACCAGGGCAACCAGACAGCACAAAGCCTAATAACTGACCAGGCACATAAACAAACCCGACCAATAGGAGGTGGCCTGGAAGTGAAGGGGTGCCGTAGAGGGACATGTGCTGTCCTCTTTCAAAGTTTCTTTAGTCTGCTCTTCTTCTTCGCCCTCGTCTGTTTGTGTTTTTGTTGCTGCTGTCCACTTCAGGGACGACTCAGCCATTCTCACTTTAGAACACAGCCGCAGCTTAAAAGACAGAAGCTCACAGTCGAGGGGGGATTCACTTTCAAGCAGAGTTCAAGAGCATCTTTTCTATTTCTTTTTTATAAAGGTCAGGTTTGTGTTTGATTGGAGGGATGTGGAGAGAGATCCAGAGAGAGGCTGAGGGAGGAGGCTTTGAGAAAAGGACAGCAATATTAAAGAAAACAGGAGAATTCCCAAAGTGGAATTCTCATATTTTCTCAACTTTTTTCCAGTCCTCATGTTCACAAAGGAGCGAGACATCTTTTTGCTTTCACATCCCAGCACGTCGAGGCATGTGAGGACAGCAGAGTGGCTGCGCTCGAAAGCCAGACTGACCCAGAGTCTTCTCAGTGGAAGTAAATAAATGTCACACCAGCTGAGAGACGAGCCTTTTAAATACAGCGCTGGCTTTGTTTTGCCATTATGTACAGCTGAGTGGGAGAGGGGTGATATTAAGCGGACAGGGTTCCAGTGTCCACTGGATGTCACGTCTCCATCACAGCTCCAGTGTCCATTGGAATCATCTCAGAAACAAAGTGTTCACTGGCAGCCATATCTGCCTTTTCCCTCCTTTTCCCTTCTTTCTGCTTCTTCAACATCCGAGCCACGTTTGAGGCTTCTGATCAATGTGGTGACCGATTCTTTGTGGCTGGATTTTATCTGTCCTTTACACCGCCTGTTCAAGGTGGGAATGTTTAGTTCAGTTCATGAATTTGCACATACGTGTATGGAAAGACAGAAAACATTGTGCAGGAGAGGTTAGAAGCCAAAAGTGGCTCATGAAGATAACTCCTGCTGAAGATACTACCTGCTGTAGTTTGGAGGACGTGAGACAGTGTCTCCTGTCCTCTGTCAGATAATGTCCCACTCTAGTTTGGAGAATGTGAGACAGCAGTCTCCTGTCCTCTGAGAAGTCCTCACTTCTCTGTAGAGCTTGGGTACAGCTGTGTCGGTGAAAAGACGTCAGGGTGGAGTCACATACCTGGGTTCGCGTGTTTTTAGTGTGCAACAAAAGCATTGGTTTTCAGCAGCGCTGTATGGACGCAGATCTTTGCACAGGAAGTAGGTGATGGACTGTAATTTTCTTGGCTCTCTCACAGTTGGATGGTAGTTTTGTCTTTGAGCTAAGTGTGTCCAGGGTTGATTTTTTGAGTGGGTTTAACATTAGCTTCGCCGTCAGCAGCTAACACTATCTCTGGATGGTGGAGTGTGAGGTGAGCCCTCATGTTTGCAGTATTCCCAGAGTATTTTATTTTTATGTGACACCACAGAAAAATGTATGTGTCATATTCAAGTCCTCCTTTCCGTCTTTGTGAAAAAAAAAAATCCCAAAAAAGTCCAGGGGCCTCATTTATAAAGCTTGCTTACGCACAAAACGGGGCTTGAAAGTGGCGTACACCACTTACCACGCAAAGGTTGTGATTTATAAAAATAAACTTGGCGGGAGAATGTGCGCAGCTGTAAGCAAACTCTGAGTCATGCGTGTGCACATTTTGGAGGCACTGGGAAGTGGTGACGCAGACGGCGAGGTGGAGAAGTGGAGTCAGATTTTTATTGATGTCTCACACAAATTTAATGTCACACTATATCCACCTTAGATCCACGTTATCATTGAAATTAAATCCAGCAGCCTTATTTTGCGCTTGGAGTGAGTGATAATTGTTTCATAAAAACGTTGTAAAATCCAACTCAAATCCTGAATTGAAATTCTTTCTAAATACGTATTTAATCCGCACTGCCTCTAACGTCTCATTGTCCACTCTGTGAGCGCAGGAGGGGGAGAGGACGGCGCGACTGCATGGAATATATTTATTTATTTAGCTAAATATTTCCAGTGCATTTATCATGTCTCGAAATACAGCCATTAAGCACAACCGTTACACTCATTTCATCAGCCCTACTTAGACATGTGCTGTTCATGACAAAACCGGCATGAAGAAACGAGTTCGCCTATTACACTTTCATCTCTGAACTGTATTTCAAATTACACGTTGTATTTTGGGACAGGGATACCACTGGTTCATGCTGTAATTCAGGCCGGGTGTCTGATCAGACTAATTGCCATAAACATATAAATATGGTTTGTGCAAGATGGCACTGGCACATCCTCCTTTTTGCCTCCACCTTTAATAAATGTGATTCTTTATGTCGCACATCAATGTCAAACATCCTCAAATTTAAAAGCAACACATTAACTACATGTTGGTAAAGGAGTAGAAATATTTGGTCTACCTTTAGATCAGACCACTTTTTTTGTTCTGTCACTGTCGGTGCAGTCCCACAGACACAGCTGACAGCATCAGCAGCGCTGATGTGTTGCCACTTATTTTCGCTTTCTTTTATTAGCGATCCCGCTGCTGTGGCCACCAAATAAAATCTTTCTTCAGTCCTCCACCTCCTGTTAAAGGGTCTCTAGCTCAGTCTCGGAGAAATTCTGTTTTTTGGTTCGTTTCTCACCCGTCGCCCACGAGAGAACACTGGCATGCTGACTTATTTATATGCAGATCGCATTCATGAGGTGATTTGCATGACCATTTATGGTTGAACTAGGGCGTGTAGAGGGCGGAATATGAGGCGGATCTGGGTGCGCACAACTCCAGGAGGTCTGTGATTTATAAAGATAACATTGCGTGCAAGTGCGCATGCGCATGGTTTTATAAATCAGATTATTTTTTGGCGCACGCCATTTTCAGCTTTTGGGCGCACGGCATCTTTTAGTATGAATCCTAAGCACTCTTTTATAAATGAGGCCCCTGATGTTTGATTTAAACACTGTTGGCACATTTCATTGCTATGGAGACAATACCCCGTCCCATCCGTGTAAACTGGCAGGTCTTCAGAACGTTGCAGACCGGTGCTTCAACTCGTGTTGGTCTGAGAGGCATCTAGAGCCATGCTCGTGGGTCTCTAAGGCTGTAATTGCATACTGTACTAAATCCTCAGGAGTGAGTCAGTAATATGGAGGGAGGGAAGAAAATAAATCAACATCGACTATACGGTTTGTGTTTGCTGCTGCTTGGCTTCTCCTGTTGTTGCACTGGCTTGGCTCACATTGCACCAGCTCAGTTTCTCCTCTCTGCCTGCCAGATTTCTTGGACAGTGAAGTACCACTAACGTATGCTGTTTATGTGTGTGTCTGTGTGTTCATGTGGGACAGAAAACTGTAGGTTTTGGTCTGAACCATGGGTGGAAAACTGCAAAGCTCTTGCTCTCCTCCCAACCCTCCCTCTACCTGCTTCTTCTGTTCTTCATACTGGGAATCTGGGATGATGAGATCCATCTGTAATCTGTGTCTTCAGGAACGATTGAACCCTTTTAACTTCTGTATTTTCCACCATAGTTCAGTATCAACGAACATCAAGCTATTGTTGACATTCTTTGTTTCTGCTTATATTTTGTGGCAGAACATAGAACATGTCAGAGCATCTGGAGGAAACCCACGCTGACACAGGGAGAACATGTCAGAGCACCTGGAGGAAACCCACACTGTCACAGGGAGAACATGTCAGAGCACCTGGAAGAAACCCACGCTGACACAGGGAGAACATGTCAGAGCACCTGGAGGAAACCCACGCTGACACAGGGAGAACATGTGAGAGCACCTGGAGGAAACCCACACTGACACAGGGAGAACATGTGAGAGCACCTGGAGACCACGCTGACACGGGGAGAACATGTGGGAACACTGGAGAAACCCACGCTGACAGGGAGAACATGTCAGAGCACCTGGAGAAACCCACACTATCACAGGGGAGAACATAGAGACACCTGGAACCATTCACCCACACTGACACGGGAGAACAATTTAGAGTCACCAATTAACCTGCATGTCCTTGGACTGTGGGAGGAAGCTGGAGCACCTGGAGGAAACCCACGCTGACATGGGGAGAACATGTTGGAGCACCTGGAGGAAATCCACGCTGAAACAGGGAGAACGTGTCAGAGCACCTGGAGGAAACCCACACTGACACAGGGAGAACATGTGAGAGCACCTGGAGGAAACCCAAGCTGACACAGGGAGAACATGTCAGAGCACCTGGAGGAAACCCACGCTGACATGGGGAGAACATGTCGGAGCACCTGGAGGAAACCCACGCTGACACAGGGAGAACATGTCAGAGCACCTGGAGGAAACCCACGCTGACATGGGGAGAACATGTCAGAGCACCTGGAGGAAACCCACGCTGACACAGGGAGAACATGTCAGAGCACCTGGAGGAAACCCACGCTGACACAGGGAGAACATGTCAGAGCACCTGGAGGAAACCCACGCTGACACAGGGAGAACATGTCAGAGCACCTGGAGGAAACCCACGCTGACACAGGGAGAACATGTCAGAGCACCTGGAGGAAACCCACGCTGACACACGGAGAACATGTCGGAGCACCTGGAGGAAACCCACGCTGACACACGGAGAACATGTCGGAGCACCTGGAGGAAACCCATCTACCCTTTGATCCTGCACCGACGGCAGGCCTGGTAGTATGTGTAAATGAACGGTGGTGAACTTCCCTCTATCTTACCAGAGCCCAGATCTCTCTGCTCATTTTCCAGCGAAAGTCCGCCACATGGCTTTCACGTCATTTGGCGGATTTTTGCTAGCTCTCAGGCTGTTGTTCAAAGGACAGATTGTGCTTCCTCATTTTTGCACACCCGCCACCACTGATGCAAAAAGTATAGAAGCAGGCCATGAAGAGTTTCTCTGTTCCACTTGGATGTGATTTAAAGTAGTCGGTGATTCACACATGTGCAGCGACTTCAGTGTTCCTCTGAGAAGAAAATATAATATTTTCAGGTCTGGACATGTATCTGTGCAGGTGATCACATGAGCAGGTGGCAGTGCACATTTTCCCATCCTGTAAAACTATCTGTGAAGATGCCTCATTGTTATTGGCAACACGATTGAGTCAGTGTAATCACTGCTATTATTCTCTTCCAGTTTCCCTCTGAGATCTCTAACATTTCATCTAGAGGAATTGTACTTTCTAAGATGCGCATCAACACACCTGCACAAACAAGCCCGTGTCCTCATGCCCCACCGTTCATCCTGCAAATGAACAATTCAGCAAATGAATGGCAGCAGCTCTTTTCATGAGTTCGACGCAGCCCTTAGGTTCGATCGGTCCCTCGCTGTGAAAATACCTCTGTATTGATGTAAAGCAGTTTTTACTGATAATACCTTTTTAAAACTTGAACAAACAGGTACACAACCCTCCACAGCGTTCTCCTGTGTCATGCTTCACCCTGCTTCCTCTCCTCTCAGTTGATTTTCTTTACTTGTCTCCTCTCTGTGTGTCTGCTTCCTTTTCATCTGGATGGTGAGTGCTGGGCTGTGGCATTGTAACAACCACGATCACCTGCAGTCCAGACAAAGAAAACCCTCAACATCACTGCATGAATTATCGGAAGGGTGGCGGAGGGGTGTGTGCGCAATGTAATCATGCTGTTGTGTGTGTTTGCATGCATGTCAGGGAATAAAAGCCTGAACTGGACTTGCACACATTCTTGCCCTCATGCTGTGTTTTCAGTAGATGGACAGATCGATACAGTCCAGCTGTGGGGAAACACTTTGTGCACAATGACGCAGAGGAAACAAGAGGCTTTCTGGAACACCTGCTTTTTGGAGTTGAAGGAAAAACTATCAGCGCTCAGCCTGTTTATCGACCGAGTCTCTTTCACATCATAAGTTCTGATGTGCAGTGCACAGAGGACGGTTTTAAAGTAAGAGTTTTATAAAATGGATATTTGGTCATGTGGCTCTTTAAACGTGATCAGCCTTATGAGATGTGATCAAGATGAGATTAAGCTTCATTAATTCTGCGACATAATGCTGTGCAGCTGTTGGAATACACAGTGGGAGGAGTGCAGATCTAAAAAGTCACAGATAATATGATGATATGGTGCAAAATGCTCATTTATAGGTAATATATGACTAAATGAATAAAGAAACATAAAATATAAGAAATACTCCTGATATATCCCTAAAATGAATCCTGAAAGAAAAGCAATAAATATATCAAACTAAAATAAATATAAATATAAATAAATAAAAACAAATAATTATGCCTATAAGATAAATCCTGAAAAAAATAAAGGTAATGTAAATAAATAAATATGCACATCACATAAATCCCGACATAAATAAATGATGCAATAACTACATAAATATAAGATAAATGTGAATGTAAATAGTCCTGAATAAATATATTAGGCAATAAATCTATAAATAAATAAAAATTAAGTGATATAAATGAATAAATAAATAAATAAATAAATGAATATGCATATGACTGAAATAAATAAATGAGGCAATAAATCTATAAATATGAAATAAATGTAAATATGAATGAATGCATAAATAAGCCTATGAGATACATCTTGGAATTAATAAACGAAGCAAAAATTTTATCAATATAAAATAATTGTCAATACAAATAAATAAAAAAGATAGATGGATTTTATTTATTCAAGAAGATTTTTTTAATGACTACTCTTATGTTGAAGTGAATTTCTATTTCATTATTCCACATTTCCTATTTAATAATAATAAGTAGTCCTTTCGAAAAACATCCTTTTTAAAAATAAAAACTATTGTTTGTATTACCTAGCTGTTTATATTGACATTTTTTCATATATTTATAAATGTGTTGCTTTATTCATTTATTTCAGGATTTATTTTGTGGCCATGTTTATCTATTTCAGTAACATATTTATTTAGTAGATGAACACTGACTAAAATGGCACTCCACACGAGCCCAGTGCAGAGGTCCGAGGTGACTTGGGTTTACATCAGGTCAGAAAGTGTAAAGCTTGAGTCTAGAACAATCTTTCCTGTCCAACATTGATGCAGCAGAACTTTGCAGAGAGTTTATTTGGAACTTAATCAGTTTCTGTTTTCCTCTTATTGCGCAGACACTGGCCCTTAAAGAGCAACGTCTCAACGTCTCTGTGTGTATTCAGGCCTCTGTGACTAATGCTGTGTGTCCACGAGGAGGGCTGTTGTTACAATGCAGTCCTCTGTACACGCCAATACTGTCTATGTTTGTGAGGAGCCACTGAGGCAGAAAATGGGTAGAATATCGAAAGAGAAGAGGCGACTAAACAGGAACATGTGGTTTGAATTAGAATGAGGCAGAGATGGAGAGAGAGAAGAGAGAAGTCATGAGAAGTAGAAAGAGTAGAGAGCAGCTAGAGGGAGTAAGAGGGTTAGAGAGATGTAACTGCACGTCGCAGCGACGCAGACCTCCTCTTTATTCAGCTGAAAACCATTTTGCTCCATGAAAACAAAATTTTTATTGACTTTGATTTCACCAATAAAAACAAATAAATTGTGAAGACAAGAAAGCCCCCATGAAAAAGCATTTTTAGTCCTGTGTATGATTTATCCTGGTTTCATATGAGCAGAGGAAAACTCAGCTAGCTGCTAGGATAATTTATGCTATGTAAAATGTAGGCTTGTGCTAATAATGTTAGCATGTTGTATTTGTGGGGAAAACATGTCCGGTATGAGACAATTGTTTTGTTGGTGAACCTTGTGAGTTGTACTGGAGCCTTTACCGTCAACCCAGTCTCACTCTGAAATTATCGAAAACCAGCGCTTGGTCAGTGACTTCTGGTGTTAGACACCGACAAGAAAAGCCGTCCTTTTACATCGGTGTCTGATGCAGCTGGTCGCTGTAAGTGTTTAACAGTGCCCAGCGACATCAGGGAGAATTGCAACAGGACAACAATGAAACTTAAGGCAGCAGAAGTCCGAGAAGGTCAGGTAGCTAAAGACTTTCACCCGGGAGGCCGGTGTTCACTTCCTGTAAGATTGTTAAGCCAGACTCTGTTCTTCTTTCCTAAACTCAACCACGTGTGTTTTGGCTAAATGTACCCATGTTCATCTGTTGTATAAGGAAGAAACAACAGTCGGTGTTGTTGTACCGACGTAGTGCTTTTATTTTGAAAGAGACTGTGTGCAAACTGTACATTTCCTGTGAAAACAGAAGTGTATTTTGAAAACAGACAATGCATGTAACAGGCTGAAGTTGACACTGCGTCCCAGAATGTCAGCAAGACGTCACGGTCCTGCAGCGGTCAGCACTGTTGCCTCACAGCAAAAGGGTTCCTGGCGTGTCAGCGTGGGTTTTCTCCAGGTGCTCCAGCTTCCTCCCACAGTCCAAAGACATGCAGGTTAATTGATGGCTCTAAATTGTCCGTAGGTGTGCCTGTGAGTGTGATTGGTAGTCTGTCTCTGTAGCCCTTTTTAGATAGGAATTGTACAAATTTGCAGGAAAGCCCAATCAGTGTTTTTTCAGCATTGGCAGTATAAAAACAAAATCGGGGAGTGCAGCAAAATGCCGCCTACCTACTTTTGTTTATACAGAATGCGCCTTTTTCGGGGCAATGGGGGGCGTGAGCAAGTAACAAAACGTGTAGCTCAGCGTGTGACGTAAACAGTGACGTGGGAGGGAAGCCGTGGCTGGTCAGACCTTCGGCGATTCTCTCATAAGTCTGCCCGTCCTTCACCGTCCCCGTCATCTTACGGTTAATGGCCTCTTCGTTTGCGAGGACAAGGAGGGCGCGCAATTCCTTGTCTCCCCAGTTGTTCATCTTTACAGTGTCTGTCAGGTTTGTGTTTCCCTCTTGCTACTAGCTGCTCGCTAATTCCTGCTATCAGCTGTTTCCTGTTTATCCACCGACAGTGGCTCGCACGTGCGGTGTCATCAACGGCTCCTCCCACAAGTCATCAACAGCCCCTCCTGTGGAGGAAGTCCGCCTCGGTCTGTTTAAACTAAAGGGTTCCACCAATATGTCTACCCTACAAGATGGAAAATTGGGCACCTTGGATCAACTCGCCAATCCGGCTCTGTGTGTCTAAACGCTCGCAGCTTGCCGGCAAAACGGCCCAACATTCGCGAAAAATCTGGCAGTGTAAAAGGGGCTAATGTGTCAGCCCTGTGATAGTCTGGTGACCTGTCCAGGGTCCACCCAGTAATGCATGTCATGCAAGTTACAAACAAAGTGGCATGTCCCAAAATAGAGGCGAGCTCCTGACCTTTCCTATGACACCTTACATGAGCCAATAGGAGCTTCCAGTGCTGTTGCTAAGGCCTCGATAGCCAGTCAGGGCCTGAGAGGAAGAAACGTATGTCACTGAGGTTTCCTGTAGTCAAAGGGCCAGCCACTACCATATCTTTCCGAAGCTTATGTGTCTTGTAGTCAATGACACTGTGCAGATTTTAACCCCTTACTTGCCCCACAGGCTGTTATTCGTGTATAGAAATGATAAATAATGACTCCTCTGTTGTCTTAAGGGAAAAAACAGTCTTGCTTATCAATGAAGGTTTTCTAAAAGTGTTTTATACACAGTTAGCTCCTAAATAGACATTTAGACAGCTGATTAGTTTTTCACTCATATTCACACATTTAATTCAGAATTTTACCCTCGTTCTTTTGGAAAGTGCCTAAATAATAAATAATAAAACCTCAGAAAAACATGTAAAATGTTTATTTTCTGTGATAATGTTATCTATTCTGAATTCGGATCATATTCTGAATCCGTTTTCCCTTTTCAACATGCTAACATTTTTAGCATACACCTATGGCATTTAACATTGTCTAAGTGAGCCTAGTGGCAAGTGGGATTTTCCTCGACACACACACAACATTTCACAAAGGTAATGTTACAAATTTTGGTTTAATTTCAACTCATCAACAAATTAATTGTCCTCTACTCGAACATTATTGGCATAGGCCTATGAAATCTAACATTGCGTAAATTAGCCTAGGGACTAGCAGAGTATTTTCTGCTCATATGAAGCAAGGGTAAATCACACACAGGACTTGAAATGCTTTTTTGTGGAGGCTTTATTGTCTTCGCAATTTATTGTTTCTTTTCTGCAAAATAAAAGAAAAAAAAAAACTTTGTCTGCATCCCTGCAACACACAGGCGCAGGTTATGGCGCCATTTTGATGCACAAGTATAGATCCCACTGTACCTTTAAAATGAGACCATGCAAAAATGGAACAAGAACAGCTTTTAATTTACTTTGGGGATGCCTTGGGTAGGCGTTTTAGGTGAATTTCACAGCACCTTAAAGAGGTCAGCGTTGAAAATTAAGTGTCATCTTTTCCTGTAGTCCTTCTACAACCTATACCGGTGCCAAACCGGTACTTTTGAAATGGTGCCGGTGCTTAAACGGTGCCCGAACCGGTGCTTAAAGAATGGAAAACATACAAACTTTGTCCAAAAACGGTGCCTTTTTATTAAGGCATTTTGTGTTTGCTAGTTCACCCTACATGCATAAATTTAGCGCATTAATTTAACAACATTAAGTTACTTACTCGACATAAATTACACATTAACAACATTAAGTTACTCACCCGAAGAAGAATGGCTGCTGTCATCATCTGTAGCGTCAATGACACTGGCAGGGCTGGGAGTGGGACTCTCTTCTCCGGGGATGCTGCTAACTCCAATAGCGGCAGAAGATGTGCTTGGCGTGGGGTCTCGCAGGCTATCAAAGACGGTGCATTGCTCGGCTTTAAAAAAAATGCCATGCATCGTCAGATGCTTAATCAAATACGAGGTGTTACCTCCCTTGCACAATATTGCCTTCGAGCACTTGCTGCAGGCAGCCAGGTCTGCATCTTTTGAGGTGAAGTGCAGCCAAACTTTCGACCGTTTCGCCTTCTGCATTTTAGGTTCACTTCAATCCAATCAAGGGTTATTGTGTGCAGGTGCAGGTGAAATATACTGACGTGACGTCACGTGTAGTGCACATCCACGGCTGCCCAATGAGCTGGATGCACTTCTTGGCAGGGATCCAAAACTCTGCATAACACCTGCACAGCAATAGAGGTAAGGGGGCGGTAATGAAAAATTCAGTGGCACCGAAATGAAGCACCGAAATCTGCGTTGCTTTCCGGTCTGGTTACTACCGTTTACGTCGGCACCGGTGCCGTCATGGTACTGGGTATGGGTACCCATCCCTAAGTCCTTCACACCCCTAAACTGTCCACACATGACCGGCCACCTGTCTTCTCCACAGAATCCTTCCTGCAGGAAAGTCTCAATCCCCCCAGAGCTCTCTGATATCTGCATTTTAAGACACAGTGCTCAGGTTGTGCAATTGCATGTGACCAGTCTGAGAAAAGAGAGAAACAAAAGAGATAGAGGAGGAGAGGAAGGTGTGTCAGAGAGCTGTAATGTTAGCAGAAGAAAAACGAGGCGATAAGTAGCTGCAGTGTTATCAATACCTGCCTGCCTGACTGCCCGGCGCTCTGAAATGCTGTAATTTCCCAGACCATTCACACTTCGAGGTTTGTGTGTAAAGAGACACAGAGGGAGACTCTGTGTGTATGTGTGTGTGTGTGTGTGTTAATCTCTGAGGTACGGTCAGTGTTTGTTTGCAGAATACTTCTTCTAATCTTTGTGGAAATGTTTCACCGTGCACCCGTAGCAACCCCACACACTACTACTGCAGGTGCTGTGTGTGTGTGGGAAGGGAAGACGGTCATGATTGTGTACTGAGGTGTGCAGCAACATCTTCACCGTGTAGAAAGGTTACGTGCTAAAATTTAGTACAGTCATGTCTTTTATTTGGGCTATGTTGTGTACAAGGACAAAGGAAGAGATCATTACAGTCGGGGCTCTCGTGTGCTTGACGATATACAGTTTTTATTTCTCACTTAATTAAAGCCTCTGGGTTTTTGTCAGTCATTAAAAACTTGGCTGTGACAGTTACATTTTAACAGCAGTAAGAATTATGGATGCTGTTTGCAGTGGATGTTTCTATGGAGCCCAATAATGCTGTGAGGATTCGAATCTTAAAAGCAACTGAATACTTTTTTTTGTGAAATTTAATCACTGCCAGATACTTAAACCATCCGTCCGTCCGTCTGTCTGACTGACTTCATCTGGGTCACCATACGTCCCTCTTCCCAGTATTGTTTTCCAGCTCCTCCTGGGGGATCCTGAGGCCTTCCCAGGCTAGATGAGATATGTAGTTCCTCCAGTGTGTCCTGGGTCTGCCCTGGGGCCTCTTAAGGTGTGGACACACCAAACTGATATCAAAGAACTAGCGGCGAAGAAAGCCAAAAGTTGCGTCGTCTACGTCGCCTCACGTCGCCTCACGTCGCCCTGTGTCAGTTGCATTTGAACACACTACACAGACTACATCCGACGGCCAAGTAGCACGTACGTTCTGCGCCTGCGTGAGAGAGAACGGAGTGAGAGAGTGGTACATCCTGTCAGCCAAGGGGTTTCCTATCTGTGCAGCCGAGCACCGCAGCACCTCCACGGACTATTACATCCAGACGGTCCCGGTGTTTCCTCCGCAGGCTCCACTTCACTCAGCTGCCCGATAAACCCGCTGCTTCTTCCCACTTTAACCTGAATAACAAACCAGGGCTCTGTGCTCCGGTTGGATCCAAACGGAGAGCCGGGGCTAGCTCAGAGACTAGCGGAGGCTAACTGGCTGTGCTTCCCTCCGGTCATGCTGCGGCTAACGCTCCGCTAGCCTCCCAGCTAGCTCCGGTTTGTTATTCAGGTTAAAGTGGGAAGAAGCAGCGGGTCTGTGGGGCAGCTGAGTGAAGTGGAGCCTGAGGAGGAAGCACCGGTTAGCCCCGGTTTCACTACAGGCAGATTCACTTGCTACAGGGGCGAGGAAATAAAACCTGATCAGCCAATCAGAGTGATCTCTCTCACCAACAAGCTCCGCTGCTGATTCAACATGCTCAATCGGCCAAAAAGCTGTCGACGCCGTTGGTGCAGGACATACCACAAAAACTAGGCTGACAGACGCTCATCGATGGCCAACCGCCGGCTTGGTGTGTCAGGGCCTTTAGCAGTTGGACGTGCCCAGAACACCTGTAACAGGAGGACCCTGATCAGATGACTGAACCAGGGACCAAGGGACCTCTTTCGACTTGAGGGAGCAGTAGCTTTACTCCAAGCTCCATCTGGATGTCTGAGCTCCTCCCCCCTCTTCTCTAAGGCTGAGCCCAGACACCCTACAGAGCAAACTCATTACAGCTGCTTGTGTCCGCAGTTTCATTCTTTTGGTCACTACCCAGAGCTCATGTCCATAGGTGAGGGTTGGGATGTTGATGGAGTGGTAAATCGAGTGGTAAACCCTCTTCACCACGGCAGCCCAGCACAGCGCCCGCATCACTGCTAACGCCGCACAAAACTGCTTGTCCATCTCACGCTGCATTTCACCCTCACTCGTGAACAAGACTTCAGGATACTTGAACTCCTTCATTCACTCGCTATCCAGAGGGATCAGTCCACTGTTCTCCAGCAGAGAACCATGGCCTCAGACTCTGAGGAGCTGACTATCACGCAGACAGCTTCACACTGGGCTGCAAACAACCCCAGTGCATGCTGGATATCACGGTTTGATGACACGAACAGAAACACATCATCTGCAAAACGCAGAGATGCAATTCTGAAGCCCCAAATGCTGTTCACCACTGTTTACTTCCATACTTTAAATGTCTTTCACCTGATGTCCTGCAAAGACAGACAGACAGAAAGAAATGGAAGAAAGAGAGAAGTAGAAATTCCACACAGAGGAAAGAGAGGCATACGAATGTCTTGTCATTCAGGCTGATTCTCTGGTTTATCAGTGAAGAGTTTGGAGCTTCGCTGCAGCTTTGAGTCTCTGCTGACAATGACAACCACAGTTTAACCCGTGACAGCTGTCTCTCATAAATGGGTCCAATGTAAATGTGTTTTGTGTCTTTGATGACTCTCTGAACAGTGTAGGAGTTGTCGCAACATCATCCCGTGGCACGGTTCAAAAATTTAAGGCCTTTGTAAGAAAAAGATTATGATTTCAACGCTGCCCACTCAATATGGATGTGAACACCTGCAAGTCAAAGCTTCATTTTATCATTGTAGCCTCGTAGACATCGTTTCATATTAAATTCAATGAGCTGCAGTAAAGTTGAGAATATATTCAGTGTCCAAATCCCTGCAGACTGCACTGCATGTTTTGCTCTGCTGATAAGCTGACTGCTACGTGTGCCCAGTATATAAGAGCTGTTTGCAGAACCATACTGTGCACAATGTGCATGTTCTCTTCTCATGTCGCCCATGTTTTGGTTCAGTAAACTTAATCAGTTATATTGACCTTCTGTCTGCTGCTCATCGACTGAAGTCTGACTCTTACCTGAGACTCGGAGCTTGACTGAACTTGAAAACGTTCGACTCTTGTCCCTTATTCTGAAAATTTGTCCTCCTCCTCAACACCTTCTTTTTTTTTAAAATCTAAAGCTTGTTGTGACGTAGAAATAGATTCTGTCTGTGCAGGGTAGGCACTTTATTACCTCCGCCAAGGAGGTTATGTTTTCGCCGGCGTTTGTCTGCAAAATAACTCGAAAAGTTCTGAACGGATTTTGATGAAATTTTCAGAAAAGGTTGATAATAGGACAAGGAACAGATGATACAATTTTGGTGGTGAAGCGAAGTGGATAAAGTAATAAAATGGCGGGAAATCCGAGCTGTTTGGCGGAGGTCTGTAATAATTTCATAGTAATATGTAACCTTTAATGTCACTCACATTAAGCTGGTTCTCCGTTCTTGAATTCCAAATCCAGCGGAGGAGACGTCTCTTTGACTGGATGGTGAAAACATTCAGTCACTGCCAGGTTAGGAAACATGTTAGCATGCTCCTTCCACCACCATCAAACCTCCAAAGGATCCTCCTTGGGTGTCTTGAACTCCATGTAGGCTGCCACCTCATCCTCGGGCTGCAAAGGTTCATGGTTGGAGTCCTCCACGTCGGTGACCAATGTGACCACGGGGTCAAAGGTTACACTTGTGTCACTGACTTTCAAAATAAAAGGAACTGCATCTTGACAAAAGTGATTTAGATGTCATGTATATTTTAACCCGTTACAGACAGGTACCTTACTCAGTGCAGGACTCTACTATAGCTTAAATTCACACTGTGACAAAAACAACGCTCAGTTTCTATGGAGCCTTATTTACTAAGAAACAAACAACAACTCAGGACAGACAACAAGACTGAAAAGTGGCTGATGGGACGTCACTTTTGTTCCAGTGGCATGTATCAGTTCTGGTGTGTCACTGTTTGTTTTTAGTATGTTGCTGTTGTTCTTAGTGGTGCGGCCGAGGAAGATTTGACAAACTAACTGTCTGTTAATCAAAGCTGGGGTAGGCAGACATCTGAAAAAGATTTTTTTTTTTTAAAAAGGCATAATTTGAAAATACTGCCTCTTCCTGCAGCTTCCACCTCTCCATCCTAAGCCCGTCCCACCAGACAACCACAGGCACATGCACGCGCTTAATTCCCCATACACTGATTTATTTAATCTTATCTCATCCTCTCAGCCCGTCCTCGCCCCTCGACTCTCTTTCAGACACTGTTCGATCAGTCCCTCTTCCTTTTCTGGGTGTCTGGGCAGTGAAGGCAGTTGTTGCCAATGCTGGAACTTTCTCTGCAGGATTCTTCTCCATTGAATCAGACTTTGACTATCTGAAGGGACGTGCACGCACATCTGCATCTGTAGCCAATAAGAACACTCGTCTCTCTCTAAAATGTGATTGGACAAAGTCTTCCGTCACGAGCAAAATCTACTAAAGCCTGAAAAAAGAGCCAAGAGGAGGTGCAGAAGTCTAGTTTCAGCAACAAACAGATGTTAGCGTATGGACTCATCCTTGTTTTTCGAAGCAGGTGAAGAAACCATCTTCGACAAGTGGAATACCGACGAAAGCAGAGGAGACAGTGGTGTTTAGCTGCCGCTTTTGCTTTAGCTGTGCTCTTGTTGTTGTCTTCTTCTTCCTTCTTCCTTCTTCCTGTGTCCAGCCGGCACACCTGGCTTACATATTTCTGCCCACAGAGCTGTTGCATGTGGATTGGAGACGCATTTGCATTTACACATGTGTTCAATGTGGTCACAGTGCGTCCCTGACCCCCTTCAGAAGTGAGTTTGGCAGATCGGAGTGTATTTACAGCTGTACTTTCACGTGGTCAAGAGCAAGCCAATCACAAAAAAAGAAATCGCACGTCAATGCAAGGTGTCTCTGTCGGCCAAGAAACAAAAAGGCATCTGTGTCTATGAACGAGGATTTTATCATCACATTGTTGTTACCGTACAGACAGACGGATGTCTTTCTCACCTCTGTAGCATCCTCGGTCTCCCTCTCTGCCCCAGCATCTCCTGTCAAAAACCCATCAAGTCAACACTCAAATCAACGATGAGCTCTTTATTCCTTAATTCTGCAGTACATCATGCTGCTAATACTTGTTTTATTTAAATAAGATGAGGATAAAGAACTCATTTGAGAGTATACTCAGCTAACATGCACCCCCTTCTCTCTTGATCCTCCTTTATCGCTCTGTCTAAATACTCATTTGCTATTTGCTCATGTGTAGCGTCATGTAGCTGCAGTCTTGTGGCATCTGTGTCCAGTGGAAGCTTCTCCTGCTGCTGTTGGGATTGTAAATGTAATTATGAACTCTGTCTTTGGTGAACTTATTTTAATTTTATTTAATAGTGAATTATTAGACCATAAAATTTATTGGAGACAATATGTGTGTGTGTGTCCAGCTCTCCTGGCTAATACCACCGACAGCTTAATCAAGCTCGTGACAACGTTTAGTATCGTGCTCTGAAACCAGGGTGTGCCGTTAGTGCTCCTCTCTCTTTCCTTATCTAACCACAGCAGCATGCATGATGAAATTAATTGAATTCTACAGTCATGACAGTTTGTTAGATGGTTGTAAGTAGGCGGGCAGGGGAGTGTGTCTGCGCAATTACACTTATCAATTTTTTCTCGGCCTGTTCAACAGGGTATCGTAGACGTGAGGAGGGATGGCTCTTTCCAGTGAGTAACTTCACTTCATCTTCTTTCCTCCATCAAAGCAAATTAAAAATTGAGACAAGAAACTTTATTGAATGAATGTCTGACACAAAAGCGAGAGCAACTTATTTCCAGTATTAAAAGTGAGTTTTATTACCTCTGAGGAGATCTGTGGTGAAGTAGGAAAAATGCTGTAATATAACACGAAGCTGAGATTGGTTATGTGGGTGACGTGGGCCAAATGATTACATGAAGAGGGAGAACAGTTTAAACTGCAGATTTCGATATTAAAGGGATAGTGCACCCAAAAATGTAAATGCAGCCATTATCTACTCACCCATATGCTGAGGGAGGCTCAGGTGAAGTTTTAGAGTCCTCACATCACTTGCAGAGATCCAAGGGGAGAGGAGGTAGCAACACAACTCCACCTAATGGAGGCTGACGGCGCCCCAGATTCAAACGTCCAAAAACACATACTTGAAACCACAAAATATCTCCATACTGCTCGTCCGTAGTGATCCAAGTGTCCTGAAGCCCCGACATAAAAAGTTGTTTGGAAAACCTCATTTGAACTCTGTTTTTAGCCTCACTGTAGCCTGTAGCTCTGACTGCCTCTCTGGGCACCGCGCTCACGTGTGCGCATGCAGTACAGAGAGGCAGTGTTACTGATACTATTCTTTCTCACACCTTCAACTCAAACCACCAAAATATATCATTTAATCATTTTCAATCATTTGTTCCGATATGTGATTATACTAGGCTATACTGTATTTGTGTACCATAGGGGATGAGCAACGCAACAAAGCAGGCTACTGGTCGAGATACAAGTGTCATAGAGAGGAGAGAGTGAAACACCATAACCTCCTGTTATTAACTCTGGGGTCCGGGTTGTGTGGGGAGCTCTCCGCGGTGCTGAACGGCTCCTGGCGGGTGTATTTCTACCTTGATGGTGCGCCACGACCGGCTCTGGGTCAGCTGGGAAAGGCTTGAGGCGGAGCAGGCTCACGGCTTATGTGTTTGCCACTTTCTTTTTCATTTTAACCCACACCATGATCTTTTCCTGACCCTAACTAAGTGGTTTTTGTGCCTAAACCTAACCAGACCTTAACCACAGGGCATCATGATGATTTTGGAACAATGGGACTTTGGAACGATGGGTTTAATATGGTCGGAACAATGGGATGTCGGACCAACGGGCAGTTCCCTCAACGGGTCAGTGTAGGCTGTTAGCGCTGCAAACTCTCAGAGCTCAGACCCCCAACGCTAAAAGGATTGTATTCAGGTATTGCTTGTGACAGATGTGGCAAATCAGCTCAGTCTGGCCACGGCAGAAAACAGAGAGATGGAGTCTGGGCTTCTCTGACATGCGTTCAGAAGTTAGTTTGTTGTAGATCTTTACAACAAGGCACTGAGAGGACAAAGCAGGCATACCTTGTTGCAAGATCCAAATCTTTCTCAAAACGTGCCATTTTCAGTGTGTACGTTGTGAGCTCGGAGGTTGTTGTTGTTGTTGTTTCTGGTAGTGAAGGGAATTTTAAAAATGGTACCATGCAGAAGGGCAGAGGAATGCTGGCCAAAATAACCGGCCATTGGCAGGCTTATAGCCACGGTCTGTTTCTGGTGAATCAGACCAGGTAGAAAGTGCTTATGCATTGCTTAATATCCTTCATAATGACAACTATATTGATTGCTGTGCTTTGACTCATTTGCTTTGGAAATGTAGGGCAGAGAAATTTGAAATGTGCACTCATAAACAAACCTGAAACCTTCTAAAATCTGCCGGGGTTTGTGGGATTCTGAGCAAATCAAACAGGACGTCTTGTACAGGACGCTCTCCTGAAACCTTTTCTGACACAGTACACATGGAAGGAGAGAGGCAGGCAGGCAGGTGAGTAAATCCAATGATAGACTGTGAAAGAGAGCTCAATAGATGGACAGTTTGGGAGGCACACAGCAGTGAGAAAAAGATCGAACAGCATACACAAGATTTCTCAGCTGAGCCTTGGAGGAGCAATCCCCAGCAGTGTTGCCTGGCATCTCATCTTATTGTGTGGACTCCTTTCTCACACCTCCAGACAGCTATTTCTTCTTCTCTCCTCCACCGCTGCTCCTCCACCCTCTCCTCTCACATGATGGATCGTGTTCCCTGCCAGCGCTGAATCACGGCTCTCTGCAGCTTTAGGACATTTAAAGTTATTTGTGGGTAAAAATCACATCCAGGGGCCAGTGATAGCAGCTATTTGTTTGTTTATTCCTTTGTTTACTGTCTTTGTTCACTTTGTTTATTCACTTTTTTCCTCCTCCCTTGTCAAGAATGTTTGTTTTGCCCTTTTATTTAATGCGTCTCGACCGAGGAGGCCTGTGAGCAAAGTCAGGGTCCCTTCGCTTTGGTACAAATCAGGGAATGAGTTATTTCACCACTCTCACCCATTGGCTGGGTCAAGTCTCACACACAGACGTCTGAAAAAACAATAATCTATTCATCAAAACCTCCTTGAAGGAGTCATTTCCTTCACTTTTGAGAGCTTGGGTGTGGAAATGCATCAGCAAACTCATCCTTAACCTGTGTCTGCAGAGCACCAATTGTTGCCTCAGTGCTGTGAGGTCCAAATGGACGTATATGGAGTCCTCTCGCACTGCTGCACCACTGTGTGGTGAGCTATTTCAGAAGCCATTCTTGAAATTAGCATTAGCTTTTCTCAGCTCTTGTTAGTTAGCTAATGTTGATTCAAAAAACAAGTGGATGAAATTAAATGTGTGCATAATGTCAGAACTTTAATTCTGTCAACATAAGCTGACATTTAGCTCATGTTAGCCTACAGCCTGGGCCTTCAACAGGAGGTCCGTGACCCATCGGGGGTCCTCACAGCTACTACAGAGGGGCCGGAAAATTATTGTTTGATCATTTTTTGAAAGTTTTTTTTTTCTTCCAAAATTAAAATATGTCTGAAAATGCACATTAACATAAATACAACATATCATTTGCAAAGATTAAAAAAAACAAACAAACAAAAAAGGCCATTTAATTTAGACAGTCTCAAAACTTATAAGAGGGGCCTCCGCAATGCCAGAGCAAACTATTACTCAGCATTAATAGAAGACAATAAGAACAACCCCAGGTTTCTTTTCAGCACTGTAGCCAGGCTGACTGAGAGTCAGAGCTCTATTGAGCCTTGTATTCCTTTAGCCCTTAGCAGTAATGATTTTATGAGCTTTTTAATGACAAAATTCTAACTATTAGAGGCAAAATTCATGACCTCCTGTCCTCAGATAGTACCTATCTAACCTCAAACACAGCTGTAAAACCTAATATATATTTAGATTGCTTCTCCCCAATTTCTCTTCAAGAATCGACTGCAGTGATTTCTTCATCCAAATCATCAACGTGTCTCTTAGACCCCATCCCAACTAGGCTACTTAAGGAGGTCTTTCCTTTAGTTAACACTCATATATTAGATATGATCAATATATCCTTATTAACAGGCTATGTACCATAGTCTTTTAAGGTTCCCAAACACGTACTGAGTGTTGTTAAAAGAAAATGTGATGTCACACAGTGGTAAACATGCTCCTGTCCCAACATTTATGGAACGTGTTGAAGACCTCAAAGTCAGAATGAGTGTGCATTTTTAAAAAACAATGACATTTATGAGTGTGAACATTTAATATCTTGTCTCCGTACTGTATTGAAACGAATATAAGTCATAAAAGATTTACAAATTATTGCATTCTGTTTTTTGTTTAGGTTTTATTCAGTGTCCCAACATTTTTGAATTGAGCTTGTATCTACAGGTATTGATGTGTTCCACATGCACTACTGTAAGTCTTTTTATGTTGGCTGTATTCCTGTTGTCCAAGATGAGCTGACCACTAACCATCGCTCTACTGAGTGGATTAAGTTGTGGGCCAGAGGGCTCAGGAGGTGGAGCAGATCGTCCACTAACTGGGAGATCTGCGTTCTGAACCCCAGCTCCTCCAGTCTGCACGTCGAAGTATCCTTAGGCGAGATACTGAACCCCAGTTTGGCTGTGGCTGTGCCGTCGGTGTGTGAGTGCGTGTGAATGTTAAACTGATGAGCATGTGTCACCTTGTATGGTTGCCATGGCTGTAGGTGTGAAAGCGCTGTGAGTGATGGGAATATTCAAAAGGGGCTGGACAAATGTATCTTCAAGTCCTTGGGCAACACATGTCTTGTCAGTCACTGAGGAATGATAAAACACTGGAAACAATTCAAGTTTTTGTTCCCAGCAGATAGTCGTGGGAACATGCTTATAATTATATAGTCAGGTGGATTTCTCATCATTTCTGTGGAAACACTTATAATATTGTGTTGAAACAGTAACACTGCACCTGTCAGGTCAGAGGAGGTGAACACTGTGGGTTTCATCAGGTGGATATTTTGTCCCTGTATGAAGAAATCACCAAGGAGGTTCACTTTGTGAAAAACTGTGCGGACAAACAGGTCAGCAGTTTCAGAAGAGCGTTTCTCAAAGCACACCTGCAAAGAATTTAAAGATTTCACATCTACAATTCATAAAATCATCAAAAATGTCAGAGAATCTGGAGAAATCTCTGCATATGAGGCAAGGCTGAAAACTAATGTTGAATGTCCGTGACCTTTGACCCCTCAGACTGCACTGCATTAAAAACCAACATGACTGTATAAAGGATATTAATTACTTTTTTCCCCCCAACTTTATTTATAGGACATTTTGAATATTTTAGACAAGACAGTGTGGTATACAGCATAAGGTAAAGAAAAAATAGAAAAAACATTGATTGTCACATCTGAATGTCAACACCCTTCCCACCCACCACCCACTGCCAGGCCAATCACTCAAAACCCAAATAAAGAGAAAGAAATAGATGAAAAAAGCAGTTCAAAAATAGAAATGAAAAAAGTAAATAAATAAATAAATAATTAAAAAATAATAATAACCAAGTAAAAAAGGAATTGAAAAATAATAATAAATAAAAAAAAATATAAAAAATAAAAGTTAAATGATATTGAATAAAAATAAACAAAAAGTAAATAAACAGTTACACATATCTATCCTCCAACTCAGAGGAAAAGTCTAGAGAATGCATATGATTCAGAAAAGGATCCCAAGTAACATGCAGTGGTGGAGCCAGAAAATTTTCTGTGGGGTGGCCAGGATGGTTATGTGATCATTTTGGGGTGGCAATGTCTCACTAGAAAATATAGGGGTATTTAGGGCACCTAAACCACACACCTCCACAATATTTGGAGTGCAGGTAATGGTGGAAAAGATCAAATGATATTCATTGTAAAGTAACAAAGATGCTTACACTAGACAAATATAGCACAATATACAGACCAGAGGGTGACACGGGAGTGGATTTTCAGTCCTGTCCCATCCCACTCCCACAAAAATAATCCCTTCTCGTCCCAATCCCATGAAAACGGAAAAAAAATCCCGTCCCATCCCAATCCCACAAGAATGACTCCTGTCCCATCCCGCTCCCGTGTTGTGTTTCAGTTACAGTAAAAAAATATATATATATACAGTACATGGATCACACAATGCCTACCTTAGTAGAATATAAACCCAAATATAACATCTAATGTTGTGTTTTGATGTTTATTGCCTAATTATTTTTACATTGACTACACCTTGATAGCTGTTCAGCATGATAAACACATTTGATTTCCTATGTGGTCAGACAACACGTCATAAGAACCAGTTCTGAGAGAGAAAAATGTTGGTAAAGTATTGCAGTAAAAGTAGTGCTTTGTTCCTCTGACTGATATTATTATATATGACATCATTAGATTATTAATACTGAAGCATCAGTGCTAGAGCAGCATGTTACTGTTGTAGCTGCTGGAGGTGGAGCTAGTTTCAACTACTTTATTAAACACTTGACTACTGTTATTATGCTAGGCCTGTCACGATAACAAATTTTGCTGGGCAATTTATTGCGTCAGAAATTATTGCGATAAGCAATAATATTGCGTAATATTGTGCTTTTAAGACCATTTTTATTATTGTTGTAATTATGCTGTTTTTAGACCATTTCTTAAACTTACATAATGATAATAAAGGCATAATGATGCAAGTACACCCTTTTAAAGAGCGTGAGAGGACCGGATGGCAGCGTGAGACCGAGAGACCACTGTGAGATTTTGAGATTCAACATGGCGGCGCCTAGCTGCTAGATTAGATATCAACAAACTAGCCAAACAAATATAATTACCTAACGGGTGACAACTCCAGCCTGCACCATCAGCCAGAGTGGAGGACCTAAAAGAGTTTATCGATCACTACTACTACGAGTGCGTCATGGAGGGTCCTGCTGACAACCCCAATAAGAGGAAGAAGACCAACTCCGCTACTGATACACAAGACTTATTATCCTCCAAATTTAGCGTCTTGGAATCCATCAACAAGAAGCTAGAAGTGCTCGGTATGCTTCACCAGGAGATAAAAGACCTGAAGGTAAGCTTGGAGTTCACTTACCAGCAGATTAGTGACCTGCAGCAAAACAACGCTCAACTCCGCTCCACCTTAGCGACGGTCACTTCAGATGTAGATCTCCTCAAATAGGAAAATAAACTCCTGAAGGAAACTGTCCTTGACGTGCAGTCCAGAAGCATGAGAGACAATTTAATCATTTCTGGCATCCCGGAGAGCACACCAGACAACCCAGAAGTCCAGGTAAAAAAGTTCATGGTGACGGCCCTCAAGATCCCGACGGAGACTGTCAACAACATCACCTTTCACCGCGTCCACAGGCTCGGACCCCGAGGAGGTCAGCGTCCTCGTCCGATCATCGCCAAATTCGAACATTATCAGCAGAAAATGCTCGTTAAGAGTAAAGGACGAGACCTAAAAGGCACTTTGTTCGGTATGAACGATCAGTTCCCCAGAGAAATCCCTTTCACTCAATCCCCCTCCCTCACCTCACACACAAATACACTCCATGTAACCCCTTTGTTTTTCAGGTTTGTGAATACCTCAAGGCGCAGGTGCTTCTGGTTGTTGAACATGCTTGTATATATTCTAACGCTCTGCTCCATAACTCTACGGTGCTTCACCATGACACATCGGTTGACTGTAAGACATACACTTAACAATTACATCTACTCATGCAAAATCCACGCAGATAGAAACTCACATAGAAACACACACAGATCATTCTCCATATCCACACACAGTATGATAAAACCCCCACTTTGTCAATGTCACACCTAAACCTGGTTTCCTGGAATGTACATGGCATCCGCTCATAGGTGAAAAAAATGAAAGTGATGGACTTTGTCACAAAATTGAAAACAGATATTTTTCTCCTACAAGAAACCCACTTGCTAAAGTCAGAAGAAAAATCTCTTAAAGATCCAAATTTTAATCAAATTTTTTCATCCTGCTATAACAGCGGACAAAGAGGTGTCTCTATCATGGTCCACAAGAGACTACCATTTACTTTAAACAGCACAGTAACAGACCCAGAAGGCGGCTACATCATTATTCAGGCAACAATCTTTAACAAATTATATACAATCGTTAGTATGCCCCTAATAATGATGATCCAGCCTTCTTTCACACAGTCTTCTCTCTACTATCTAACCTATCAGACAGCTCGACAACTATAATTGGAGGAGACTTTAACACAGTCCTAAATGCTTCATTAGACCGATCTAGTAACTCAGTACACACAAAGCAATCACAATCGGCCAAGGTAATACAGGAATATATGGATGATTTCGGGCTTGGCGATGGCTGGAGACTCAAATACCCATCGAAGAGGGAATATACTTTCTTCTCTCCTGTGCATCGCTCATTTTCAAGTATTGACTTTTTTCTCTTAAATAACTCCATCTCACAAAAAATTACCACAAAAATACACCCGATCATTATCAGCGACCATGCACCAATATCACTCAATCTGCAAACAGAAACCACCCATAAACAGTCCCCAACATGGTGCTTTAATATCTCTTTACTTAAAGACCCAGACTTTGACAAAATGGTGAGACGGGAGTGGGCAAACTCTCTTGAAGATAATGACTCTCCAAATTTATCTCCATCTTTAATATGGGAAACTGGGAAGGCAGTAATCAGAGGAAAAATTATATCATACTCCTCCTACAAGAAGAAACAGGAATTGTGAGCAGAAAAAAACATTTCTGCTCGCTTAAACAACTAACACAGGAATATGTAAACAATCCAAGTGATCAAGTATGGACCCAATTACAGTGTACAAAATCGCAACTGGACAATATTCTATCAAAGAAAACTGAATTTATCATACAGCAACTAAGATATAATAACTTCGAACACAGTAACAAATCAGGAAAATTTTTGGCTAATCAGCTCCAACGCAATAAAGAAAAATCTCTGATACCAACAATCCAGGGGCCGTTCGGAAATTACACACAATCTCCCCAGGAGATTAATCAGATTTTCTATTCTTTCTACCATAACTTATATTCAACAGTAAATAATCCAAACCCAGAAGACATTCAGGCTTTTCTCGATAACCTAAATTTACCTCAATTATCCATGGAACATGGATAATATCTTAGATGCTCCCCTGACTATTAATGACCTGCAGAGCGCATTAGACAAAATGCCAACAGGTAAGGCTTCAGGTCCAGACGGCTTTCCTGTCGAATTTATAAAACATTTCTGGACAATATTAGCACCACTTTTCGTCAGGACAGTGACAGAGATCAAAAAGAACGGAGGTATAAGACCTCAGATGAATACAGCAGCAATCAAATTATTACTAAAGCCAGACAAAGACCCCACACTTCCTTCTAGCTACCGTCCTCTATCACTAATCAACAGTGATATCAAAATTATCTCAAAGGCACTTGCTTCTAGGCTGGAGAAAATAATCGCATCAATAATTCATAATGATCAAACAGGCTTCATTAATGGCAGACACTCAAGCAATAACGTCAGAAGAGTTCTTAATCTGATAAGTAAAGTACAACGCGTTAACACAAAAGCAATTATTCCGTCACTTGATGCAGAAAAAGCCTTCGACAAGGTCAACTGGTCCTTCCTCTTTGCCACCCTGAGTGGATTTGGCTTTGGCGAGTCATTTATCCAGTGGGTTTCAGCCTTATATAATTCCCCTAAGGCCACAGTCACCACCAACGGGATCACATCTCAAAGCTTCACTTTGCAGAGAGGAACAAGACAAGGGTGCCCACTCTCACCTCTACTATTTGCAATATTCATCGAACCACTGGCTATGGCAGTCCGTCGGCACAGCAAGATCATAGGTATCCATTCCGCCAACTCAGAGCACAAAATTAATCTATATGCCGATGACATTTTACTTTATCTACAAGAACCGAAATCGTCTTTACATGAAGTATTTAATCTCATAACAAATTTTTCTAAACTTTCGGACTACTCCATCAACTGGTCCAAATCGACAATACTGCCAATAGTGGAGAACTCTTGGAATCCTGCAGACCAAAAATTTTCTCTCCCTGTGGGCAACATAAGATATCTTAGCATAAATATCTCTTCCAAACTATCAGACTTGGGTGGGCGGGCCCTCCTGCCCCACCCGTCTGGGGTGTGTCTCTGGCTCCCTGGGGGTGCTGGCCATTGCCGCCCCGGGTCCTTGGGCCTGCGTGGTGTCCTTCAGCTCCGTGACGCATCGCAAAGAACCGATGGGATCACTTAAAAGGGGCCCACTTGCTTCTCGAACCTACCACACTGCGCTGGCAGCTGTTCTCCACAATCGGGCTTTCCTCCTCCACCAGGACTCTCACATTTTTGGTGTTCAGTATAGACTTCTCTTTTGTTTTTGTTCTTCAGTACGGTATAGTAGACGTGTATATGTTTATTTTTTATAATCTGTATGGAGCACAACCACCTCAAGGCCACAATACTTCAGCTACACTGCCTGTTTCTCCTCTGTTTTTTTGTTTGTTTGTTTTCTTGTTTGTTTGTTTTTTCCTCCTTCTCCTCCGCATGCACTGTCGCTATATAACTCAGGACTTAAGCACCTGCCCCTCAATCCCCCCTGCTTGTTCCTTACTTTCCCCTTGACACACTTTGGTGTATCACGGCCCTCTCTGGCTCATATTAGGAAGTTTTTCCAATAAAGGCTGATAGGCTAGTCTCCAGGGAGGGTGGGTGACGGTCACAACCATGCATAGTATGGGTATAAAATACTTGACTGCGAGATTAACAGTACATCAATCTTCATAAGAAGCTTACACCCTTTCATGGCGCTAAGCTACGAAGACCAATGCAGACAGGTAGAGAAAAAAAAAGAGAAATAATAACATTTATTTAACAAGAATATTTACGAAAATTTAAATATCCGAAATAACACGTACAAATATTGGAATAAAGAAATAAATACAAAGAAAAAGACTCTCAGTCTCTCACTCTCAGGTGTGCACTTAAGTTGGTCGTATTCGCCCTCTATGCTGAGATGGTTTTAAAACAAACCCGGCACACTGGCTTGTCCAAATTACTGGGCTCCCCTCTGTCATTTGGTTTAAATCCAAAACACTCCCACACAGGGGCCTTGGTATTTGATTTAGGAACAAGTTCCCTGTCGTTCTCTTACACTCAACTCCGCGCTCCGCCGCCTCGTCTCCCCTCACGAAGATCACACTCTGTGTGTGTGTGTGTGTGTGCATGTGTGGCCCATAGCCCCGCCTCCCCCACAGAGACAAAGACACTTGATGACAAGAGCTTTCCCTCTGTTCATTATGCTAATGAACCAACTCACCTGGCTGCCAGACGATGGACGGCAGTGAATGCTCTTGTCGTCCAGTCTCTTTGGCGGCGAGAGACGAGGAAAACAAACAATATGGCAATTAATCCCATGTTATCCACCGTCTTTGTCTTCTCTTCTTTTTGTTTAACGGCGGTACCGTCTTTGTCTGGTCACGCTTTCGCGCCAAATATCCAAAACACAGGATGTGCGCACATCTAAAGTGTTGGGTAGTGCCATCGCAGTGCAGGAAAGGTTCCGCACGCCGGAAACTAGTGACGGCTGTGAGGCAGTGGTTAGGGTCAGGCCAGGGTGGCCAATAGGGTGGCCAGGATTCAGCGTGAGGTGGCCACGGCCACCCCCTGCCACCCCACACCTCCGCCATTGGTAACATGAAATGATTTCACTGAGCCTTTAAATGTAAACCTGAGTCTTTCAAGCTTCAAATTATAAAGCACCTCACGAACCCAACGAGAATGCGAGGGGGGACTGGGGAGTTTCCAGTTGAGGAGAATCAGCCGACGGGCCAACAGGGTAGGGAATGCTAAGGCCTGTTTCAAATTTTTAGGAGCACCTGTAAAAGGAACAATGCCAAAAATCGCAGACAGACTATTTGGAACAATAGCGTAACCGTATGCCCTAGTTAATATATCAAAAATATATAACCAAAACTACCCCAGTTTAGCACAAGACCAGAACATATGTACATGATTCGCAGGAGATAATTTACATCTGCCACAGGAATCACTAACAGAAGGGTATATAGTGAGTTCTAAAAAAAACCTTTACATTGATCAGCCTGTGCCTAGCACAGATTGATGACAGATTAACAAGAGAAAGTGCAGATTGCCATTGCTGCTCAGTTAATTTAATATTAACTCTCCTCCCACACCAGCAGTAAGGGAAGTTGAAGATGCAGACCAAATAGACCTATACAAAAAAGAAATGCATTCCTTGGCAATCGGATCTGTGTTTACAAGAGTATCAACTAAGGTTTCTGGAGGGCGATTTGGAAAGTGGGGAAATAGTTTTTTAACATAATCATGGACCTGAAAGAAGCGAAAAAGATGATGTTGTGGGAGGTTATACTCCGTTAGAAGTTGTGTAAAAGAGGAAAATGTCTTGTCTGTGTACAAATCGTTAACTGACTTTATACCATTGTTATGCCAGACTCGGAATGCTGAATCGGTGCTCGATGGCTCGAAGGTACAATTTCTGTATATGGAGGTCAGAGTGGATGGACCTGAAAAGCCAAAAGCCTTTCTAAACTGACACCAGATCTTTAAAGAGACAGCCACAATAGGACAGCTGGCCGTACTCGACACAGGTAGAGGAAGTTGTGCACACAAAACTGAGCGCAATAAAAAAGGAAAGACTTTGTTTTCTAAACGTACCCACACAGGCAAGGATTCTTGATCTTCACACATCCAGAAAAGAAGCTTTTGCACATTGGCTGCCCAATAATAATATCTAAAAGGGTGAAGGGCGAAACCACCTCTGTCTTTATGGACTACAGAATTGATTTGCCGATTCTTGCCGGTTTGCCATTCCATAGGAATGTTGACATTCTCTTATCTAAATTGTCGAAGAAAGATTTAGTCAGCAAAACAGGGAGGTGCTGAAAAAAGTATAAATACTTGGGGAGGACAACCATCTTAATCAGACTTATCCGTCCCACAAGCGATAGGGGTAAAACCGACCAGCGGCCAAAATCCTCTACGGTCTTTTCAACCAGGGGAGCAAGATTATTGCGATAAAGATCGGAGAGAGATGTGGTAATGTGAATACCTAAATATCTGAAGCCATTACTTGACCATTTAAACTGTACTATGGAATGAGGAAGCTGCTTGGCCAAGTCATTTATCGGTAAGCTCTCACTCTTTTGGTAATTGAGTTTATATCCAGAAACACTACTGTATTCGTCAAGAATGTTAAAAATCAAAGGAAATGAATTGACTGGGTCTGAGACATAAAGAAAGAGGTCATCCGCATATAAGGAGACTTTGTGGACTGTACCTAAACGGGTAATACCTTGAAAGCCAGCATCTGAGCGTAACCAAAGAGCCAGCGGTTCTATGACCAGCGTAAACAAAAGTGGGGAAAGAGGGCAACCCTGTCTCGTACCACGGCATTAAGGGAATGGAGGAGAAGATATATCATTAGTTCGAACTGAGGCTTTTGGAGAGGAATAAAGAAGCTTAACCCACTCAACAAAGGCCCTACCCAGCCCAAATCTAGCCAACACTTCATACAGAAAACTCCACTCAACCCTGTCGAAGGCCTTCTCCACGTCGAGGGAGACCCTAACCTCAGGAGTTAAAGAACAGGGTGAAGCTATAATGTTAAACAGGCGCCTAGTGTTGTGAAAGGATTGTCGGCCTGGCATAAAACCAGTCTGGTCTAACCCTATGATAGGTGACAGAACAGTCTGAAGCCGTAAGGCGAGAACTTTGGAAAGGATTTTGAAGTCAACGTTCAAAAGCAAAATTGGCCTGTAACCGCCGCATAGGAGAGGGTCCTTATCCTTTTTAAGGAGAAGAGAGATGGTGGCCTCCGACAGGGTATCCGGGAGGTGACCTAGGGCGAAAGCTTCATTATACATATCAGTTAAATAAGGGCTAAGCAAGTTGGAAAAGGTCTTATAATAACTTATAATAATTGCCACTCTGAAGCGATTTAATAGCTTCTTGAACCTCAGCCGTGGTGATAGGGGCTCCCAGCATTTCTGCCTTATCCTCAGCAATTTGGGGAAAATCAGTGTTGTCCAATGTACTATTTGGTGAACGAGGGTGATCCGAGGTATAAAGAGAGATATACAATTCTGAAAAAGTACTGTTAATTGCCTTTGGATCATTAAGTACCTCTCCCATAGTTGATTTAACTTCTTGGATTAGCCTTGAAGTTGCCTCAGCCCTTGCCTGATGGGCGAGTAGCTTGCCTGCTTTGTCTCCTGATTCGTAAAAACACTGTCTAGATTTTAGTATCAAGGTATTAACCCTAGTGGTGGAAATCAGATCAAATTCAGTCTGTAGTTTAAGGCGTTCCCCATACAGGCTTGGATCCAGGTTGATAGGGTAATGTTAATCAATATCCTTTATGTCCCTAAGAAGTCTAGCAATTTGTGAACTTTCGACTTTCTTAGCGTTCGAAATAAAAGAGATAAGATGGCCCCTAATGCAGGCTTTAGATGACTCCCAAAGTATTCCTCTACCTGTGTCGGGCAAGTCATTCAGCTCAAAAAACATAATAATCTATGATTGCACAAATTGTTTGTAGCGATCTTCCGCCAAAAGGACAGAGTTAAACCTCCAGGGTCTCAGCTGGTGCGGGCGTGTAAACATAGCCAAATCAAGAGAAGTTGGGGCATGGTCAGAAATAGCGATACCGTGGTACTCTGTTGCAACTATTTTTGAAAGTAATCTTACATCTAAAAGAAATTTTTTTTATCCGGGAGTAGGAATGATGAACATTAGAGAAAAGGAATAACTTTTGGTCTTTGGAAATCTATGCCTCCACGGATCAGTAGGGCCAAATTATTGTGACAAGGTAGATAAAGTCTTTGCTGACCTCGATAGTGGCACAATTTTATTGGATGATCGATCCAGTACCGGGTCCTGAGCCAAATTAAAATCGCCTCCCATGATTACATAATGACCTTCAAGGTCTGGAAAGGATGTAAATAATCTGGTTATGAAGAGGCTGTCATCCCAATTGGGGCCATAGACACAAACAAACAAAACAGGAATGCCTTGGAGTCTCCCAGAAACCATCACATACCTCCCATGTGGATTTAATATTGATCTATCTGCTGTGAATGGAACCCCCCTGCGAATGAGTACGGCAGTACCCCTAGCTTTACTGTTAAACGTTGAGTGGAAACTTCTCCAACCCAGCCTTTTTTAAGCCGAACTGTCTCCCTGTTAAGCATGTGTGTTTCTTGGAGAAAGTATATGTCACCTTTAAGCCGATTCAGGTGAGTCATTACCTGGCCTAACTTTGTGGCACTCCCCGTCCCCTTCACCTTCCAAGATGTAAGCCTATATAAATGTATTATTTGAAGTCATACCTCAATGACAAAATCGCAGGGATTATTGTAGATGTGTAACGTGCAATTGGGTTCTGAGGCGCGCGAGGTAAGCAGGGTGAATATCTGCGAAGAGACTGGAAAGAAACAAACAAACAAGAGGGAAAGAGAGAGAGAGAGAGAGAGAGTAGGGAAAAAAAAGGAAAATGAAAAAAAAAGGCCTAAAAACTCCCACGCCCAAATAGAAAACTCCTGTGTCCATTGCACCATAGTGCTAAATGCACTATAAAACTTCCTTCTTCTAAAATTCCCACCTCCCCTTTCATTAAGGCATTTTGGGTTTTGGTCACTTAACATCATCATACAGAAATACCATGTCAATGTTGGTAACCATGAAAGCAAGAGGAAAAAGGGGCAAACATTTTAATATCAGAGAAACAAAACATGAGCTCAATGAAAAATAATAAGCTAGTAAAATGAACCAAGAAAATGACATTTCTCAACACACTCAAAACACAGTCTTGTACCTCTCTTTGACAGTCAGCGCGTATCTGTTGAGGAGCATTGACGCTAGCCTAGCAGGCCGGTCGGCCTCATTAGCAAGAGGTAGAGACTAAAACATGTATTTTTACCAACTAAATAAAATGTCAGCTACCGGCAGGCTGTGCGTCCTGGTGACGTGATGCAATAAAGTCTGTGGCTTCTTTCACTGCAGGGAGACACTTTCTCAATCCGTCTTCGGCCACAATAAAAACACACTCAAAACACAGTCTCGTACCTATGACAGTCAACATGTATCTACTGAGTAGCATCGACGCTAGCCTAGCTAGCCAGTCAGCCTCATTAGCAAGAGGTAGAGACCAAAACATGTATTTTTACCAACTAAATAAAGTGTCAGTTACTGGCAGGCTGTGCTTCCTGGTGACGCAATGCAATAAAGTCTGTGGCTTCTTTCACCAAGGGGAGACATTTTCTCAATCCGTCTTCAGCCACGATAAAAAGCTTAGCAGGGTACCGAAGGGCAGGCTTGAGACCTACGTTGTATAGCTTCTTCATGATGTCCCAGTACTGAGCGCGTTGCTCCACGACCTCAGGAGTGTAGTCCTCAAAGATGTGTATGGGACGGCCATCGTATTTTAGCTTGCCCCGCAGTTTTCGAGCTGCACGAACCACCTGCTTCAGGGTTTGGAATCGGTGAAAACAGATTAGCACGGCCCGTGGCCTATCCGATGGTCCCGGCTTAGCGGCTAGGGTGCGATAGGCCCGGTCCAATTCAGGCGGAGACGTCAGAACATCAGTACCAAGCACATCGTAAAGCAGTTGGGAGAAGAAGGCAGTCGGTTGGGAGCCCTCTATGTTTCTGGGGAGACCGATGATGCGTGTATTGTCGCGACGGCTTCTTCCTTCGAGGTCCAGTAGCTTAGCTTTAAGTTTAGCATTCTCCGAAGCCATAGCAGTTAGCCCGGGAACCACATCTCTGACAGAGTTCGCAAACTGCTCCAGCTCGTCAGTGCGTTGTTGGTGGTCATTCACAGTGGCTTGTACTGTATCCAGTTTGGCCTCATATCTCGCGTAGGTGTCTTTTATCTCAGCCGAAAGTGCTCTGCTAGCTGCGCCGTTAGCAACGCTGAGATCGTGCTGGTGATGTTAGATTCCTCTCGCCCCTGGTCCTCTTTCCTCGGTTTCTTCGACATGGTTTCTCTTGAACTTTATATAATGAATAAAGTGCAGGCAGAGGTAGGATAGATGAGGCCAAATGACCAAATAGAAGTGATGAAGGTCGGGAGCTCAGATGCGCACGTCTACTCCATCAGACTGCTAACCGGAAGTCAGGATATTAATTACTTATTTATTAAGGAATTACTTATTTATTCTCTGTACATTTCATATTTATATTTGCAAACTGTTTTTATTTTTATTTTTTTTAATTTTTCACTTTTTGATACCATGTGTGCTGCTATTGTATATTTTATATTTATACTTTGCAAATTGTTTTTACTTTTTTACTTTTTGATACCTGTGTGCTGCTATCCAATGCTGCTGGAATCTTAATTTCCCCGAGGGAGTCTTCCCAAGGGATTAATAAAGTTTTATCTAATCTATTACTACATGGGCTCAGGAACACTTGGGAGAACCACTGTCAGTAAACACATCGCTGCATCTACAAATGGCAGTTCAGACTCTACCATGCAGAGTGAACGCCAGATATCAACAACATCCAGAAACAGCGCCGACTTCTCTGAGCCCGAGCTCGTCTGAGATGGACTGACACAAAGTGGTGTGACCAGTCCATCATGGACACCGTGTCTGTCGGGACCATCCAGACTGTTACCAGTTCAAAGTTCAAAGCCAGCATCTGTGATGGAGTGGAGGTGCATCATGGGTATCTTCACATGTGTGAAGGCTCCATAAATGCTGAAAGTTACATACAGGTTTTGGGGCAACATATGCTACCATCCAGACGACGTCTTTTTCAGGGACGTCCCTGCTTATTCCAGCGAGCCAGTGAGACACATTGTGCACGTGTTCCAACAGCGTGGCTTCGTAGTGACAGAGTGCAGGTACCAGACTGACCTGCCTGCAGTCCACACCTGTCTCCCACTGAACATGTGTAGAACATGATGAAGTACAAAATACTGTTGAGACACTGAAGGCGTAGCTCAAGCAAGAACAGGAAAAAAATGTTACTTTCAAAACTCCAACTATTAGTGTCCTCAGTTCTGAGTGTGAAAATGTGATGTCACACAGTGGTAAACATGCTCCTGTCCCAACTGTTTTGGAATGTGTTGAAGGCCTCAAAGTCAGAATGAGTGTGCATTTTTAAAAAGACAACAAAGTTTATTAGCGTGAACATTAACTATCTTGTCTCTGTACTGTATTCAATTGAATATAGATTAATTGTTTTTTGCAAATGTATGTATTCTTTTTGCTTTTTTCCCGTTGTATTCAGTGTCCCAACATTTTTGAATTGAGCTTGTATCTACAGGTATTGATGTGTTCCACATGCACTACTGTAAATCTTTTTATGTTGGCTGTGTTCCTGTTGTCCAAGATGAGCTGACCACTGACCATAGCTCTACTGAGTGGATTAAGTTGTGGGCCAGAGGGCTCAACAGGAAGAACGGTTTGTCCACTTATGATCTGCGATCTGATCCCCGGTTCCTCCAAACTGATGAGCATGTGTCACCTTGTGTGGTAGCCCCGGCTGTGTGTGGGAAATCACTTCGATTGATGGAAAGACTTGTACAATGTACAAATGCACGTCCAAAGCCTGCGGCAAGACGTGCTTCAGCAGTTACTTAGAAACTATAAAAATACTGGAAACACACCTCCAGCAGATGAATCCAGGAACCTGTATGTAATTATATGTCCCAGAGGGAGTGTCCCCATTTCTGTGGAAGTTTCTGCTATTCTGTTAACACTGCACCTGTGAGGTCACAGGAGGCGGACACTGTGGATTTCATCAGGTGGATATTTTGTCCATGTATGAAGAAATCACAAATACCTTCACTTTGAGTCCTTTTAATGTCCACACTAAGAAAAAAGCAATGGATTTTTTGGGTGCATTTTTTCCTAATAATAACAAAAGATAATGTTTTTTAATGTTATTTTTATTATTATTATTTTTTAATTTTTCTTAGGATCTTAATTGATGAAAAACTCTCATGGAAAGAACACATTAGTTTTGTTTGCAATAAGATTAATAAATCTATAGGGATTATTAAGAAAATTAGAGCTTTTGTACATTTATCTTCTCTTTTAACTTTATATTACAGCCTAATATATCCTTATCTCACTTATTGTAACATTGTGTGGGCTAGTACCTGTCCCACATACCTTCACAGAATACTACTGATGCAAAACCATTTTGTAAGAATAGCAACTTCTTCCAAGTCTTATGATGCATCCTCTCCACTCTTCTCGAAGTGTAATATTTTGGGTATTAATGATATCAACACTTTTCAAATATGCACCTTTATTTACAAAGTGAAATTCATGGATACAGAATTGTCAAATATCTTTCAAAAATATTTTATTTGTAATTCTCAAATCCATTCTTACACAACCAGACAAATTAATAACCTTTATTTTCCTAAGTTTAATACATCTCGAGCACAGTACTCATTAAGATACAGGGGAGTACAACTGTGGAACATGTACCATTAGTTATTATCTCCCTCGATGTCTTTGTCAGTATATAAGACGAAACCAAAAACTGTTTTGATGACCAAAAGATTCTGTAAGTGAATAATGTCATCTATAGGATGATCTGTTTTTGCCTGCCTCAAGATGTAAAATGTTATTTTATTCTTATTATAATCGTCTACTTTTGTTTATTGTGTATGTTTTGTTTTTCATTATTTTAAATTTTAAATAAATACATTTTTTGCATAGTTTTGTTATGTTTTTCTAGGTGAGGTTTCTTTTTTCTTATTTCATATGTGTAAATAAATAAATAAATAAATAAAATTTAACAGACCCTATAGTTTTTAAAATATAGGCCTCCACCAAGCGGAGAGAACTCATATCATGGTATTTATAAAACAGAAAGAAAAAGTCTAAATTACAAACCAGATACTTTATAATGTTTGTAATATGTTAGTATACCAACATTAATGTTAACATTGAATTAGCAGTTCATAGTATTACCAGTATTCATATTATTCCCAAGTATTTATTCTAGATATTTACCATTACCATTGGTCAGATACTGAATTGGTGACTCTAATCTTGAGACTGTGCTGATCGTATAGATCTTCTGTGTTGCAGGTTGAAGCGTCCGTGTTTTCACTGACACGGACCTGTTTGTACCCAGTGGTTCAGTAGTTCAGGCTGTAGACAGCAAGTTTGTTGGAGGATGTATTTTCTTTTCCTTTGTATTTAAGGAATTATAAAACACATGGATTATGCGGATTCACATTTTTATTTTAATGAATGTTGTGTTGTTTTGGGATGCCTGGGTTGCAGTGTCAGGATAGTTAAATATGTGTCCCATAAAGTCTGTCAGACGCGAGTTAAGGAAGCACTCTGCCTGTTGCCTGTCTCATTATCTCCCTGTTCTACAGGCCTCAGGTCAGGGCCCTGTCACACTGACAAATGGTTGTTGTCAGGCGTGTTGAGGCGTGTCATGGGAGGAGTCAATAGAAGAGAGTATCTGACAGCATATAAGTCACCTTTCAACATCACAGATCATCAGACTGGAAGCTCCAGCTGCAAGTCAACAAGACTCTCACACAACTCAGCTGATCTGCACAACTTGACCAGGTGAGGACAAACTGGGGGGCAGAGACAGAGGGAGACAAAGACAGATGTGTATTTAGACTTTTACTGAACTGTGGTGCAGTGGTTAGCATTGTCACCTCACAGCAAGAGGGTTCCAAGGAGGTTGGCATCAGCAGACCTAAGAGTGCCGGAGGGAGTGTGCTGGTGGAGGGGCTCAGACAGGTAGAGGGGGGCCAGGTTGTGGAGATCTTTGAAAGTGATGATATGGAGTTTGAAGTGGATACGCTGGGGAATGGGGAGCCAGTGGAGGTTATGAAGGACGGGGGTGATGTGGTCACAGGTCCAGGAGTGTGTGAGAAGACAAGCAGCTGAGTTCTTGATATTTTGAAGTTTCTTGAGTGTTTTGGATGATAAGCTGTAGAGGAAGCTATTGCAGTTGTCGAGTCTGGAGGTGATGAATGCGTGGATTAGAGTCTGTGCAGCCAAAAAGGAGAGGGGTGGATGGATGATGTTCCTGAGATGGAAGAAGGCTGTTTTGGTGATGTGTTTGATGTGTTGGTCAAAAGACAGGGTTTGATCAAAGATGACACCAAGGTTAGGGACATGGGGGGAGCAGAGCACAGTGGAGCCATCGATGGAGAGGGTTTGATGGTTATGGGTGGGTTTGATGAGACTTCTGATTTGTCACAGTGAAGTTTTAGGAAGTTGGTTTGCAGCCAGGATTTTATTTCGGTGATGCAGCTGGTGATGGTACAGTGAGTGGCAGGAGTGATGGCTTTGGTGGAGATGTGGAGCTGAATGTCGTCTGCAAAGCAGTGAAACTGAAGTCCATAATGGCAGATTATGTGACCAAGGGAGAGAATGTACAGGATGAAGAGGAGGGGGCCGAGAACTGAACCTTGGGGAACACCTTGGCAGAGGGGAGCAGTGGGGAATTTGCAATTGTTTATGCTGATGAACAGGTGTCTGTCGGAGAGGTAGGAACTGAGCCAGGAGAGAGCAGTGCCAGTGATGTTAAGAGTTGTTTCAAGGCGGGAGAGAAGGATGGAATGGTTGATGATGTTGAATGCTGCACTCAGGTCAAGTAGTATGAGTATGTTGAGCCAGTAGATAGGGAGGAGTTTATTATTGTTGTGATGAGCGGTGACAAAGTGGAAAGGCAGGCCTTGATAAGATGGGATGGGATAGGGTCCAGGGTGCAAGTGGCAGCTTTCATTCCCACCATGAGAACAGGTAAGTCTGTGAGGGAGATTGGGGTGAACTGAGAGAGAGATAGGCGGGTCAAAAAGGAGGTGTGAATGGTTGTCTGTCTCTATGTGTCAGCCCTGTGATAGTCTGGTGACCTGTCCAGGGTGAACTCTGCCTCTCACCCAATGTTTGCTGTGATAGGCTATGCAGTTACGAAAAATGAATGAATGAATGAACTCTGTAAAACTATCAGCATCAGACTGTGTTCTACAGAGAAATACTGCATTTCTAAGACTGTCGTTCTTTCTGTCTCTGATCTTTGTCGTCCTCTCTGGAGGACAGTTGACTCCGTGTTATAAACTCTCATCACATATGACAGAAGGGTGTAAATTAAGTATTGAGTGTTGTGTGGTTACTTTTCCCTACAGGTTGGAGAAATGGCCTCAGAAAACAGGGAAGTTGCCGCTCTGGGTCGACCCTTTGGCCTTGGAATGCTCTATGATGCTCGCAAAGATGCACTGATCCCAGGTCAGTCTTGACTTAGACTATATATTTACCTGTCACAGCTCTGCTTACAGGAACTTTGAAATCATTTCATGAAGCACAAACATAATGTTAACCTCTTCAACATTCAATATGAAAAGAATTGGGAGATGCTTTGTAGTTCCATTTATCAGTTGATCTTTGGAAGACAGGATATTCATGTGGTATCAGCTGATATATCATCTTGCAATAAAAAAAAAAAAAAATCGTCTGTGTAGGTTGTGAGGGGCGTGGCCATTGCAAAATGAAAATTTTTAGTCTTTATTATAGCACCCCCTTCTGGCTGGATGGCATCATGGGTATTTGCCAAAACATTTCTCAAGAAACTCATTGACCAGTCAACCGAGTGCAAGCAGCAGTGGTGGGCAGGGCGGAGGCCAGATCCAGAATTTCTCAATAAGGAAGAGGAAATAGAGCCCCCCTTTTCAGAGTTTTTTTTTTTTGCACTTTTTATTGGAGAAAACCATGTTCAACAAAATATTAATTATAGGAGAGTATTTATTTTACATACTTTAAAGGAATACTTACACTACACAACAATCATTTGCAAATCAGTTAGTCACACTGTGTGACCTTGAATTCATGAAGAAAACCTTGTTCTTCTCACATGCCTCCATCGAAAACAGTGAACGTAGTGATTTATTAGTTAATTTGGATCAATGTTGAACAAAAGCAGAACTAATTCAAGACATCCATTTACACAATCTTACACAACTCATACAGTGTAACCCAGATTTAATTTATCCAGTTTTATGCTTGGGACTTAACAGATGGGACTTCTAGCTAAAAAACTGAACTGATCTGTGCTGACTCTAAAACCAAGGTTTTCTTTGTAGTGTTTATCCAGTCCTGAGCACACGACTGGATAAGTGAGGTTGGGATTATTCTGCACGAGTTGTGGGACAGTTTGTAAACAGATGTTTTGATATTAGTTTTGTTGATGTTACATATGTTCCCTCAATCAATCAACAAATCAATATGTTTGCTGTTTTCTGTGAAGGCTTGTGAGAAAAACTAAGTTTTCTTCACAAATTCAAGGTCACACAGCACAACTAAGTGATTTACAAATGTTCATTTTGTGGGTGAAGTATTCCTTTAAAATGTATGTATGTGGAGGGAAAGTATTTTTCTGATTTTAGCGGATGACTGATATTTTCCACTTTCTACAGGTCTGACATTGTGGGATGAGAAAACTCTACAAGAGAACACAGTTGAAAAATCCAACCATAGCAGTGCATTTAATATTTCTGCATCTGACTCCATTGACAACAAGTCCTCTCTGCTGGATGTTAACGCTTCTCTGAAGCTCAGTTTCTGCAGTGGACTGATTGAAGTCGGAGGATCTGCCGAGTATCTGAATGATGAGAAGAAATTCAAGAATCAGAGCAGAGTGACGTGTCAGTACAAAGCCACCACCAACTTCAAAGAGTTGTCATTAATTAACATCATGACCATGGACACCAAACAGACAGATGTCATTAAGAAGAGCGGCGCAACACATGTGGTCACCGGGATCCTGTACGGGGCAAATGCTTTCTTTGTGTTTGATAGTGAGAAGTTAGAAGCCAGCAAGGTTCAGAACGTCCAGGGCAGCATGCAGGCTGTGATAAAGAAGATCCCCACATTTAGTATTGAGGGAAAAGCTGAAATAAAGCTGAATGATGAAGAAAAAGACCTGACCAACAAATTCTCCTGCAAATTCTTCGGAGACTTCATTCTTGAAAGCAACCCTACAACATTTGAAGACGCGGTGAAGGTCTACGTTCAACTTCCACAGCTACTGGGAGGAAAAGGAGAGAATGCTGTTCCACTGATGGTCTGGCTGATGCCACTGACGAATCTGGACACTGAAGCTGCTGAGTTGTCAAGAGAGATCAGCAACGCATTAGTAGGGAGGGTGCAGGATGCTCTGGAAGATTTAAGCAAAACAGGAATCAGATGCAATGATTCTCTGGAAGACAGAGTGGTAGAAAATTTCCCAGTCATTCGAGAAGAATTAAGCCAGTTCCAAAAATTGTGCAGTCACTTTGCAACTAACCTCCGACAGAGCTTGGCGAAGAAACTTCCCTCCATCCGTGATGGTGAAGCAGATGAGAGCTCAGTAGAAGAACTCTTTGAAGACCGAGACAAGTCGCCATTCAGTCGTGAAAAACTGAGCGAGTGGCTGGATGACAAAGAGAGAGAAATCAACGTCATCAGATCCTGTGTAGATACCATGGAGGGAATAAAGATCGTCCAAAATCAGTCAGAGCTGGACAGAGAGGTTCTTGCTCCAGGCATAGTGAATGCTCTGTGCTTTGTTTTCACCTCCATGGAAAGAGGTGATACCTACCTGGATCAGATGGCCACCTACTTAAAGTCACCTACATCAGGAAGTACCAATGAAGAGTCATGGTACTTCTCAGAAGAGATTTTCAGCAACATGAGAAAAAAAGCCAAAGCTTTCCGTGACCTTGCCAAAGCACAGAAGAACAACAACAGGTTGCGTATTCTCATAGCAACCAAAGCAAATGAGAAATACAAAGGGGCAACCATCTATCATTACAAGGAGGGCATCCTGGTCAGTGAAGACTTTACAAAGCTTGACCCCCCTGATGTGGAGACCATCACTGACAGAGAAGATTTGATCTGGTGTAAGTCTTTTTTTCATGCTTTTATTTTAAGGCCTTAAATATGCTGTACTAATAACTGTCTTCCAGAAACCTGTTTGACCTTCAGGATGACTAAATTTAATTTGGTCTCTCCTTCAGATGCCACTGATCTCACCCTGGACCCAAACACTGTAAACGACTTCCTCACTCTGTCTGAGGGAGACAAGAAGGCAACACGTGGAGAACAGCAGTCATACCCTGATCACCCAGAGAGGTTCGATACACATCCTCAGGTGTTGTGCAAAGAGAGCTTAACTGGCCGCCATTACTGGGAGGTAGAGTGGAGTACTGGCTCCCCAGAATCTGTTTATGTTGCTGTTGTATACAAGGGAATTGAAAGAAAAGCTGAAAGTTCAGACAGCGAGTTTGGAAATAATAAAATGTCGTGGGCTGTTGGCCAGTACCGCAGTTCATCTAATCACGGTTTGGCAGCATATCATAATGGCTGGCAGTGGGACACTGCTTTTCCCTCTGATGGCTGCGACAAAGTCGGGGTGTATCTGGACTGGCCTGCTGGCACTCTGTCCTACTACAGAGTCTCATCTAACACTCTGAGTCACCTCTACACCTTTCGCACCAAATTCACTGAGCCTGTTTACCCAGGCTTCTGGGCTGCAAAAGACTCCAACTTTGCGTACCTGTGTCCAGTTCAGTAGAAGCCATGACAAACACTTGTTAGATTGCTGGTCTGTCAGTAGGGACACAGGTTCATATTCAAAGTTTAAGGGGCAACCTAACATCCTATTTTAGCCTATACATCCCTCAAAAATCAAAAAAATGCATTCAAACCCAGAGGGACCAGGAAAATCGATGATGTCATAAAGTGACTTTAAACGTCATTTTCTATTTTTCAGTTCATGTTGATTCGATGCACAGCCTTCTTCTCAAACAGCTCCGTGCTTCACTTTCAGTTTTGCTTGGTACATCACACAATATGTTTTAATTGTTTTCATTTCTATTGTAATTCCTGATACTTAAAGATACAGAGCTTATATTGAATCACAGTTACTTTGTGAACACAAATATGTTGACGTAGAAACTCACAGCTCATGTAAAAGGAAAATGATTGACTTGTTTTGTTGAATTTATCATGTTGATTATGTTGGGACATAAGGTAGATAACACACCTGTTCTTTGATTTAGGATTTGTTCCTTTTCTTCTTAATGCCTAATATTTAAAGGGTTATCTTTTCTGGTTTGTGTTTTTCTGAGTCTTTACTTTAACCCTGACCTCAGGTTCAGTTTAAGACTTTACTGTTTGATGAGAGAGTTCCTGTTAACTCCATTTTGTTAGATGATAAGTACATTGCTAGTGTTTTTAAAGCTGTAGAAATCTGATTTGTCACGTGTTAGTTCATGTTGACTCAATGCACAGCCTTCTTCTTACATTGTTTTGTTGCTTCACAGCTTCACAATCAGTTTAAACTTTAGTTGCTTGGTAGGTCACAGATATTTTTTGTTGTAACTTTATAATCTAATTCTTGGCACATAGATAGAGCCTTTATTGATACTCAGTTGCTTTGTCTCTTGAAATATAATCTCATAGCTCATGTGTAAAAATTGCAGATCTTGTTTTGTTGGAGAGAGTCTCTGTTAACATCATTTAGTTGCAAACATTTCTGATGTGATGTCAGATTCCTGTAACACTGCAACACCTGTTGGATATGTTCACTGTCTTCTGAAGCAGAATGTTCAATAAAGTGGAGACCTGACTTCACCACTGTGTGCTACTTTGTATTTTCCTGCAGATTACAAAAGGTGACTTTACCAAAGGTTGTAAGCTTCATTTCTGACACATCAGCATCTTTAATGCAAAGAACACAATGAGAGAACATGAACCTTTAGAGAACATTATTCCGTCTTCACAGTATCATAAGGACACTGTGTTCCACTCTGAACATTGACGCTAGTTAGCCCAGCTTGCTAATGTTAGCACTGATTCTCACAGAGTGCTTTTTGTTCATGTTATCTCAACACCAGCTGAGTCAACGGCATCTTCTGAACACACAATGTTGTGTTCTTCACACATTATGCATGTTTCCCATGGGATCAGATGCCACACAGGACAAACTTTTGTCAGACGTTCTTGTAGCTTTAATTTCATTGTTAATAAAATTACAGCAGGTCAAACGTCCTTTTAGAGAACAGCTCATGCACTTTTCACAGTTTGTTGCAGTTTTTAAAATCAAAATTATCAAAAACAATCAATCAAATCAATCAAAAATCATGAAAAAGGATCAAGACCTTTCAAAGTGTATTACATCAGACAGATAATCATTCATTAACGTCCAAATCTCTGCTGGTCCCAATCTTCTCTGGCAATTCTGTCGCCCCCTTTTGGTCAGTGGCAGAAAAATTGTGGGGACATGCATCAATGGCTGAATTGAAAATATTCACCTAGTTTAGTGATGTTTGGACAAACTGTCATTGATTTATGGTCAGATTTTTCCAAGGTCAGGCATTTGGAACAGTTTGGAAGCGATGGTGCCCCCTGTTGATTAATTTATAAATAATTTCAAACATGTGGTTCAACATTGTCATGAAACATTTCCTGCAAGTTTTGTGACACTGGACAATATTTCTGTCCATATCTTGGATTCATAGTCTGATTTGTGTTATTTATGCCATGGCAATTGTTTTTTTTTTTGTTTTGTTTTTACATTTGTGGCGCCCCCTAGTGGTTGATCTGAATTAATCTTTCAGGGCATGTTTCAGGTGCATTCAAATAAACACAAGAAGTTTGTGCTCTAAAAAAAAAAAAAATAAATAAATAAATTAAAAAAAGGGATCAGCACTCAGTGAATAACCTCCTAAGCCCTATGATAAGCTATTATGGCAAGGCTTAACTATACAGACCAGTGAGCAGTGATAACTAACATGTCTTTGGGGTCATCGGGTGGGAACCTCCTTTCACCGGTGTTTCGTCTAGTTGGTCCCACGACACCTCCAGGAGGCTAGACAGTGATTTCTGGCGTCCCAGAGACACTCCCCTAATGCCAGGTCTCACTGCTCCCCACACTAACCGAACAACCTCCTTTACCTTACCTATACTACCAGAGAGGAGGTAGACCCAGGGAAGGAAGCCTTGTTAGGCTATCACACTCCCCCGCCGGGTTAGGCTGTACAGTCTACCTCCCCAAGACGAGCCCTCACAACAATGACACCTCCAGGAGGCTAGACAGTGATCTCAGCCCAAACAGCACTGCCACCTTCAACCAAACCCAGGCTCCGTTTATGCGAGCTCCAGGCAGAAGCAATGCTGATACTACCTTTCCTAGCACATTCACCATACTCTATTTCACACGCTACATAGCATAACTACAATGTAAGCTAAAGTTAAAGGAGATAAATGAACTCACAGGATCAGCAAACACACTCACTTTGCAGCATGGTCTCAAACAAAATGGATTCAGATAGGCCACTCCCACACTTAAATAACCTTCCTCTTCCTGGATTTCCTCCTTACTTACGCATGGCTTTCTCAGCCCAAACAGCACTGCCATCTTCAACCAAACCCACGCTCCATACATGCGAGCTCCAGGCAGAAGCAATGCTGATACTAGCTTTCCTGTCACATTCACCACACTCTATTTCACACGCTACATAGCATAACTACAATATAAGCTAAAGTTAAAGGAGCTAACTGGACTTACAGGATCAGCAAGCACACTCACCTTGCCGCATGGCCTCAAACAAAATGGATTCCAACAGGCCACTCCCACACTTAAATACTTCCTCTTCCTGGATTTCTCCTGACAGGAAGTGGATCTCTCCACCTGATCTCAAGGAGTTATGTGCCCTGCTTAGTAGTTCCCCCTGCTGGCCCCCAGCTGACATTATTTCTTCTGTAATAGATAAACTGGCTACATTTAATTGCTTCATCTGACATTTCCCTCACTGTCTTCCTCAAACTCTGTCCCCGTACTCCAAGTTCCCCCAGGAGTGAGACAGCTGATCTTGCTATGAATCCCCTACACCCCACTTCCACTGGACAAATCCTAGTCTTCCATCCTCGCTGCTCAGCTTCTGCTCCTAAGTCTGCCTATCTAAGCTTTTTTTCTTTCATATGCTTCTTCCACTGAGTCTTCCCAAGGAACTGTCAGCTCAATGAAATAAACTGAAAAAAACTGAAATAATCTGTTGACTCACTGACCACAACACTAAGTCAGGCCTCTGCCTGGTACAGACTATTTCCTGAGGAACAACAAGCTTTCCCCCTAAATCTACTTGCATTTCCCAATCACAAGCACCTTCTAGGCGGCCACACCCTTGCCTCCTCACTAACTTATCCCTTCTGTATTTCTCTCCCTCACGGACAAACTGAATTACTAAGCTCCTATCCTTGACACCTTCTGAATTCACCTGTCTCCGTTTCCCTTCGATACCTGCAGCTAAACATTTCAACACCTGATTATGTCGCCATGTATATCGACCTTGTGACAAGCTAACTTTGCAGCCTGACAAAATATGCTTTAAAGTTGCGGTACGTGAACACAATGGGCATGACGGGTCCTCATTTGCCCACAGTTTTAGGTTCTGGGGGGTTGGTAAGACATCGTATGTAGCCCCTATCAGGAATCTAATACGATCTAATACTATCTCTTCCTGTCTGCGTATCTGTTCTACAACCAGCTTTCTTTTATCTTTGAGGCCTGCTGTATTCCATACCGGTTTACCTGAGCCAAGCCCCAGGCCTCCCCGGCCAAACTGAACATTACCTACAATCTCTGCATGTCTAAGAGCTGCCTCTGCCTCCTGAACTGCCGATCTTGGGTTCCACTTCCTCCCCTTGGTTGGATTTGGAACCACACTCCTAACTACCACATCCTTACTCCCAGATAACAAGAGCTCTGTCCTGACCTTGGTACATTTAAATTCCTCTGTTAAACTAGATACTGGCAGCTGAAGTATCCCTTTTCCATACAATGCAACACTACTTAGGCACCTAGGAGCGCCCAGCCACTTCCTAATGTAGGAGCTAACCGACCTTTCAATTCTCTCCACAACAGATATTGGAATTTCATAAATTGACAGTGGCCACATTAACCTAGGATATAGCCCAAATTGCAAACACCACAACTTAAACTTTCCTGGAAGTTCTGATTTATCTATTCTATCCAATCCCTCAGCCACATCTTTTCTAAATTTCACCACCTGTTCCTTATCATTCAACTCTACATTGTACAACCTACCTAAGCTCTTTACTGACTTTTCCCTAATTGTTGGGATGTCCTCATCATCTATGACAAACTTCCTATCACTTAATTTCCCTCTACATATCGAGATGCTTCTAGATTTACTAGGCTTGATTTTCATGCTGGCCCACTTGAGGTTCTTATTTACCTTCTCTAGTAGCCTCTTTGTACATGGCATTGTTGTGGTCACCAGTGTCATGTCATCCATGTAAGCCCTAACTGGTGAAAGATGCAACCCATTCTGCCGTCTCTCCCCACCTACCACCCACTTAGAAGCCCTGATGATTACTTCCATTGCCATAGTAAATGCTAACGGAGAAATTGTACACCCTGCCATGATGCCTATTTCTAGCCTCTGCCAACCTGTTGTGAAATCTGCTGTACTTAGACACAACCTAATATCCTGAAAATATGCTTTCACTAAGTTAACAACTACCTGTGGCACTCTGAAGTAGTCAAACGCACTCCAAATGAGGCTGTGCGGAACTGAACCAAACGCATTTGCAAGATCTAAAAATACTACATGTAGGTCCCTTTTGTTAATCTTCGCTGCCTGAATCTGGTGCCAGATCATGCTAGTATGCTCTAAACACCCTGAAAAACCTGGTATTCCTGCCTTCTGCACCATGGTATCTATTAAGCTATTCCTTTCTAAGTAACTAGCTAGTCTCTGCGCTACTACACTAAAGAAAATCTTCCCTCCACATTCAAGAGAGAAATCATCCGGAACTGGCTAAGGTCCACAGACTCCTTCTCCTTAGGAATGAGGACACCCCTGCCCTATGCCATGCTCTTGGTATAATTTGTTTTTCCCAAACTATTCTTAGCTGTTTCCACAAAAATTTAAGGGTATCAGGCGCACTTTTATAAACCCGGTAGGGGACTCCATTAGGCCCTGGGGCCGAAGAAGCCTTTGCACGCCTGACCACCTCCTGAACTTCCTTCCACCTAGGTGGCCTGACATCCATCTCATGCTCTATCCCTCCTAATGGAGGGATATCAGGTGGAAACCTACTATCCTATTCTTCTCCAAATCTGAATATGTGTTTCTCAAATATTCTTCAACCTCTAACCTTTCTGCTTTAAGCTGCCCTCCTTTTCCTGGCTGAACAATCCTTTAACAAACTTAAAAGGGTCCCTGAAAAACCTGTCCTAGCATATTCCTTCTTCCTCCTCTTTTCCTGAGATGCTCTGCCCTTCTAAGAACTGCTAGCCTGCTTCTCAACTCCTCTTGCAACACCTTAATTCCCTCCCTTTCTTCTTCTGTAGCCTTTTCCACTGCTTTCTTAACTGTCTCCTTTCCTTGACTAACTTCTCTATTTCTCTCTGCCGCCTAGACTTACCTGACTGTACCCTCTCACTCCTCTTTCTCTCATGCACCCCAAACCTCTCTACACCATATGATTACATTATATCTCCCATCTTTTCTAACCTTTCTATTGCATTTCCTCTAAGCCTACTCAAGATTACTGACAAATCTCTATTAACTATCTCCCATTCTTTACTGTCATTTGCTCTAGGCCATCTAACTCTAACCTTTTGCTCCATGGTTCTCTCTCTGGCTAGCATACTGGCCTCAGTGTCACCTGCATCCTCTCTGACTACCCCCTCCTCCTCAGTGGCAGCGTTACTGATATCCTGCGAACTGTGGTTTTCTACCTGCCGCTGGACTTCATCCGACTGACTCGACTGACTTCTTAGGAAGTACTGATCAATGCGGCTACTCTGCCCTTTCTTTGCCACACACTTTTTCTTTCCCTGATGAGTTCTGAGGCCTTTCACTGATGTTACTTTCTGCCAGCCGCAAGGACAAACCTGAAGCATCTTGTTCTCAACTGTGCTACTTTTATCCTCTACAGATGCGCTCACCTTGCCCTGAGTGCTGCTAATTCTAGCACTGGTGGATAGGTCCGTGCCCCTATCCTTCACTGAGTCACAGATCCAAGTCATAGTCGTGTCCATTCCAATGTCTGTTACCGTGTAATCCACCTGTGAGTCATCTTCCACCCCTGCTCTCGCTGACTCTTGGGGTATTTTTCCTATGTTGGCTGTAGCTAATTTTGGTTGTAGTAAGGCTGCTAGGCCTCACCACTGCTACCATGGGTTGCTAACCCATGCCAGCACCATTGGGGTCTTTTCCCTCCTGTCAGCTGTCTTTCCAAGCGGTCACATGGTCTTTCCCTTGTTGTCAGCTGCCCTGTTCACAGCAGTCACTAGCTGGGCTAGTTCTGAATTCAAATAAACACAAGAAGTTTGTGAGCATGTCCCTCAAATTCATTGGTCAACATCTTTAAAACACTATGAGATATCAATAAGCTTTATGCATCTTTTGATAAGCTTGGTTCAATGATGATCCAGGAGGAGATGTCAAAAATGTGTTTTTCAAAAACTTCATTGAGCTGGAGCTGTGATTCCAATTTCAAGTCAGCCTGACTTTGAGGGGTGTGGCCTCTTTGAAATTTAATTTTTGGGCCTTAGTTACAGCGCCACCTCCAGGCCAACTGGGACCTCATAACTCACTACAAAAGTTATGATTAATAAGATTAGCAATGAAACCTTGGCGTTGTCTCGGCAGTATTGATGAGGTCAGCTCTAAGTTTTGTATGTGGGGCCCATGTTAAGCTATTTGGATGTTCACAGTGGACATGCCATGGCGCCAAGCTCCACAACTGGCTCGCGATCTGCAGCAAGTTTCAGCGAGAATCTGGCAAGAAAACACACTGATTATTTATTATTTATATAAAGGATAAAAATTTAAAGTTTTAACTGCCCATTTCGTGGTTTTCTTTGTGTTTACCTCGTCCTTGTCATCCTCTAAATTGTTCAGTTCCTCCGGTGTCACCTCCTTGTGTCGCATCTGGGTCATTCCTCACTATTGGTAACATTCCAGTCCCTGGGACAGAGCCAGAGATATCTTACTTTACATAAACCAATTTTTTAATATGAAAGACATTGTATTACAGATAGAGGTCTCCCATCTAATATTAACACAGAATATTGCCTGAAAAAAAATGTATATTTATATTTATATACCTCTTTTTAGGCACAAACACATGTTTTTACCATGTCCCCAAGGCAACTTTTCATATTTCAATGAAGAATATTTCATTAAAATAATAAGTTATCACAAAAATATCTTTATTATTGTATATATCAAGATTGAATAATTAAAATTCTAAATATATGTTTGTGGCTATATCACCGTTATTTAGGTGTTACATTGAATTTACTGAGTGTCCCCCGAATTGCGTTCCACCCTGTTAGATTGTGGTTTTTAGCCTGCCAAACCAAGTAAAACTACAATTCCCATGATGCAACACGCAGGAACTGGAAGCCCCCTTTTGGCGGGAAATTTGAAGGAGAAGTCAGAGGTAAGAATCAACATCTCTTGCCGTTTTTGCATGTTTTATAGTGTAAATCCACATGTCCTACTCTTAAATTTCCACCCTGTTATGCTAAATTGTTGAGAAAGTAAAAACAAATTTGAAATTTTTTTTAAATATGTTTGATGTCCCTATTTATGTACTGTTTAAATCTGGAGAGCAAGCTAGTCAGGTCTGGAGTGCTAGCTAGTCAGGTCTACTTTGGTTGGAAATATTCCACCCTATATTGTTATTATTTAATAATAAAAATATGATATATGTACATTTCATTATCATTATTATATATTATGATATAATGAACTAATTTGTAATGAATCTGTTCTTTGCCAATATAAAGCCTATAGAATATTTTTTGGGGAATGTGGGCATTAATTGGGCTTTATAATTTTGTTATGCCACACCATAGCCATGATCATAAACTGATTGTTGTCTTGTGTAGATGCATAACAAGGTAATTAATCATTATAAAGTTGATATAATGTGCACCATAATATAAGTTAAATTGTACTTGTTTGAGCATTAGGAAATGGCACCAATAAGTGCTGCAGAGAGGCAACATCACTACAGGGCTAAGCGTGATGCAGATCCTGACAGATGAGCGCAGTATCTCCAGAAAGAGAGGGAAAAATGGCAGAGAGACAGAGACACAGGGAAAAAGAAAAAAGTGAATGATCTCAGTGAGCGTGAGAGGCGAGCCCAGAGAAAGAAATGGAGAGAGAGGAAGAGGGGAGCAAAAGGCAGGAGAGAAACAGCTGTAGGACCTCCATCTCCACCTTTAACACCACCTATACCACCTGAGTTGCAACCTGTGGCAGGGCCCTCAAGGTTAGAAATGTAAAAATCTTGCAATGCACAATATAGACATGTAACAGGACATGATTTGAGTTTTACTCCTATATCTCTTCACTCTACCTCTACATCCCCTCTCATTCTACCCTTCTACACTCCTCTATATCCCCTCTATTAATACACCTGCCCCTACCACCCTTATGTCTATTTACCTCCTCTCTTCCCCTCCTGTCTGTACCTCCCCTCATCTCTCCTTCTTGTGTATGTTCATCTCTCCCCTATATCTTCCCTCTACTCATCCCCTGCTATTTTTTATACCTCTACCACTCCATCTTTCCTCCCCGTGACACGAGCATGCTGTGGCTGTAGCAGATATTGATCTGACTCACTTCTCTTTGTTCTTCTTAAACAATGTGTTTTGTCTGGAACCTAAAGTCAATTCTTACAAACTTTAACTTCAAACTAAGTTTGTGTGTTAACTGTCTGATTTTTGTTTTTAGGCAAAAACAACATGGTCAGCGCCTTAGAAATAATAATAAGAAGATGATGGAAAGAGAAATTGAAAAACTCAAAGCTGCCTTGTCCGACGAGAAAAGGAAAACTGAGAAGTATAAGAAGAGGTGGGAATGTCAAAAAAACAAACAGACCCCGTCCCCTCGAAAACAACTGAACCAATTGCTTCAGCATCCTGCTCATCCCAGCTCACGCAGACAACTGCTGCTCCATGCCTGCGTGGTTGAGGAACTAAAAAGGAAGTACAGGAACTCCAAAAAACAGAGGGACAAGCAGGTGCTTGCAAGAGCGACCATAGGGATGGTCATGAAGAAATACAGGCTTCAGAAATTAAGCCAACAAACCCTGGGCTCAAATAAAAGGGCAAAGCTGACTGGAACGCTCTCCAGCTACAAGAGAACGTCTCGACAGAGACTAACAAAAAAACAGGCGGTCGTAGCATACTACCTAAGAGATGAAGTCAGCCGTATGACAACAGGGAAGAAACAAACCATAACAATACAAAAGAAGAAGATGCAGAAGAGATTGCTGACAGACACCATCAAAAACCTTTTTGACAAATTTACTGCTGAAAGTGAACACCAAGTGTCATACTCCTTCTTCTGTAATCAGAGGCCATTTTGGGTAGTTGCACCCACAGAGGCTGACAGGGACACCTGTCAGTGCAAGACACATGAAAGCCTCCAGTTTATGGCTACAAGCCTATTCAACAGTGGACTTCTGTCCTCCAAGGATGTTGAGAAGATGGTGGATACGATCGTCTGCAATTCCAGTGAGAAGGATTGTGCCTATGGTGTGTGTGCAGAGTGCCAATCAACAACTGTTCCATTGGTTAGGCCAGCAACAACCGATCAACTTCCTCACATGCAGTGGTCAACTGAGGTCAGCAACGATGAAAGCATGTCCATGGTGACCATCAGAAAAAGAGATCCTCCTCCCTGAAGTGGAAGCTGTGGAGCAGTTCCACAATCGAATGGCCAAATTCCGGCACCACATTTTTAACATTCGGAGGCAATTCAATAACCTGGCCAAAACGGAATGTCTGATTCACGTTGACTTTAGCGAGAACTATGGGTGTAAGAATCACAATGAGGTGCAGTCAGCCCACTTCGGGGGGTCACACAAGCAAGCGACCCTACACACCGGTGTGCTCTACACCTCATCAGGACCCCCCCAGAGCTTCTGTACTATCTCGCCATCTCTGAGGCACGACCCACCCGCCATCTGGGCCCATCTTCAGCCTGTTTTGGAGATGGTGAAGGACAAGTTCCCAGAAGTTCAAAGGCTGCACTTCTTTAGCGATGGGCCAGCGACTCAGTACAAACAAAAGGGGAACTTCTTCCTTCTGTCCACTGAACCCTTCAGAATGGGATTTGCCAGCAGTAACTGGAACTTTTTTGAAGCCAGTCATGGCAAGGGGGCCCCAGATGGCGTTGGTGGGTCCCTGAAGAGAACAGCCGACAAACTTGTCCGCCTGGGAGAAGACATCCCCAATGGAGAGGCACTCTTCAAGAAGCTGAGGAGGATGCAGGAGTCAACCATTCAGCTGTATTATGTCCCTGAAAAAAATGTGGAGTAAATGCCGGCGGTAAGTGGAACTGTATAAGTAGTGTTCTAAATTTAATGTCTTTAGTACAAACCTTAAATGTGTTATAACTCATGTTTGGCCACCAGATTGTGCAGCATTATCTCAGATGATAAAAATGATTTGACTTACCTTACTTGATAGCCTTATAAGTCATGACCTTGTTCTGGTCTTCACAGTTGCCCCCTTTGACTGCAATAAAAGGGACTATGAAGATTCACCAGATCCTCAGCACCTCACCAGGCAGAGTCCAGTACAGAGAAATAACTTGTGTCTGCCTAAGGGAGAAGGGGGTGCTGGCTTGCCCATGCTTTGAGCTGAAAGAAGCAACGCTTCACAATGTGGCTCCAGAGGCCCCTCCAGAGGCCCCTCCAGAAGCCCCTACAGAAGCCCCACCAGAAGCCCCTACAGAGGCCCCTCCAGAAGCCCCTACAGAAGCCCCTACAGAGGCCCCTCCAGAAGCCCCTACAGAAGCCCCTACAAAACCCAAGAGATGGCGTCCAGATGTCATTACAAATGAACATGTTGGGAGGTGGTGTGTGGTCCTATATGATGATAACCCCTACCCTGGTATCATTATGGCTGTTGAAGAGAACAACGTACAAGTCAACTGCATGCACCGGAATGGAATCAACAAATTCTTCTGGCCTTGCCCACGAAGAGACCTGAGTTGGTATGTTGAAAGTCAGGTTCTCTGCCTGATTGATGAGCCTCGGGCACTGAACAAAAGGTCTGTGCAACTGGATGCAGAAACATGGAGATATGTTGACCAATCAATTTGGGAAGTGTAGACAGATGGGATAGACAGAGGCTCAGATGGACTGTTGTGAAACATACAAAGGCAGATAGAAAATGAAATAGATAGAGAGACAGACACTATGTTCGTAGCCAACTCTATGGTTAAAAATGAAATGAAAATGAGATGAAACACTGAATGAATTACTTTAAACGAATTGGTCTACAGTTGTACCTGAAATGGAAATTAAAGGAAATACTGAATGAATTACTCAAAATGAATGAATTACTCTATGGTTTTAAATAAAATGAAATACTGAATGAATTACTATGGTTTTAAATGATATGAAATGGCATACTGAATGAATTACTCTAAATGGATGAATATCTCTACAGTTAGAAATGAAAATGGAATGAAATTCCGAGTTATTTACTCTAAATTAATTGATTAGTCTGTTATATGGTTGAAAGAAAGACTGAAAGACTGAATGAATTACTCTAATGAATTACTCTCTCTTTAGAGTCCAAATGAATGAATTCATCTTCTGTAAATATGTTGAACTGTTTTTATATATAGTCCATGTTAAATTTTTAGCATTTTAGAATCTTCGTGTTTCTTGCATTGTTCATGGATTATATGAATTGTTTTTACAACCTAAGCATTTTCACTGTAACGTTGACTAGTACTGTGGGTGTGTGGTGGTGGTGGTGTCTTTTGGGTATAATGTGGATATAATGAAAACGTTCAATAAATACCAAGTTCTTTTAAAAACGCTAATCGTTGTTGGTAATTCCACCCTGTTACGGTACTTTCCACCCTGTTGTGCTTGTTTCCACCCTGTTACACACAGTTTCTTTTAAAATGATCTAAAAACAATGGTATTTTTTTCGGAATGTTCTTATGTTAATTTGCAGTTCTGAAAGAGACAATGAGAATACATGTGTTTTATTGTGCACATATCTATTTATCTTGAGCATTTTGGCTAAATTGGGTGTGCACATGTACATTTTCTAAACAAAAAGCCTATATTCTACACAATAATTTCTGTATCTTCATTATTCAAATTTAAAAAACATATGTTATGAAATAAGGGACACATAAGGTATAAGTGTTGATAAATATTGTTGAATATTTACATTATTAACATTTAGCAATACTTATGTATATGTCTGTAACAGGGTGGAACTCTAGCACGATCCATGTCTCAGCAATCCATCCATAATTATTATCATTTAAGTGCCTGAGCTCTAAAAATACAAATTCCTCAAGGTTAAACATCTCTTCTACCTAATGACATGTTAAAAACGTCAAAAATTCACAATATTAATATCAAAACTTAACACCTTAAAGGGTTACCAATAGCGAGGATTGACCCATCTCCTTCTTCTTATATTCTCTTCTCTCTTTCTCTTCTGCTGCATCCCAGTCTTCAAAATTATCAAATTCACCAAACAGGTTAAAGGAAACTATAAAATCGCTCATGTCTTGTCTACTGTCTTGCCGTTGTGATAAATAAACTGTGAAATAACGTATGTTAACGTATGATCTGAGTTTCTGTTGCCACGGTTACCAACTAGCGTTTGAGCCAGTGCAATAATTTAGAACAATCAGGCTTTTTGACCGGAACTTCTTTATAGGTGTCCTACAACACTTTTTAATGGACACCGTGCAGCCAATCAGAATCGACTATTCATCCAGACCATGGTATAATAGTTAATAATGATTCTTTGCAGCTACCAGATCTAAAGTGGGAACAGTGTCGTATAAACGTTAATAAAATATTAATACGCTCTCAGGGCTCGAAACTAACGGTGTCCTGACGTCCCAGGGACTAGGGCTGTCAAAAGCACCAAGAAATTTAGTTTGAATATTTTCGAATTAATTTAGTAGAGTTCGAATAATATTCTAATTTATTATTATTATTATTATTATTTATTTTTATTTATTATTATTATTATTATTATTATTATTATTATTATTATTATTATTATTATTTTTTTTTTTACAAAAAAACACAAAAAATTAGATGCTTATTGCTGGTGCAATATGAACGTGACACTCAGATGAAAAAATCTGTTCTGACCTCACTGAAGTGCCAGGTATGACCAACTTCTGCCTCGCTATCTGAGCAATGTTTGGATACTTCAGTGCGCCTGTAGTTTTCCACCACAAGAGTGGATCCTGGTCGGCTCGTAGTGGTGTCTCATTCTGGTAACGTTTCATCTCTTCTTCAAAAAGGGTAGGCAGGGAGGCAGCAGGTGCAACACTCCCTGTATGTCTCCCCGAACAGGTCACACGTTGCGGACAACGCGGTGGGTGGTGTTGGTGCAGCGGGCTCCTCCGTCGGCGCCTCGCCCTCCGTCTCTCTGTCCCTCTCTGGCCCGGCTTGTGCGCAATCCATCTTTGCCCGAACGGGATGCCCCCCCTGACATACAACATTATTAATACTATAGAAGGAATCGTCTTGTTGTTTATAAATACTTTCCAACCGAAGCAGCAGGAATTCACCAGCCAAGGGGTGGCTCTGGTCCCCAAGGATGGAACGGGCTTTGCTCAAAGTTCTGAGCTGGTAAAGGGCAGTGAGGTCATTCAGGTTAATACCTGCAATTTTGCTGCACAATCTTACAATACCCTGCAGTCTGTTTTTGTTTCTGAGGGAGAGGGAGCTGTACCAACAAATGAAGGAGAAGGTGAGGATGGATTCAATAAAACAAGAGTAAAACATCTGCATAAAAGTGCTATCAACATTGAAATTACACAGCTTCCTGTAGAAATACATGGATACACAACCTAGCAATGCTGAGATGGTTGAAACAACTGATGCAAGCTCCTCCAGTGCCGCTCCAGTTGGAGTAGGATGCGACACTTGGCTTCGGGACTCTGAAGACGATGTTTCATCTGTTTCTGCCCCTGTGGTAAGTTAGTTTGTTAAAGTAGGCTATAGGCTAACGTTAGCTTGTTGACTTTTTAGCTAGTTCTAGTTCTTTGCGATAGCTAACACTAGCAACTCAGCTAATCATGTACATGATGGCCTTACAAAATGTGACTGTGTGTTCTAAATTTTGATGTTTATGATAATGACATTACAGTTAATCAAAATAGGTGTACTCAGCTTATTCAGTCAGTAATAATTAGGCTAGCAACTTTAGCTACAGAGATGAAGGTCATGCTTGAACTAGCAGCCAGTCATGTTTCTAAATTTCCTACAGGTAAGCTGAGTTAATGAACACCCAGATAACAGTAGTATGTGTTAGCAGAACCTTAGTTAATGTGTGACTGTGACACTCAGAGACATTGACTTTGACGCAATTAAGAGTGTGTGTGTGTGTGTGTGTGTGTGTGTGTGTGTGTGTGTCGCGGCTCGTGGAGGGTGCCGCTAGAAATAGCTTCGGTAGCTAACGTTAAGTGCGTCGCTAATGACGTTCTGTGTGAGTTAAAGTGAGTGAAATGTGTGTGAAGATGCATATGGTTGAATGACAGTAAATTGTGTGAAGCAGGATGAGCAGAGTGAATGTGTTAGGAGCACCGATGAGCTGTGTGTTATGTTGAGCAGGCTAATGGATATAGGCTGCGTAATGCTAACTCCTGCTGATTTGCTAACGCCATAGCCTGACTTGATTCCTCTCCGTCAGTAAGGTTAAAGGAGCATTTCATACATTTTGGCAGTTGAAGTTTGTATCAGGCCTAGTGTGTTTTATTATCACTCTTGTGAAACCACTGCGAGAGTAATTCAGTACTAGGCTGTGGATTAAAAACAAGGGAAGTTAGATTAAAGGTATAATATGTAGTTTTTCCACATAAAAATGTCTAAAAACGACTAAACCAATATTATATATTTTGTTTAGTTGTGTACTTTGATTATCAGAAATGTTTCCAACAATTTTTCAAACCCAGATAAATATGAAATATTAATAAAAGTTACGGACCGTGTCATTAGGTCACATGTCAATGGCAACGTAACTCCAGTTACCATAGCCATTAAATGAAGGAGAAGAAGAAGAAGAAGAAGACCGGATGAGATGTCAGAGAATGAACGTTACTGTTGCTAGGCTAAGCTAACTCGTCATGGATCATGATTATGCATTGACGGTTGCTGCACCTTCTGACACCGAAGCTGTCCCAGTAAACAAGCCGGTAAAACGGAAACGTACAGATCAACCAAGCGATCCCAGAAGAATTTGGGATAAGAAGAGAGCTAAATCAACGATGGATATTGGTGTGGCCTTTCCGAGACGGAGAGAGCTTCGTGAAAATCTAGGACTACAATTTGACGCCGCCCTCGTGTGTGTTCTACTAGACAGGTAAGCAAACATCTGGCTGATGTTATTGAAATATTAATCATTTCCACCAGTGTATTGCAAGCACTGCTGCTGGCCGGGGCACCAGCGCTCCGGCCAGCAGCAGATCTGTATCTGTTATATGACTACAACTCCCATGATCCCATGCTACTTTGTGACATCATTCAACTCCGTCTTCTGTTATTGTTTTGGTTTGAGACCCCTAGCGGCAGAAAATTACATATTGCACTTTTAATTGTGTTTATGGGTTTAATTCTGAGCCTTCTCTTTCAGATGGATGTGCTGACATTGCAGATGGACTGCAAAAAACGACCCTGGCTCTTGTAGCGATGCAGGTAAACAAAATAAACTCCCTAGAGAGGAATTAATATAAAAATAAAAAATAATTATCTATCTATCTATCTATCTATCTATCTATCTAACTAACTCTAAATCAATCTGCTCAAATGTTTAAGTTCAAATAACTCATGTTTGTCTTAGTATGCCATTTTGAGGAAATGAGATTCCCATGATCCTTTGCTAAAGAAAATCATAACATACTAGAGTGAAAAGAACGCATCAGAATTCTTTAATGTTGAAATAATAATTGATATCTGGATGTTGCAATAGGTGCATAATTAATAGAATTATTAACTTCAGTGAGTGCATAATGAAGAGGTTATGAATGTCATTAAAAGCTCATAATGCATCTTTGCAGCTACTGGATCTAAAGTGGGCACAGTGTCTTGTTAAGTGCATGTTAATAGTTCATTAACCTTTATTTATTTATTTAATATTTTATTTGCTTTTTGATGCTCAGGGGGTAAAGAATTCACAATAGTAGATCAACAGTCAGATCCGTTATAAAGAAAACCGATAACAACAACACAAAATAACATTTAACATTTTGAGATGATGAAAAAAGTTCATGTCATACAACTGTGCTTGTATCCTGGAGTAGATGTTAGATCCTTGACATAAACATACATATAATTGTAATACAGACCCCCCACACACACACATACTTCTCATATATAAGTACCAATATGCCAGCAGGCGTCATAAATAATGTTTTTTAGTCGGGGCAGGTGATATTGTTGTGCATTTGCACGTTAATTTGATTCCAGGTTTTGTAGGAGGAAGTGTATATAGAATTGGATGCTTGCTCTAAACTTAGAAGTGTTTCAATGGTTTGTATCCAGGATTTTACATTAATATTATCAGTAGTCTTCCAGTTAGTAGCAATAACTCGTTTTGCACTCATAAGGCCAACCGACACAATTTTTTTCTTAAAATGTGGCCAGTTTTTGTCATCCATATAGTTCAAAATGCATAGTTTGGGATCTAACGGGATGTTATCCTTGATGACTGTTGACAGATTCAACATGAGTTTTTTCCAAAATATTTTCAATTTAGGGCATTGCCATATCATATGAAAAAATAAACCTTTTTCTTTATTACAGTGCCAGCACATTTCATTATTATATGAATTCATAAGTTTAAGTTTTCTTGAAGTATAATATGTCCTGTTAATGAACTCATAATTTATTGTTTTATTTTGTGCTGAGTTCAATATTTTATGTAATTTCTGTCAAATGATGCCCATGTTTCAGGATCTATTTTTTCATCTAGATCTTTCTCCCAGGTTTTCTCTAGGGAGATGTTGATAGTATTTTTCAGACCATTTATGATCTTATAAATTTTGCTACCTATGTGACTTTTCTTTTTCATTATTGTTATTAATTTATTTTCACAGTCAGTTGTTTCAGGAAGTTGTATACGTTCCCCAAGAAATTTTGTAAGTTGTGATCTGATTTGCAGATATAACCAAAAATCTTTACTTGTCAGATCAAACTTAAATTTCAATTGCTCAAAGGACATCATTTTACCATTGGAAAACAGATCTATCAATGGGGAAATCTCCCTTCTTTCCCATTCCTTATTTTCTAATGATTTACCTTGCACTGTAAAAAGACTACTATACCACAATGGATTATTACGTGAGTTATGTCCGTCAAAATCTAATGAGTTATGCAAATATTTTGCAATTTCACAAGAAAATCTAATGACAGGATTGTTGATATCATTTAGATGTTTCGGGTTGAACCACATTGATTTAAGAGATATTTTGGATTTGTTTGTGGACATAATTCTTATTTCTATGTCTTCCCAAGTTGTTAATTCTATATTATAATTATATGCCCATTTTAAAGGATATCTTGAATTTATAGCAAAGTAATATTTTTCCAGATTTGGAAGACCCAGTCCACCTTTATCTTGGTCAAGAAATAATTTGAAAGTACTAATGCTTGCTCTCCTTCCATTCCAGATGAAGGAAGAAAACAATGAATTCATTCTTTTAACATAGGTTTTGTCAAAGGGGAGTGGGAAGGCACTAATAATGTAGATTAATCGTGGGAGGACATTCATTTTTAAAGGATCCATCACCTGAAAATCCATTTTTTCCAGGTTATTGCATGTGTACCTCAATCCTCTCCTTCACTGACAATAGCTGACATGTTTTCCGGGCAAAGAAGTTCATTCTTTCCTCCTCCCCCATGAATTCACCAGGAGGGGAAAAAAACGAGATTTCGGATTGGGCTTCTTATTGACGTAAATAAGAAGCCGAGGAGGGGCTAGCCTCACCTCACCAGGCACTAGTTAAACCACTCCCAGTATTTTCCGGAGAGAAGGAAGCGAATCCGCCATTTGTATTTTTACAGTGGCAGTGGTTGGCTGCCAAAACCCAGATAAAAATATTTTCATCATTCCATCTGGTGATGCTAATGTGAGGAACAGTTGGATTCATTTTATTTTCAACGGCAATGTTCCTGTTGCTCCAGCGTCCCACCTGTTTGTCTGCGCTAAACACTTCTCCTCGGACTCTTTTTCAAACTTGGGACAGTATAATGCTGGATTAGCAAAGACCCTTCGGCTAGAAAGGGGAGTTGTTCTAAACATACGGGACCCGACCACGGCACAGCATACGGTGAGTGTTGCTACTTTGTGGAAATATACTGTCTGTACATGAAGCTAACGTTAGCCTTGGAACAAACGGCTCCCCCTTTTCCGGTTGCACCTACGGATCTAAATAGGTTTACGTCTCCATAAACGTTCAAATAAAACATGTAATGTACTCACCTCATAGCTACCGGTGTTAGGAAACTGGCCCAGATGTTGGAAATTTTCTCCTCAATTCATATGGGTTTCAGTGTGCAATACACCTCCGCTAGTAGCAGAGTAACTACTTGAACAATAACGAATATACAAACACCCGGACACCCCCCGGCAATTTTCCTAACATCTGTGGCTATGAGGTGAGTACATTACATGTTTGATTTGAACGTTTATGGAGACGTAAATCTATAAAGACCCGTAGGTGCAACCAGAAAAAGGGGGGCTGTTTTCAAGGCTATACATGAAGCTAACGTTATTTAGCATAGCATCATCTGTCATGTAAGTTAGCTTTGTAGCCGGTAACGTTACTGTGAACGCCACATAACTTTCATCACATGTGAGCACAAGAGGCTGTGTTAGACTTTGGTATTGTTTGTCATTTTGATTGTCAGGTTTTATAAACGGGGTTTGGTTACACCATCTTCGGAGTCAACGCGCTGTAAGTTATTACGTGAGTTAGCTGGGCTAATCGTTAGCTGTTAGCCCCGTTAGCGGTGTCTGTAATAACTCAATAAACGGTCCGTGAATTTTTTTTTTTCCAGCGGATGTCTTGGTTACAACATGTTTGAGCTAACTGGAGTAGTTTCATGTCGTATCTGACAACGGGAGGCTTTTAACGGATGACGTCCTGATGTCAGCTTTGCTGCTGCATCAGCCACTGATGCGTTCTAGACATCGTGATTTCCCAAAACTGAATAAATACCACACATAGCAACACAAAACTGCTTTGCTAGCTCAATCATGTTGTAACCAAGATATCTGCTGGAAAAAATATTTTTTTCACGGACCGTTTATTGAGTTATTACAGACACAGCTAATAGCTAATGGTTAGCCAAGCTAATCTACGATAACCATGTTATTAATTACAAAAATAAATAGTAATGTTTGTTCAATCATTGTGTTTATAGACTTTACAAACATCAGATTAGTCTAAACAGTGATATAGTGATGTAAAAATGTGAGACATATAAATATAGATATAGATATAGATATAAATATAGCTCTATATACATATATAGAGCTAAATTCTGCTGGTTTTCTACCTGGAAGTATTTGTAAACAACAAGGCGATTCCCTCTATATTGTAGTATTTTTATGCAGTTCAAACGCTATGTTACTCTGGATTATGTTCTCAGGTAACTTTTATAGATATAACGTAGCAGTTAACATTTGTATTCCTTGCTGTCAGGCCACTACATCTACCGGAATTGAGCGACCCAAAATGGTTGATGTTGGCTGTCAGACTGAACCACAGACAACAAGAACGTATGGCACACAGCTTTCAAGGCACAATCTTCAGCTGCAGCCACATTTCAGGAGTGAAGGTTTGTGGTCTAACATCTGATTACATAGCGACCTATAACTGTTTCCCATAGTTTTGTGTCCCAGGTCTTGGAATACTGCATGAGGTGAGGTGAGGAAATGTGAGGTTCAAAAACAAGGAGTGGGGAGAAGGGGGGCTTTAGGGGAAAGTTAAAAGCAGGGAGAGGGGTAGTTTTACTGTGTGTGTGTGTGTGTGTGTGTGTGTGTGTGTGTTGGCAAGAGTCTGAGTAGGGTAGATGGGATTCAGGTGATATCAGCCGAACTGCTGATGTCTCTTTGTATCAACTTTATAGCTTCATTGTGCTGCATGTGTTCTAAATTATCATAACTGTTTGCTAACTATTTTAAATATTGGATTATAAGGTCTGGAATTTTTAAAAAAAAAATAGCTGTCAGTTTGTATAAATAGACTAATGACAAATAGAAGTTCAAAAATCGATCAATTTTATTGTTTTGCTAATATTGCTCTCTGTAGTCTAAAAATCTAATTCTGTCCACACAAGGTAGCCAGACATTTATGACTTCCACACCAAACACCACACCCATCAAGCCACAGATGAAGAAAGCTCGTCTTGAGTTGGTGGAGGAGGAAGAGGAGAGGGACAGCCCTGGGGAGGGGAGCTCATCTTTTGTGGCTCTAGATCCAGATGACCATTCTTATAACCCAGAAGACTCTGCTAATGTGGTGTTGGATTCAATGGATATCTCTTGAGTTATTCAGTATTCACTCCACACGTGTATTTCATTGTTACATCACTGTTTCTCTAATCTGTTTTAATTTCTTATGTTAACACAGTGAAGGATCCAGTCCCACGCAGCACAGTCCCATCAGCCACTTGGAGATGCACAAGTTGATTGTGTATGAAAGCTGCCTCATGGAGCTTTTTGAAAAATGCCCAGACTGCAAGAGGGCATGTAAGCTAAAGAAATACACCTGGGGGACCTGCATTTCCATTATCCAGCAATGCCCACATTGCCAGTACTACAGACAATGGAGGAGTCAGCCTTTGATAGGATTCTCCACCCCGGCTGGCAATCTACAACTGTCGGCTGCAGTGTACTTCAGTGGGGCATCTTATTGAAAAATGTTTAAGGTATTTTAAATATAATTGTTTACCAGGCGTCTTTATTGCTCTCTCACCAGCATATGTTGCTTTGCAGGTGTTAAATTTACACCCTGTTACCTGCATACCGTAAGAATTTAGCAAATAAAAAGTATATAACTAAAAGGAAAAATAAGACAAAAATTATATATTTGTCAAGTATGAGAGCTAATATTGTTTTTGTTTTTTTTAATTTTTAAAAAGATTTTCTGGGCAATGTGGTTGGAGGTGCATGGATACAAGTCCTTCAGACAACACTGTAACCAGTACATTGAGCCTGCCGTGGTCCACCAATGGAAGAGGCAGCAGCGTGCCATGTTTGATCGGCTGAGTAAGGAACCGGGTACCATCCTGGGTGGAGATATGAGGGCAGACTCGCCAGGAAATTGGCATTTTACAGCTTTGCAGTGTGATATTATGTGCCTACAAAAATGACTTTTCATCACAAAAAGATTCAGTTTAATATTGTTGAAAATTTCATATCTCTTAATATTAACAGGGCACTGTGCTAAATATGGCAGCTACACATTGATGGACTTGCAGACCAACAGTATCATTGACATTCAGCTCATGCAGGTTAGTGACAATGTCATTTGATTCAGTTCAAGTTATCATAACATTACTTTATATATATATAGATGACAAAGATAATGTCATAAATGTTGCCATGCCTTTACCCTCTTTTCTTCCCTCTTGTCTTCAAAATCAGAGCAATGAGGTGCCAAGTTCCAATCACATGGAATTGGAAGGACTGGACAGAAGCCTGAAACACATCACGGAAAACGGTGTGACCATGGATTGTATCGTGACTGACCGTCACAACCAGGTTGCAAAGTATCTGAGGGAGAAGCACTTTACCCATTAATATGATGTTTGGCATTTTGAGAAAGGTATGTATTATTGTTATTATGCGCAAACAACACTGTCACATACAGAAGGTGTCATCATTATATCATGCATTCAGTGGCGTTCATGCAACATACATCATATTGCTCACTGCCACAGGCAATCAAAAGGGTAGGGCTATCTTTATTCAAAATTAAGTGGTCACCTTCAAGCACTTCAAGTAGTTTTCGAGGGATGTAATGAATGTGTAAAATCAGTAGTTGAATAGTTTGGAGTATTTTGGATGTGTCAACACATGTTTAAAGGTCACCTAACTTGTTACTAACATTTTTTGTTGTTAGGACTGACCAAGAAACTGCGGGCAGCCTCCAAACGAAATTGGTGTGAAAAGCTGGCAACATGGCTGCCGATGATACGCAATCAAGTTTATGGATTGTGGCTTCATCCACCACCGGCGCAGAGAGGTTGGCCAAGTTCAATTCCGTGCTGAACCACATACAGGACAAGCACGCACATGAAGACCCCCTCTACCCCCGTTGTGCGTGTATTGGCCGCCGGGGTCCGGGAATTCCTGTCTGATGCGCAAGACCACACAAGCTGGTATTACCACTCGGATTCTTCGGCCCAAGTATCCCCAGCACCAACTAATAAATTAAAATAATAATAAAAAGGTATTTAACCGATACATTTTGATATGTACAGTATCATTACATCAGGTATTTAGAGTTTGAATATTTGGAGACAAATATGTAGTGGAGAAGCTTACTTTTCATAACCTCTTTCCATTAATTCTCCATGATCTGCCGATAAATATTCATGGCATTCTGGAGAGCAAAGGGGTTCAAACAGACGGGCTCAAATCCTGGATGGTCTATCATACAAGTGGGGTACATTCTTCTTGTGACCTGAGTAATGAAAAGAGGTAAAATGTCAATTATTGGAAAGTTTGAGAGGATGGAACTAGCAAATCAATAAATCTACATAGGAATTACACTTACCGACGGGGTCTCCATGCAGCAGATGTTTTCCACCTCTGTAGGCATTGTGGCACAATGATGACATGAGCACTTTTAGGGAGGAGAGGGTAAAAATGAGATATGACGAACACTACTTTCTTTATAGTAAAAAAAAATATTGCTAACGTTAACTTTAGGAGTACAACTAACAAATATACAAATACAGTCAATCAGTCAGTTATGCTGTAATAAACACTTAGTCTAGTCTTATTAATGTTAATAAGCATCTTATACTGTCTTAAAAGTGCACATTAAATCTTAATTTGTCCTTATTAAGCATTAATTAGTGCTTATTACAGTACCTTAATATAAAATGTTATCGTTTCTTGTATATTTCTTCTACTTATTCTGGACTCTTGTAGCATGGGTCAGTTATGGCTGTTTTTCAGGTTTGCTTACACTCTTGCTTCATCGGTTTGATAAAATAATAATTCAAAGAGTGTACAACATTAAAAGCCATGAAAACACCTGCATTAAATATCTGCAGTATCATATTTGATTCTCACGTTTTCTAAATGATATCATGGTACAATAAATACACCATTTATAGCTTCAGTCCAGCAAATAAAATAACTGTAAATAAATACAATTTTAATCTGAACATAACTTTCTCAAATTTGGCAAGATGAGGAGCTCAGTGAGTGTGTGTCGCAACAATGAGGCAGCCATGAGATTCCTACTTCCTGCACTGTGCTGATGGTCCAGTAGAGGGCGGGGTTGGTCAGGTAATTATTAGTGTTGTTGATGACGTCTCAGAAACTCATGTTATCAAATACAAATGAAGCTCAGCTGAAGTTCATTCAGGATGCTTCTCTCCCTCTCAGCTGAAGTCAGTTTAACAGGCTTTATTGGTAGGACATTAATATGTGTTGCCCAAACACAAAAACAATTCAAATGCAGTGAATGAAAAGTGATAACACATGTAACATTAGTCAACACAGCAAAATAGCTCAATACATTGGTGAGCAAAATACAAAACTATATGTACAGTATGTACGTTTATGAGTATACGCATCTCATATGTGTTTACCTATAAACATGTTTTATGTTTGTGTGTGAAAACAAACAAACAAATATGATGTAGAGGAGTAAATCAAAAAAGAATACTGTGAGCTGTAAGAAGGAGATGAACTGCTGCTCTTGTGTGTGTGTGTGTGTGTGTGTGTGTGTGTGTGTGTGTGTGTGATCAAGGTGGAAAGACTTGTTTGTTTCAGCAGTTCTTCAGAAACTGTTAAAATGCTGGAAACCATTCAAGTGTTTGTTCTACAGACATGGCGTGATCATAGGAACGCCTTCATAATTACAGCAGGTGTGTCTTCAATTCTGTGGATAAACTTCTGCTTTAAACGGTCACCACTGCATCTGTAAGATCAGAGAAGGTGAACATGTCCAAGTCTCTGGGCAGGTCCCTGGCTTATCCGTTACTGAGAAATTATAAAACACTGGAAACAATTCAAGTTTTTGCTCCCAGCAGATGATCATGGGAACTTGGTCTGCAACGGTGTTTGAGTGGGTGGAACATGTCAGGTGGAACCAAAGGTTTCTCAGCAGAACAATGCACTGGAACAACATAATCAAAGATGGTTTGAATGTTTTGGCTGATCCAAGTGGATTTGTCAACATTTCTGTGGAAACATTTATGATGTGTTGAAACAGTAAAGGCCAAAACACACCGGCAGCAGCTCGACGTGCGTCGACGTGCTTCCCAGCCTAGCGGACTGGAGTGTGCAATAGAAATCCGATTGACGCCCCGCAGCGCGACGCTTTTGTGTGTGTTGAAACAGTAACACTGCGCCTGTAAGGTCAGAGGAGGTGAACACTGTGGGTTTCATCAGGTGGATATTTTGTCCCTGTATGAAGAAATCACACTTTAAACAGCACATAATGTCACATCACTCCCATCCTTTCATTTCTGTCATGGTTTATTTATTTGTTGAATTCATTCTTCATTCAACAAGAGAATGGGAAAGTTGAGGAATGGTCTAAAAACACCTGTTTGGAGCATTCAACAGGTAAACAGGTGAATTGGTAACAGATTAAAGTATCATGATTGGGTATTAAGGAGCATCCTGGAAACACTCAGTACCTGACCCAAAGTGGTGTGACCAGTCCATCATGGACATCGTGTGCTCCGGGACCATCCAGCCAGCATCTGTGATGGAGTGTAGGTGCATCATGGGTATCTTCACATCTGTGAAGGCTCCATGAATGCTGAAAGTGACATACAGGTTTTGGGGCAACATATGCTGCCATCCAGACGACGTCTTTTTCAGGGATGTCCCTGCTTATTCCAGCGAGCCAGTGAGACACATTGTGCACGTGTTCCAACAGCGTGGCTTCGTAGTGACAGAGTGCAGGTACCAGACTGACCTGCCTGCAGTCCACACCTGTCTCCCACTGAACATGAGTGAAACATGATGAAGCGCAAAATACGACAACATCAACCCCGGACTGTTGAGACACTGAAGGCGTAGCTCAAGTCAAAAGTCAAGTCAAAGATTTTATTCACCTTTTGTGCACAAACCAGACAGTCTAAGCACATAGGAATTCTTGTGCAGGGCTTCCCAAGTCAAGTTCAGAATATAAAAACGAGAGAGCAAGAGAGAGAGAGAGAGAGAGAGAGAGAGAAGCATAATATAGCATAATAGTTATAAAAATATACAAATTTAAAAATTGGGATTAAGACAAATTGCACATTATACATTACAGTATACTTAGCAGCAAGAATTCACAGTGTAACCATACACACATGGGTAGCATCATTATTGCACATAGTAAGTGGGGGTGGTGAGGGTTATTGCACATTATTTTTTTAGTATATGGATTTGGGTTCAGATGTACTTTGTTTTTGCCATCACTCTCACTGCAGGAACAGAAAAAAATGTACTTTCAAAACTTGGCACTTGACTCGCGTCAACATGCCAGCTCACCTTTTTCCAACTGTAAATTAACTGCACAGTAAGCTGTCAGTAAAGCATATCAAGCATATGCGTTGTGTTCTATCTTGCTATATTTGTATTTATTTCCTGGGATGAAAGGAGAGCGAGCACAGAGCTGGAAAAAGGTGAGCTTGCATGTTGAGGAGCCGTAATGCCGGACGAACACAATTGCCAGGGAGAAGACCTTCAACATTTTAATGACTTCAACATTGTCAGCGTGTTTACACCAAAACACAAGTGAGTCACATCTAGGGTGGGTGAAATCTGTCTGCCGACGGCAAGCGGAATCATGAAGCCATAAACGAGCGTCCAGTAATGTAAAGCTGGTGAGGTGAGCGACAGCTGAGACGGTCTTCAGACGCCAACAGTATCCATGACAACATACTGTCACCTGGACCTTTGTTCTGAAGTGAACGCACAGATGCACCCTGTAGTTGTATAGGCTACCCGCTGAAAATATAAAGGAACAATGTAGATTGACTGTTTGTTTGTAATTTTGAAATAAAATCACATCTGATTTATTACTTGCTGCAGAATGCTTCCTCCATCTTCCCTCTGATTTTTCAGTTTTATTGTCATACTGTACCCTGTAATAATAGAGTAAGTACCCTGTAATTAAAAATACCTACTGTATAAGTTCTCTGTAAATTCCCCCCAAACATCCATATTATTGATCAGCAGGTCGCACATACCCTGTTATAATAGAATAGATACCCAGTAGTTAAAAAAAAAACCTATAACATAAATTCTCTGTAAATTCATGAATTGTTAGCCCCTTACTCCATAACTTAACATCTTGTTCCCCTGTACCTACATATATGTATTGCACGCACTACACAGGTACACCGTTAGTACAACAGGTTACACCCTAACTACCCGATCGTTACGGTGTAAATTGCGGGCCGTAATCTGAAGCGTTACCTTCCTTTTTTAATATTTTGTAAAAAAACAAGTAAATTTATTATCTTCGCATCTCAACCTTTACCATAACACAGTTCAACCATTTGGTTGAGTGTGGCTTTAAACAATGAAAAATCATACTTTTGATTGTTTTTAAATGTCTAACAGGATGTGATAAGTGATAACATTTTATATCCAAAAGGTCAAAGGTCAGCTTGACTGTGACATCATTATGTTTTAACGTCATATCTCAGGAGCAGAAGGGGAGACATTTGGTCAGATACTGAATTGGTGACTCTAATCTTGAAACTGTGCTGATCGTATAGATCTTCTGTGTTGCAGGTTGAAGCGTCCGTGTTTTCACAGACACGGACCTGTTTGTACCCAGTGGTTCAGTAGTTCAGGCTGTAGACAGCAAGTTTGTTGAAGGATGTATTTTCTTTTCCTTTGTATGTAAGGAATTATAACACACATGGATTATGCGGATTCACATTTTTATTTTAATGAATGTTGTGTTGTTTTGGGATGCCTGGGTTGCAGTCTCAGGATAGTTAAATATGTGTCCCATAAAGTCTGTCAGACGCGAGTTAAGGAAGCACTCTGCCTGTTGCCTGTCTCATTATCTCCCTGTTCTACTGGCCTCAGGTCAGGGCCCCTTCACACTGACAAATGGTTGTTGTCAGGCGTGTTGAGACGTGTCATGGGAGGAGTCAATAGAAGAGAGTATCTGACAGTATATCACCTTTCAACATCACAGATCATTGGACTGGAAGCTCCAGCTGCAAGTCAACAAGACTCTCACACTACTCAGCTGATTTGCACAACTTGACCAGGTGAGGACAAACTGGGGGGCAGAGACAGAGGGAGACAAAGACAGATGTGTATTTAGACTTTCACTGAACTGTGGTGCAGTGGTTAGCATTGTCACCTCACAGCAAGAGGGTTCCTCATTCGAACCCGGGGTGGGGGAGCCCTTTTGTGCGGCAAATAGTCCAGAAAGGGCGGGGAAAGTACACTGAATTCAGAGGTTGTAAGTAGTTTTAAACAGTGTGTTGTGAGGGTTTTCTTGAAGGTGCAGTGAGGAGGAGTCTCTGATGTGTTTAGGGAGTGAGTTCCAGAAGGTGGGAGCAGCAATGGAAAAGGAATTATGTAAAAAGTATTTGATGTGTTGGTCAAAGGCAGTGTTGGGAATGTTACTTTAAAAAAGTAATTAGTTATAGTTACTACTTACTTTCAGTGTTGCCAAGTCTGCTTATTATAAGCGGCTTTGGGCTTGTTTTTCTGTAAAGTCGCTTACAAATATTGGTAGTTGCGGGTCGCGTTTTTTTTGGGCTTATCTCTAAAACGTAGCTGCTTATTTTGGCTTGTTCCCAGCTCCATAATAAGTTGTCAAGCAGATATTTTTGATATGTTATTTAAACGTAGGATAGTTTGTCTTGCCTGTTCCCTCTGTCCCCCCCTTTCCCCATACACACAGGAGACAGCAGAGTTTTTTCCCCACCCGCATCCTGCTTCTAATTGGCTCTGAACCTGATGGCAAGGAGTACCAGCCAATCAGAGGCAGAGCAGGGTAATGTTTTTTTTTTTCTGGTTAGGAAAACGTCAGTCCTGTAACTAAAAGAAAAAAGTTAGATGAGTGCGTTAAAAGCAATAATAAATAAAGAATTGGTGAATTCAGGATGATATTTATTTGTGTGTGCAAATTTTAATTATCAGAGGTCTACTGTGTATATAATGTCCTTGGTACATCAGTCTATATTCGATATCCCATCTGTTTTCTAATGTTAAATAATGTTAAAAGGTGGTTAACTCCCTCTTGTGGTCATTGTCCTGAAGCTCAGGGGGAAGACTGCGCACAGTTTACTAATCTGTCCACATGGATGTAAATTGACAATCTGTACCCACAGTTTAAAATCCGTCCCCACGGACTGTAAAACCGTGCACATAGTTTATTTAATTTTCTCTCACTGGAACCTAGGGGGACTCCGTAGAAAAAGTGGCTTGTTTTGGGCTTGTTTTCACAGGCCTGGTTGCTTATTTGTCTCACGAGATCTGGCAACACTGCTTACTTTCCCCAAAAAGTAACTGAGTTACTAACTGAGTTACTGCAATATAAAAGTAACTCATTACCTGGAAAAGTAACTATAGTGTTTCTTTTTTATAAAATGCTCAAATATGTCAAATTGCTTGGACACCCCCCCTTAATAGAACTGTATGTAATGAAACTCAACATTGAATATGTTAAAGGAATGAAGTTGAATCTTTTAATCCTCTCTCTTTCTACAAATCTTTATTGTATTCTTTCCATATTTTGCCCAACTTGTTAGCGAAATAGTTAAAGAACTAATTAGAGGTCGACCGATATGGCCTTTAGGCAGATTATGCCAATACCGATATTGAGAGAGCAGGGTGGCCGATGGCCGATATAAGGCCGATATCACTTTCTTCTCCCCCATCTGATAAAATACTGTATTTTGTCATTATGGGTCTCCTGTCCCTCGCCTCAAGCCGAGACTTCACCTGCTCTCTGCCTCCTGAATTGTGCTTTTGGATCTAGGACTGAATATGATAACAAATGACACAATACTGTTTAACCTAAATGTTAACATTTATTGAATGTTCTTGTAATTGACTAAATTAAAAAACACTTAGGGCCGAATTCACAAAAGGATTGCGTGGCTTTTGCGGCTGCTAAACTGGTAAAAATGGAGCAAACAGATACGGTCTAATTCACAAAGCACGCGCAGAGGGTGAAATGCTCCACTAACTGCGCTGCCAAGCAGATTATTATGATCATTATTACTTTAATGGCATCCGATGCATTGAACAGGTGACAGTCTGCGGTCGTTCTCAAAACGCACTTCTGTCACGCACTTCAAAAGCAACTTTCAATAATTTATTTTACGAAATGGGGGAAACAAACGTGAACAAAACGGTTCCATAATTCATATTGAATTCAAAAGATAACGAAAAAACAGCTACAAGTGAGAGGGAATAGTGATAAAGTGGTCAAACTGGGTCAAATCCACAGCCTCAACCCATCCGACACTGTTAGACTGACTCACCAGCAGACATCACTACATGAGGGTATACAGTACTCAGTACTTTGCCAAACACTTACCATGCCATGCCATGTGGCTAATTGCAATCAGGGGCAAACTGCACTCAGCTGCCAAACTTTGTGGGCGTGTTTACGCAGGTATATCATTAGCGCAAAATCCTTTGTGAATAGGACGTTAAGACGGAGCAAACTGCGGGTGCAAGTGAAGTGCAATTCAAGGTGCTATCAGCGACTGCAGTTCATTCTTTGTGAATTCGGCCCTCAATGTTTTAGTGCACTTACTAACAGCAGCACTATCAGCTGACAGCAGCATCACTGAGAAAACACTGACAGAAATTACTGTATAAACTTGGCTAAAAAAATAACCCACCCTCTTTCTCTCCCCCTCTCTTCCTCCCACCCTCCTTTTCTCCCCCTCTCTTCCTCCCACCCTCTTTCTCTCCCCCTCTCTTCCTCCCACCCTCCTTTTCTCCCCCTCTCTTCCTCCCACCCTCTTTCTCTTCCCCGCTCTCCCTCCCATTCTCTTTCTCTTCCCCGCTCTCCCTCCCACCCTCTTTCTCTTCCCTTCTCTCCCTCCCATGCTGTTTTTGTTTTTAACATCTCCCTCATAGTGGATTCTTTTAGAGTGGGAACGTTAAATGTAAATGGGGCCAGAGAGGCAAAGAAAAGGGCACTGGTCTTTGACACGGTACGGATGAGACATATTGATGTATTGTTTTTACAAGAAGTTCACAGTGATGAAAGTAATGAGGCAGACTGGAATAAAGAGTGGGAAGGACAGGTGGCTTTAAGCCACAACACCATGCTCAGTGGTGGATTGGGCTTCTTGTTCTCCAGAACATTCACTCCATCTTCACTGGAGGTCAAGCATGTAGTAAAGGGGAGGTGTCTTTTAGCCAAAGCACAGTTTGAACATCACACTCTGGTTTTTATCAATATCTATGCTCCAACCAACGCTACGGAGAGGAGGAGCTTTCTAGAAAAAGTAAATACTAGATTGAATTGCTGTGGCTCTGAGGATTTTTCATTCTTGGGAGGGGATTTTAACTGTACTGAGTACGAGTTTTTAGATCGTAACCATGCAGAGCCTCATCCAGCCTCCCAACACACTCTGAAGCAGCTGGTCCACTCTCATGGCCTTGTGGATGTGTGGAGAAGGATGCACACAGACTGCAGACAGTACACATGGTCCCACCTGAGAGAGGACAGGATCTCCTTAGCCAGACTTGACCGGTTTTATTGTTTTAAGCACCATTTTAATGTTTTTAAGGGATGTAAAATTATGCCAGCTGGTTTTACTGATCATTCTTTGGTTTTGTGTCACGTTGTTATTAAGAATATTTTACCTAAGAGTGTGTACTGGCATTTTAATTCTGTTTAAACCTTTGATAAAGGTTTTAGAGAGGCTATAAGTTATTTTTGGACTTCTTTTAGACAAAGGAAGGCTGAATTTACATGTCTTGGGCAGTGGTGGGACCGTGGCAAAGCCGAGATAAAGCTCTTATGTCAGCAGTATACTCTCAGTGTCACAAGAGACACCTGTCAATCTATTAAAGACCTGGAGACTGAAATCGTGGAATTAGAGACACTCAGTGATTCCACAGGAAATCGAGGATATATTGATATCCTCAAGTCCAAAAAAATGGCCCTAGCCAACCTGCTAGATACCGAAGTACAGGGTGCACTGGTCCGGTCCTGGGTTCAGAACATCACCGAGATGGATGCTCCCTCTAGCTTCTTCTTCGGCCTGGAGAAGAAGCATGGACAGAGGAAGGTGATCCACTCTCTGCTCTCTGACACAGGGCAGGAACTCACTGAGCCTTGCCAGTTACGAAGGCGAGCTGTGGACTTCTACTCATCTCTCTACACCAGTGAGTATGAGGAGAATGATGCTCTGTTTGAGGGGTTCTGTGGTGAACTGCCTCAGGTCTCCATGGAGACCAATTCACAGCTAGACCGGCCACTGCAGATGGTGGAGTTGCACACCGCCCTGCAGAGTATGCAGGGACGGCGGGCTCCTGGCATCAATGGCCTGACTGTCGAGTTTTACAAAGCCTTGTGGAACATTATAGCACCTGATATTTTAGAGGTTTTTAATGAAAGTCTGGCTTCAGGTTCTTTGCCACTGTCCTGCCGCAGAGCCGTTGTAGCTCTTCTGCCAAAAAAAGGCAATCTACAGGACATCAAGAACTGGCGCCCTGTGTCCATCTTATGTACAGATTACAAGATTCTGTCTAAGGTTCTAGCTAACAGGCAGAGGGAAGCTATGGAGCAGGTCATCCACCGGGACCAGACCTATTGTGTGCCTGGCAGGTCTATGGTAGACAATGTCTACCTAATTCGAGATGTTTTGGAGGTCTGCAGCTCACTGGGTATAAATACTGGTCTCATTTCGCTGGACCAGGAAAAGGCATTTGACCGTGTCGAACACTGCTTCCTCTGGAAAATCATGGAGAGGTTTGGGTGTGGCACTGGTTTTATTGCCAAGATCCGGGTGTTGTACAGTGACATTGAGAGTATGCTGAAGTTCAATGGCAGTCTGTGTGCTCCTTTCAGAGTGCATAGAGGCATTTGGCAGGGCTGTGCTCTGTCTGGGATGCTCTATGCATTCACCCTGGAACCCCTCCTCTGTAAAATACGCACAAGCATCGATGGCCTGATTTTACCTGGTTTTAACAAAAACATTATTTTATCTGCTTATGCAGATGATGTCATCGTCCTGGTAAAAAATCAAAAAGATGTTGATATTTTAGTTAATTTGACTGACTCTTTTAAAACTTTGTCCGCAGCGAGGGTCAACTGGAGTAAAAGCGAAGCCCTTGCTGTTGGTGGATGGCATAACGGCCTCCCTGTTATTCCGCAAAGTCTGTCCTGGAAAAAAGATGGTCTCAAGTACCTTGATGTTTTCCTGGGTAATGAAATAATCATCAAAAGAAACTGGGAGGGCATCATAGGAAAAGTAGAGGGGAAGCTGAATGCATGGAAATGGTTGCTCCCTCAAATGTCTTTTAGAAGCTTCATTGTTGTGGCACCGTTTGGCCTGTTTGGATCTCCCATCAGGTCTTTTATCCCAGATCCAAGAAAAAGTAGTAAACTTCTTCTGGGAGGGGTTGCATTGGGTGCCACAGGGGGTGCTGTTTCTACCAAGAGAGGAGGGGGGACAGGGCCTTTCTCTCCCCCTCTCTTCCTTCCATTCTCTTTCTCTCCCCCTCTCTTCCTCCCACCCTCTCCTCCCCCTTCCTCCCACCCCTTTTCTCTCCCCCTCTCTCCCTCCCATTCTCTTTCTCTCCCCCTCTCTTCCTTCCATTCTCTTTCTCTCCCCCTCTTCTTCCCACCCTCTTTCTCTCTCCCCCTCTTCCTCCCACCTTCTTTCTCTTCCCCTCTCTCCCTCCCATTCTCTTTCTCTCCCCCTCTTCTTCCCACCCTCTTTCTCTCTCCCCCTCTTCCTCCCACCTTCTTTCTCTTCCCCTCTCTTCCTCCCATTCTCTTTCTCTTCCCCTCTTCTTCCCACCCTCTTTCTCTCTCCCCCTCTTCCTCCCACCTTCTTTCTCTCCCCCTCTCTCCCTCCCATCCTCTTTCTCTCCCCCTCTCTCCCTCTCACCCTCTTTCTCTCCCCCTCTCCCTCCCATCCTCTTTCTCTCCCCCTCTCTTCCTCCCACCCTCTCCTCCCCCTTCCTCCCACCCCTTTTCTCTCCCCCTCTCTCCCTCCCATTCTCTTTCTCTCCCCCTCTCTTCCTTCCATTCTCTTTCTCTCCCCCTCTTCTTCCCACCCTCTTTCTCTCTCCCCCTCTTCCTCCCACCTTCTTTCTCTTCCCCTCTCTTCCTCCCACCCTCTTTCTCTCCCCCTCTCTCATAACATGAGCATGCTTGTGTTGCAGTTACCAAATTAGTTAAATGGGTTTTTGGTAATCACTGGGAATAGGAACTGGGAAACTTATAAATACCTATTGCAGAGTAATTATGTTCACTATTCTGTTACTGTGCCAATATGTTCTCCATTGTTCTGATGCCAAAACCTGCACAGGCTGAATGTTCACTCACTATTCTGCTGTTACTGCCGCTAATATTTGCACTGATTCTGTCTTATACACTACTGCACTGCTGCCACGGCATCCAAACAGAAATAGACGTGCGCTGATCAGAAGAGAAACCAGAGAGAGAGATAAGCGGGTTAAAAAAGAGGTGTGAATGGTTGTCTGTCTCTATGTGTCAGCCCTGTGATAGTCTGGTGACCTGTCCAGGGTGAACCCTGCCTCTCACCCAGCGTTTGCTGGGATAGGCTAAGCGGTTACAGAAAATGAATGAATGAATGAACTCTGTAAAACTATCAGCATCAGACTGGTGTCTACAGAGAAATACTGCATTTCTAAGACTGTCATTCTTTCTGTCTCTGATCTTTGTCGTCCTCTCTGGAGGACAGTTGACTCCGTGTTATAAACTCTCATCACATATGACAGAAGGGTGTAAATTAAGTACTGAGTGCTGTGTGGTTACTTTTCCCTACAGGTTGGAGAAATGGCCTCAGACATGACAGTTGCTTCTCTGGGTCGACCCTTTGGCCTAGGAATGCTCTATGATGCTTGCAGAGATGCACTGATCCCAGGTCAGTCTTGACTTAGACTATATATTTACCTGTCACAGCTCTGCTTACAGGAACTTTGAAATCATTTCATGAAGCACAAACATAATGTTAACCTCTTTAACATTCGTACTCAATATAAAAAGAATTGGGAGATGGTTGTAGTTCCATTTATCAGTTGATCGTTGGAAGACAGGATATTCATGTGGTATCAGTTCATATATCATCTTGCAATAAATAAAAAAAATTGAGTCGTCTGTGTAGGTTGTGAGGGGCGTGGCCATTGCAAAATGAAAAATTTCAGCTTTTATTATAGCGCCCCCTTCTGGCTGGATGGCATCATGGGTATTTGCCAAAACATTTCTCAAGAAACTCATTGACCAGTCAACCGACTGCAAGCAGCAGTGGTGGGCAGGGCGGAGGCCAGATCCAGAATTTCTCAATAAGGAAGAGGAAATAGAGCCCCCCTTTTCAGAGTTTTTTTTTTTTTGCAGTTTTTATTGGAGAAATGTTCGACAAAATATTAATCATAGGAGAGTATTTATTTTACATACTTTAAGGGAATACTTACACTACACAACAATCATTTGTAAATCAGTTAGTCACACTGTGTGACCTTGAATTCATGAAGAAAACCTCGTTTTTTTCACATGCCTCCATCGAAAACAGTGAACGTAGTGATTTATTAGTTAATTTGGATCAATGTTGAACAAAAGCTGTTTTCTTTGTAGTGTTTATCCAGTCCTGAGCACACGACTGGATAAGTGAGGTTGGGATTATTCTGCACGGGTTGTGACAGTTTGTAAATGGATGTTTTGATATTAGTTTAGTTGATGTTACATATGTTCCCTCAATCAATCAACAAATCAATATGTTTGCTGTTTTCTGTGGAGGCTTGTGAGAAACACAGCACAACTAAGTGATTTACAAATGTTCATTTTGTGGGTGAAGTATTCCTTTAAAATGTATGTATGTGGAGGGAAAGTATTTTTCTGATTTTAATGGGTGACTGATATTTTCCACTTTCTACAGGTCTGACAGTGTGGGATGAGAAAACTCTACAAGACAATACAGCTGAAAATTCCAACCGTAGCAGTGCATTTAATATTTCTGCATCTGACTCCACTGACGAAAAGTCCTCTCTGCTGGATGTTAGCGCTTCTCTGAAGCTCAGTTTCTGCAGTGGACTGATTGAAGTCGGAGGATCTGCCAAGTATCTGAATGATGAGAAGAAATTCAAGAATCAGAGCAGAGTGACGTGTCAGTACAAAGCCACCACCAACTTCAAAGAGTTGTCATTGATTAACATCATGACCATGGACACCAGACAACTAGATGTCATTAAGAAGAGCGGCGCAACACATGTGGTAACCGGGATCCAGTACGGGGCAAATGCTTTCTTTGTGTTTGACAGTGAGAAGTTAGAAGCCAGCAAGGTTCAGAACGTCCAGGGCAGCATGCAGGCTGTGATAAAGAAGATCCCCTCACTTAGTATTGAGAGACAAGCTGAAATAAAGCTGAGTGATGAAGAAAAAGACCTGACCAACAAATTGTCCTGCAAATTCTTCGGAGACTTCATTCTTGAAAGCAACCCTGCGACATTTGAAGACGCGGTGAAGGTCTACGCTCAACTTCCACAGCTACTGGGAGAAAAAGGAGAGAATGCTGTTCCACTGAAGGTCTGGCTGATGCCACTGACGAATCTGGACACTGAAGCTGCTGAGTTGTCAAGAGAGATCAGCAGCGCACTAGTGTGGAGTGTGCAGGATGCTCTGGAAGATTTAAGCAAAACAGGAATCAGATGCAATGATTCTCTGGAAGACAGAGTGGTAGAAAATTTCCCAGTCATTCGAGAAGAATTAAGCCAGTTCCAAAAATTGTGCAGTCACTTTGCAACTAACCTCCGACAGAGTTTGGCGAAGAAACTTCCCTCCATCCGTGATGGTGAAGCAGATGAGAGCTCAGTAGAAGAACTCTTTGAAGACCGAGACAAGTCGCCATTCAGTCATGAAAAACTGAGCAAGTGGCTGGATGACAAAGAGAGAGAAATCAACATCATCAGATCCTGTGTAGATACCATGGAGGGAATAAAGATTGTCCCAAATCAGTCAGAGCTGGACAGAGAGGTTCTTGCTCCAGATGTACAGAATGCTCTGTGCTTTGTTTTCACCTCCATGAAAAGAGGTGATCCCTACCTGGATCAGATGGCCACCTACTTAAAGTTACCTACATCAGGAAGTACCACTGAAGAGTCATGGTACTTCTCAGAGGAGATTTTCAGCAACATGAGAAACAAAGCCAAAGCTTTCCGTGACTTTGCCAAAGCACAGAAGAACAACAACAGGTTGCGTATTCTCATAGCAGCCATAGCAAATGAGAAATACAAAGGGGCAACCTTCTATCATTACAGGGAGGGCAATCTGGTCAGTGAAGACTATACAAAGTCTGAACCCATTGATGTGGAGGCCATCACTGACAGAGAAGATTTGATTGAGTGTAAGTCTTTTTTTCATGCTTTTATTTTAAGGCCTTAAATATGCTGTACTAATAACTGTCTTCCAGAAACCTGTTTGACCTTCAGGATGACTAAATTTAATTTGGTCTCTCCTTCAGATGCCACTGATCTCACCCTGGACCCAAACACTGTAAACGGCTACCTGACTCTGTCTGAGGGAGACAAGAAGGCAACAAGCTTAGAACTGCAGTCATACCCTGATCACCCAGAGAGGTTTGATAAACATACTCAGGTGTTGTGTAAAGAGAGCTTAACTGGCCGCCATTACTGGGAGGTAGAGTGGAGTACTGGCTCTGTAGAATCTGTTTATGTTGCTGTTGCATACAAGGGAATTGAAAGAAAAGCGAAAAGTTCAGACAGTGAGTTTGGAAATGATACCATGTCGTGGTCTTTTGGCCAGTACCGCGGTTCATCTCTTCACACTCTGTCGGCACATCATAATGGTTGGCAGTGGGACACTGCTTTTCCCTCTGATGGCTGCGACAAAGTCGGGGTGTATCTGGACTGGCCTGCTGGCACTCTGTCCTACTACAGAGTCTCATCTAACACTCTGCGTCACCTCTACACCTTCCACACCAAATTCACTGAGCCTGTTTACCCAGGCTTCTGGGTTAAATACCACTGCAACTTTGCGTACCTGAGTCCAGTTCAGTAGAAGCCATGACAAACACTTGTTAGATTGCTGGTCTGTCAGTAGGGACACAGGTTCATATTCAAAGTTTAAGAAGCAACCTAACATCCTATTTTAGCCTGTACATCCCTCAAAAATCAAAAAAATGCATTCAAACCCAGAGGGACCAGGAAAATCGATGATGTCATAAAGTGACTTTAAACGTCATTTTCTATTTTTCAGTTCATGTTGATTGGATGCACAGCCTTCTTCTCAAACAGCTCCGTGCTTCACTTTCAGTTTTGCTTGGTACATCACACAATATGTTTTAATTGTTTTCATTTCTATTGTAATTCCTGATACTTAAAGATACAGAGCTTATATTGAATCACAGTTACTTTGTGAACACAAATATGTTGACGTAGAAACTCACAGCTCATGTAAAAGGAAAATGATTGACTTGTTTTGTTGAATTTATCATGTTGATTATGTTGGGACATAAGGTAGATAACACACCTGTTCTTTGATTTAGGATTTGTTCCTTTTCTTCTTAATGCCTAATATTTAAAGGGTTATCTTTTCTGGTTTGTGTTTTTCTGAGTCTTTACTTTAACCCTGACCTCAGGTTCGGTTTAAGACTTTACTGTTTGATGAGAGAGTTGCTGTTAACTCCATTTTGTTAGATGATAAGTACATTGCTGATGTTTTTAAAGCTGTAGAAATCTGATTTGTCACGTGTTAGTTCATGTTGACTCAATGCACAGCCTTCTTCTTAGACTGTTTTGTTGCTTCACAGCTTCACAATCAGTTTAAACTTTAGTTGCTTGGTAGGTCACAGATATTTTTTGTTGTAACTTTATAATCTAACTCTTGGCACATAGATAGAGCCTTTATTGATACTCAGTTGCTTTGTCTCTTGAAATATAATCTCATAGCTCATGTGTAAAAATTGCAGATCTTGTTTTGTTGGAGAGAGTCTCTGTTAACATCATTTAGTTGCAAACATTTCTGATGTGATGTCAGATTCCTGTAACACTGCAACACCTGTTGGATATGTTCACTGTCTTCTGAAGCAGAATGTTCAATAAAGTGGAGACCTGACTTCACCACTGTGTGCTACTTTGTGTTTTCCTGCAGATTACAAAAGGTGACTTTACCAAAGGTTGTAAGCTTCATCATTTCTGACACATCAGCATCTTTAATGCAAAGAACACAACAAGAGAACATGAACCTTTAGAGAACATTATTCCGTCTTCACAGTATCATAAGGACACTGTGTTCCACTCTGAACATTGACGCTAGTTAGCCCACCTTGCTAATGTTAGCACTGATTCTCACTAAGTGCTTTTTGTTCATGTTATCTCAACACCAGCTGAGTCAACGGCATCTTCTGAACACACAATGTTGTGTTCTTCACACATTATGCATGTTTCCCATGGGATCAGATGCCACACAGGACAAACTTTTGTCAGACGTTCTTGTAGCTTTAATTTCATTGTTAATAAAATGACAGCAGGTCAAACGTCCTTTTAGAGAACAGCTCATGCACTTTTCACAGTTTGTTACAGTTTGTAAAACCAAAATCATCAGAAACAATCAATCAAATCAATCAAAAATCATGAAAAAGGATCAAGACCTTTCAAAGTGTATTACATCAGACAGATAATCATTCATTAACGTCCAAATCTCTGCTGGTCCCAATCTTCTCTGGCAATTCTGTCGCCCCCTTTTGGTCAGTGGCAGAAAAATTGTGGGGACATGCATCAATGGCTGAATTGAAAATATTCACCTAGTTTAGTGATGTTTGGACAAACTGTCATTGATTTATGGTCAGATTTTTCCAAGGTCAGGGATTTGGAACAGTTTGGAACCGATGGTGCCCCCTGTTGATTAATTTACGGTATGCTAATCCTCTTTTGTAGAGTGATTGGGAAATTAAACATGTGAAACACACCACCTGTTACACCTCATACTGGATAATGTGATCAGACCTCTGCCATCTCTGACAGCCATCTCAAAGTGCTGTTTTCCTATGTTAGCCATTCACTCGCCCTGCTACATTAATTTAACAGAGCCCGAGCGAGCTTACAGTTAACAAACTTCTCCTTCTAAAAGATGGTTTATGATGTCTTACAACCCATAAACTGACACTAACACATTCGGCAAACATTTCACTTAGCTCTGTATTAATTTTAGCTCCATGTAAAGTGAATAAACATGATGTTTCCCAGCTAATCATCTGTTTGTCTGCCTTAAAGATTCAGTTTACATTTTTTAAGTGCTGACTTATTAAATCGCAGTTCTACTGAGTGAAACACAAATTTAGCAGCAGACCTCAGTAATATCAGTCATATAAAGTAGTCAGATGAATAACTTTAGGCATTCATTTTATATGATATGAAAGAGGTAAATCAGTAACACATTCTCAGACTTGATGACTAGCATTATAATTCAAGGTATCGTTATTTTAAAACAGGCATATTTCTGATACAAGCTGAGGATGCAGTCAGATGGGGAAAGATATGTAGCTGCTGAGGGACAGACCTGTCGTTCTTCTTCAAGTTCTAAATTTAATACTTCTCTGCTTTCAAAACCTTTCTAGTTTTATTATTTTTGAATGCAGCCCTGATGGCGATTAAGACGCCTTGTGGCAATTATAAATGCCAGCTGTTTATTTATAAATGCAAGGCAGTGTCACACGTGTGTAAAACACCTGGTGGTGCTTAGAGCAGTGTCTTGAGCAGAGTCAGGGAAACTGAGGTGAATTATGACCCCTTGGGCAGATGCACCCAGTGTCCGCTGACTTAGTGTATGACACTGTAAATGTACATTTCACTTGCTTTGGCAGTTTCTTGTATATTTCTTCCACTTATTCTGGACTCTTGTAGCATGGGTGATTTATGGCTGTTTTTCAGGTTGGCTTACATTCTTGCTCTGTGTCACACTCTGACCTAGAGTGAGGGTAGTGTGTCGAAGGCAGACTGAAAAAGATGTAGTTTAACCTCAAAATGTAAAAAATAGTAGCAAGACAAAGTCCATATGATGCAAAAAAAATGAAGTGTTTTATTGTCCTTAAGAGACAGTTCAGGGAAATGTGAGTAAATAATGAAGCAAAAATACAACAGAAAAATATTTACAATACACTGGCCAGAAACACCATTACCTCTGAACAGCACCACAGCCCTTCTCTGACTGCCTAGGCAGTGTAGATCCCCTCCATTTCAAGGCTAAGCCCATCGCACTGGACCATACCATCTTTAATTGGGATCAATTACGTAATCAGTTCAACCACACAGATTATTTTCCATATTGGAAACCATTACAAAGTCTGTTTATATTAATTTACCACACATTAAGGGAGTCAAAGCATTCACATAATACTCAAGCTAGGAGTGAATTTACAACCCCATTTAACACTCCCACCAGTTGGTATGGAGCAGTAAGATGGACTGAGCATGGTCCCTACTTTTACTCAGGCACTATAAAAGAAACAATGCTTGGGTCCTTTGTCACTGCCCAGCACCAGGAAGCACTGTGGTCAGAAAAGAGAAACAATTACTACAAACAAACTTATGATCTACAATCTTTCAATAAATAATAAAGAACTCAAAACCATAACTGTGTGTGTGTGTGTGTGTGTGTGTGTGTGTGTGTGTGTGTGTATGTGTGTGTGTGTGTGTGTGTGTGTGTTTCTGTAAAACTTTATGGGGAAAAATAGCACTGGAAACTCACTGTGATGTTAAATGTAGCTCAGTGTGTGCACTCACCAAACTATCAGTAGCATGCTACCTGGCTAACATGTGGCATGTGGAATGAGTGATGGTGTGGTGTGTTACCAGTGGCAGGGGAAACTGCCACACTCTGTGGTATACAAAAAATTTAAAATACTACTTCTCTTCACGTTTACTGTTTTCTTTTCACCTTTTACTTTTCCACCTACTGACTTGTGGAGAGAATCTGGTGTTCCAGAGGTTGTACCAGGGAAGGGTCCATATAAAGGGTTGTATATTCATACTACAATTTCCACTCTAACTATCTTGCTAAAGAGGCAACAGATAGCATTTGGTTTTTTTTAGCTTGGCGCCACCTAGCGTCAGCAGAGTTGCTCGCACTGTCGCAACAACCTAATTGAGCGTGGGGATCGGAGATAATCAATAAAATATAGGCTGTAAAGCCACCAGTATACCTCTATGTATATGTAGAATGAGAAGGTGTGTGGACACTCTGCTAAATAAATGAGAAAAGAAACCGAGCAACAATTATCAGATTTATCTGAAGAAAAAACAAATAGTAATGCGAATAATTATAGCAGAATGCACAGTACCAGTACATCCAGTGGTGCCAAGTTAGGACGATTCATAGGTAGAAATTAATATCAAATTATTAAACCATCATCATGGGAAGGAAAGAGAGAAGGGAGAGAGAGGAGAGGCAAAAGAAAGGGTGTCAATATGTGACCCAGTTTTTCTCCAAGAAAGGTGGGTAGCCTATAGTCTGTGAGTGGTAGAGATTAACCTGCTAGCTGCATGTCCACAGTGAAATAAGTTATAGCTACAGACTACACTTCACTCCTTTTTAACCTACATTTAATCAGTGCAGGTAAATGTTTAGCAAGATATTCATATTAAATCAGTTGTCCCTGTCCCTTTTACCAGACTCAACAACAGATGAGTCATAAGCAGCAGCCCTGTCTCCCCATAACTTTACCCCTCCCCGTCCCAATGAAGAAGGTGAGCAACATTGTGTTGAATGACATGCCAGTTAGCATCATTGCAAGGAGTCTGTGGGAATTTCTCTCTCTCTTGCTCTTTTTTTTACCATTACAAAAAAGAAAACGAAATCATTTTTAATGACAGAAATTCAAACAAATTAATTTTCCACATAGGCCTAATGATTATCATGAAACAAAAACAGCCTACAGCTGTTTGTACTGGATGCTGGGAATTTTCCATTTTGGGATTTTACAATAAAAATTACATATAGACTGTAAAAGATGGCCCTTAGGACATTTTTATGGCGGTTTTTAATCTTGCATCAAATAGTGAATTGCATACTGTATGCAGACTGTTGCATGTACAACTCACTAGCAGTGAATATTGTACTGGTAGTATTGAACTACAAGAACCAAGACAGTTGCAAGCCTTCAAAGTTAGAGTCACGTAAAGCTTTTAATGGGTCAGTTAGGTCCTAGAGATGTGGTGACAACAGCTGTGCAGGGGGGCCAAATGTGATTTTTTTTTCATGGGGCCCAAAATTCCTGGCGACGCCCCTGAGTACATCAACTCACAGTAAATGATACCAATATGTACAGTACCAGTACAAACAACAGTAGACACGTAAGGGATAATGTATAGTGAGCCAGTGACTGTTGGAAAATAACTCCCGACAGTGGAATGGAACCCCGACGCACAGCAGAGTTATTTTTCAACTGTCACCGGCTCACTATACATTATCCCGCTTAGAACATGGCTTACTACTAAAAGATTCAAATGTTACAACTGGCATCAGTATTATTAAACTGCTGGCAGAGTGTATTGACAGAGGAGAGGCGTTCACCAGACAAACGGGAGCAGAGGAGAGAATTTTACTCTACTTCTCCTGGTCGGAGAGGCTGGGTGCCCAGTAGCTGCGAAGGCTGCCCTCACATTTATGGCCAGTGACCGACATGATCTCCCTGCTCTCCAGGCCAGCTTGGGAGAGTTGTGTGGACTCACGTTAACTGACTTTGATGCTCCTCAGTCTAAGGCCGTTGCAGTGAAAAGTCCAGTGTTCACTTAGCTGGGCGTAACTTAGCTGGGCGATGTCCGTGGATAGCTGCCTCCGTGAGAAGAGAACAGAAGGAAGGGAGGGGGGTATCACTGTCCGAGGGCTGCCGTAGAATGGCAACCAGGATGTCAGCCGACCAACACTCGCTACCCGCTCCCTGGTTGCGGCGATTTGCGATGCTGGCCAGCTAGGAATGAACTAGCAGCCAGTACAGTACAGTCCTCTCTGGTCTAGCTAACATTTAGCCGTGTTACTTACTGATCCATTAGAAAGAAAGCTAGCTGGACATGGGTTTTGAAGCCTCTTTGGTCACGGAGCTCCCTCCATCTCTTGAACGCCTGACTGAGGTTTACTCTTGTTTTTCCTCTTCTTTTATCACTCTCCTTTTTGCTCTTCTTTGCCTCCTCACACAGAGGAGCTCCTTTTCTTTTGCTAGGCCATTTTTCACTTGTCTCCAAACTTTGTCCGTCTGCCATTGTGCTCGTGACTCAACTATCTCATGCCCAACTCCTCATAAGGACCCGCTCCAGTCCCTGATTGGCTGACCGACCAGTTTGGCAATACATGACGCGTTTCCTGCCGTAAAGAAGATTTTTTCTGTGAAAATTCGTCACCGGTGGCAGAAGCTTATTGCAAAGATTGCAAAGCCACTAAGTAACCTATGTAAACGCTGATAGTCTGATTTTACCGTGTATACTACCCTGTGCAACCCACATTATATTCATCATGATAAATATAGGCAAAAATGCTGTCTGTTGCTTCTTTAAAAAAAAAATGCAAATCCTAAAGTTTTGTTTGCGAGTCATTTTTTTCCATTTGCAAGTCAAAAAGTTTGCAAGTAAAAAGTTGAACCTGGTGGGCGGGGCCTAAACTGAAAGCTGTAAGACACGTCTCTATTGGCCAGCCTCGATTGGAATGACAGCTTGCAACGCATTTTATTTTCTTCTTCTCTTGGTTGGCGGATTGCAAACAATTTAAAGGTGCATACCGCCACCTTCTGTACAAGAGTGTGCAACACCATGTCATTTAGCCTGTTTCTTAAATTCTACTCATCAGCCTAGTACGCTTGCAAAGCAACATGGGAGTTCTGTACTTCACAGGGAATTCAGTGCGGGAGCTGTGACGGGCTCCAGTTTCCAAAAAAAATTCGTCCACACAAGTGGTGTGATATAAAAATATGATATCCACACGAAACCGCAAAACCTGCTCCCAAGTGATGTAACACACATGCCAAAGCAGTAGGTGGCGATGTAACTTCTAATGGAAAGGCCATTTTAACCAATCAGAAGTCAGAGTCAATACTGGAATAGGGAAGTGCAGAAAATAAAAACAAACCCGACCCACAAAAATAGCGCGACCTAATTCAACAGCAGAGGCGCCTGAACGACACTACCACGAAAGCAGCGACAGGCCTGCCAACGGAGGATATGCCATCCAAAGAGAGCAGATAGCACGCTCACAAAAAAAGTTAGTGTGACATATAGGGTATTTATGAGTATCTGCCCACTCAATTGTGACATTATTTTATGCATATGATATCGATTTTGTATCTTTACAGATACCGTACAGATACCCCCCATTCAATTTAAAGCCAGGGCTGCCAACTTTTGACTTCAGTTTGGAGTGAGATTTGTTCAAAAAACATGTAACTTAAAACAAATTTCCTGCATTTCTACACCACCCAACCTCTTGGATTAAGACAAGAGCAACCATGTATAATGTTAACCAAAAATGTAAAATTATATTATTAGATTTCAGCATTGAGGTAGTTACATACATACATAATCCAGAGTAAAATCCATGGCCCCGAGTGTCTGTCGCTAGTGCGCATCTTAATGTGTCGGGGAGTGAGGTTTTACGCACAGCACTGTACCTGCTGGCTACTGCTACACATAGGCATGCCAACCTAAAAACCCATTATTGGGAATCGTGAGAAAGCGACAGAAACACAGAGCATTCCCGTAACCATAGTAACTCACTCGGTCCTGCCTGTGTGCACACGGCATGAGAGGAGAGGAAGAGACGCTGACTGAGATTACTCGGAGCAGCACGCATGGGAATAAATTACAAGATAATAGATATTTGTATATTTCTTGCTTTCCACGTCTGTCCGTCCTGGAAGAGGGATCCCTCCTCAGTTGCTCTTCCTGAGGTTTCTACCTTTTTTTCCCCGTTAAAGGGTTTTTTGGGGGAGTTTTTCCTTATCCGCTGTGAGGGTCCAAAGGACAGAGGGATGTTGTATGCTGTAAAGCCCTGTGAGGCAAACTGTGATTTGTGATATTGGGCATTATAAATAAAATTGATTGATTGATTGATTGATTGATTGACCTGAATAACACGGTGCTGCTGCTACATTTTGCTGCTCTGTCTTGTCTGTCCGTGCACTGTCAGTATCCTCCTTTCACGCCACAACATTATCAGTTATGAATTTAGTTTTCACTGCGTGAGAAAATGGACAAGTGGCCTGAGGGCGTGTGAAAAGTGTCAGTTGTGTGAATCTCATGGTCGATGCGTGAGAGTTGGCAGCTCTGTTAAAGCAGAACTGATTTGACAAAAGGCACAAGAGCAAATCTGGGTATATATACGGTTGGTTTGTGCTGCGTTCTTCAGTTGGCAGTTACACCTAGAGTAAAGCTACTGAAGACCAGCAAAATCATCATTTGTTAACTCGCAAGCAAAGGGGACTGATTTATAAGCAAAATGATCACGTTTTTACTTACAAACTTGATTTCTGGTTGCAGTTCAAGAATTATGCTCTCAAAACAGTTTTATATGATTGCAACAAAAAGACACAAATATACCTCCATAAGGGCAGGGTTGGTCAGGTAATTATTGGTGTTGTTGATGACGTCTCAGAAACTCATGTTATCAAATACAAATGAAGCTCAGCTGAAGTTCATTCAGGATGCTTCTCTCCCTCTCAGCTGAAGTCAGTTTAACAGGCTTTATTGGTAGGACATTAACATGTGTTGCCCAAACACAAAAACAATTCAAATGCAGTGAATGAAAAGTGATAACACATGTAACATTAGTCAACACAGCAAAATAGGTCAATACACTGGTGAGCAAAATACAAAACTATATGTACAGTATGTACGTTTATGAGTATACGCATCTCATATGTGTTTACCTATAAACATGTTTTATGTTTGTGTGTGAAAACAAACAAACAAACAAATATGATGTAGAGGAGTAAATCAAAAAAGAATACTGTGAGCTGTAAGAAGGAGATGAACTGCTGCTCTTGTGTGTGTGTGTGTGTGTGTGTGTGTGTGTGTGTGTGTGTGTGTGTGTGTGATCAAGGTGGAAAGATCTGTTTGTTTCAGCAGTTCTTCAGAAACTGTTAAAATGCTGGAAACCATTCAAGTGTTTGTTCTACAGACATGGCATGATCATAGGAACGCCTTCATAATTACAGCAGGTGTGTCTTCAATTCTGTGGATAAACTTCTGCTTTAAACGGTCACCACTGCATCTGTCAGATCAGAGAAGGTGAACATGTCCAAGTCTCTGGGCAGGTCCCTGGCTTATCCGTTACTGAGAAATTATAAAACACTGGAAACAATTCAAGTTTTTGCTCCCAGCAGATGATCATGGGAACTTGGTCTGCAACGGTGTTTGAGTGGGTGGAACATGTCAGGTGGAACCAAAGGTTTCCCAGCAGAACAATGCACTGGAACAACATAATCAAAGATGGTTTGAATGTTTTGGCTGATCCAAGTGGATTTGTCAACATTTCTGTGGAAACATTTATGATGTGTTGAAACAGTAAAGGCCAAAACACACCGGCAGCAGCTCGACGTGCGTCGACGTGCTTCCCAGCCTAGCGGACTGGAGTGTGCAATAGAAATCCGGTTGACGCCCCGCAGCGCGACGCTTTTGTGTGTGTTGAAACAGTAACACTGCGCCTGTAAGGTCAGAGGAGGTGAACACTGTGGGTTTCATCAGGTGGATATTTTGTCCCTGTATGAAGAAATCACACTTTAAACAGCACATAATGTCACATCACTCCCATCCTTTCATTTCTGTCATGGTTTATTTACTTGTTGAATTCATTTTTCATTCAACAAGAGAATGGGAAAGTTGAGGAATGGTCTAAAAACACCTGTTTGGAGCATTCAACAGGTAAACAGGTGAATTGGTAACAGATTAAGGTATCATGATTGGGTATTAAGGAGCATCCTGGAAACGCTCAGTACCTGACCCAAAGTGGTGTGACCAGTCCATCATGGACATCGTGTGCTCCGGGACCATCCAGCCAGCATCTGTGATGGAGTGGAGGTGCATCATGGGTATCTTCACATCTGTGAAGGCTCCATGAATGCTGAAAGTGACATACAGGTTTTGGGGCAACATATGCTGCCATCCAGACGACGTCTTTTTCAGGGACGTCCCTGCTTATTCCAGCGAGCCAGTGAGACACATTGTGCACATGTTTCAACAGCGTGGCTTCGTGGTGACAGAGTGCAGGTACCAGACTGACCTGCCTGCAGTCCACACCTGTCTCCCACTGAACATGAGTGGAACATGATGAAGCGCAAAATACGACAACATCAACCCCGGACTGTTGAGACACTGAAGGCGTAGCTCAAGTCAAAAGTCAAGTCAAAGATTTTATTCACCTTTTGTGCACAAACCAGACAGTCTAAGCACATAGGAATTCTTGTGCAGGGCTTCCCAAGTCAAGTTCAGAATATAAAAACGAGAGAGCAAGAGAGAGAGAGAGAGAGAGAGAGAGAGAAGCATAATAAATAGTTATAAAAATATACAAATTTAAAAATTGGGATTAAGACAAATTGCACATTATACATTACAGTATACTTAGCAGCAAGAATTCACAGTGTAACCATACACACATGGGTAGCATCATTATTGCACATAGTAAGTGGGGGTGGTGAGGGTTATTGCACATTATTTTTTTAGTATATGGATTTGGGTTCAGATGTACTTTGTTTTTGCCATCACTCTCACTGCAGGAACAGAAAAAAATGTACTTTCAAAACTTGGCACTTGACTCGCGTCAACATGCCAGCTCACCTTTTTCCAACTGTAAATTAACTGCACAGTAAGCTGTCAGTAAAGCATATCAAGCATATGCGTTGTGTTCTATCTTGCTATATTTGTATTTATTTCCTGGGATGAAAGGAGAGCGAGCACAGAGCTGGAAAAAGGTGAGCTTGCATGTTGAGGAGCCGTAATGCGGACGAACACAATTGCCAGGAGAAGACCTTCAACATTTTAATGACTTCAACATTGTCAGCGTGTTTACACCAAAACACAAGTGAGTCACATCTAGGGTGGGTGAAATCTGTCTGCCGGCGGCAAGCGGAATCATGAAGCCATAAAGCGGCGTCCAGTAATGTAAAGCTGGTGAGGTGAGCGACAGCTGAGACGGTCTTCAGACGCCAACAGTATCCATGACAACATACTGTCACCTGGACCTTTGTTCTGAAGTGAACGCACAGATGCACCCTGTAGTTGTATAGGCTACCCGCTGAAAATATAAAGGAACAATGTAGATTGACTGTTTGTTTGTAATTTTTGAAATAAAATCACATCTGATTTATTACTTGCTGCAGAATGCTTCCCTCCATCTTCCCTCTGATTTTTCAGTTTTATTGTCATACTGTACCCTGTAATAATAGAGTAAGTACCCTGTAATTAAAAATACCTACTGTATAAGTTCTCTGTAAATTCCCCCCAAACATCCATATTATTGATCAGCAGGTCGCACATACCCTGTTATAATAGAATAGATACCCAGTGGTTAAAAAAAAAAACCTATAACATAAATTCTCTGTAAATTCATGAATTGTTAGCCCCTTACTCCATAACTTAACATCTTGTTCCCCTGTACCTACATATATGTATTGGTACGCACTACACAGGTACACCGTTAGTACAACAGGTTACACCCTAACTACCCGATCGTTACGGTGTAAATTGCGGGCCGTAATCTGAAGCGTTACCTTCCTTTTTAATATTTTGTAAAAAAACAAGTAAATTTATTATCTTCGCATCTCAACCTTTACCATAACACAGTTCAACCATTTGGTTGAGTGTGGCTTTAAACAATGAAAAATCATACTTTTGATTGTTTTTAAATGTCTAACAGGATGTGATAAGTGACAACATTTTATATCCAAAAGGTCAAAGGTCAGCTTGACTGTGACATCATTATGTTTTAACGTCATATCTCAGGAGCAGAAGGGGAGACATTTGGTCAGATACTGAATTGGTGACTCTAATCTTGAAACTGTGCTGATCGTATAGATCTTCTGTGTTGCAGGTTGAAGCGTCCATGTTTTCACTGACACGGACCTGTTTGTACCCAGTGGTTCAGTAGTTCAGGCTGTAGACAGCAAGTTTGTTGGAGGATGTATTTTCTTTTCCTTTGTATTTAAGGAATTATAAAACACATGGATTATGCGGATTCACATTTTTATTTTAATGAATGTTGTGTTGTTTTGGGATGCCTGGGTTGCAGTCTCAGAATAGTTAAATATGTGTCCCATAAAGTCTGTCAGACGCGAGTTAAGGAAGCACTCTGCCTGTTGCCTGTCTCATTATCTCCCTGTTCTACTGGCCTCAGGTCAGGGCCCTGTCACTCTGACAAATGGTTGTTGTCAGGCGTGTTGAGACGTGTCATGGGAGGAGTCAATAGAAGAGAGTATCTGACAGTATATCACCTTTCAACATCACAGATCATCGGACTGGAAGCTCCAGCTGCAAGTCAACAAGACTCTCACACAACTCAGCTGATCTGCACAACTTGACCAGGTGAGGACAAACTGGGGGGCAGAGACAGAGGGAGACAAAGACAGATGTGTATTTAGACTTTAACTGAACTGTGGTGCAGTGGTTAGCATTGTCACCTCACAGCAAGAGGGTTCCTCATTCGAACCCGGGGTGGGGGAGCCCTTTTGTGCGGCAAATAGTCCAGAAAGGGCGGGGAAAGTACACTGAATTCAGAGGTTGTAAGTAGTTTTAAACAGTGTGTTGTGAGGGTTTTCTTGAAGGTGCAGTGAGGAGGAGTCTCTGATGTGTTTAGGGAGTGAGTTCCAGAAGGTGGGAGCAGCAATGGAAAAGGAATTATGTAAAAAGTATTTGATGTGTTGGTCAAAGGCAGTGTTGGGAATGTTACTTTAAAAAAGTAATTAGTTATAGTTACTACTTAGTTTCCCCAAAAAGTAACTGAGTTAGTAACTGAGTTACTGCAATATAAAAGTAACTAATTACCTGGGAAAGTAACTATAGTGTTTCTTTTTTATAAAATGCTGAAATATGTCAAATTGCTTGGACACCCCCCCGGAAAGTCTGGGCGAGAGGCTTCCACAGAGGAGCGCCCAGTTTGCACCAGCTTTCTAAAGACGTTATTTACTTCACTCAAACTGCGTGTGGCTGTTAGCTCTGGTGTTAGTGAATTAGACGTTGTTTATCAATGAGGCTCATTTGCATAGAAAGGGGCAATTTTCGTGCCAAATATATGCATATTACCTCATTTAAATACATGCAAATAACACCGGAGCACCGAGACGCAATCTGCTTGGCAGCGCAGTTAGTGGAGCATTTCACCCTCTGCGCGTGCTTTGTGAATTAGACCGTAGCTGTTTGCTCCATTTTTACCGGTTTAGCGGCCGCAAAAGCCACGCAATCCTTTTGTGAATTCGGCCCTCAGTGTTTTAGTGCACTTATTAACAGCAGCATCACTGAGAAAACATTAACAGAAATTACTGTATAAACTTGGTTAAAAAAATAACCCACCCTCTTTCTCTCCCCCTCTCTTCCTCCCACCCTCTTTCTCTCCCCCTCTCTTCCTCCCACCCTCTTTCTCTCCCCCTCTCTTCCTCCCACCCCCTTTCTCTCCCCCTCTCTTCCTCCCACCCTCTTTCTCTCCCCCTCTCTCATAACATGAGCATGCTTGTGTTGCAGTTACCAAATTAGTTAAATGGGTTTTTGGTAATCACTGGGAATAGGAACTGGGAAACTTATAAATACCTATTGCAGAGTAATTATGTTCACTATTCTGTTACTGTGCCAATATGTTCTCCATTGTTCTGATGCCAAAACCTGCACAGGCTGAATGTTCACTCACTATTCTGCTGTTACTGCTGCTAATATTTGCACTGATTCTGTCTTATACACTACTGCACTGCTGCCACGGCATCCAAACAGAAATAGACGTGCGCTGATCAGAAGAGAAACCTGAGAGAGAGATAGGCGGGTTAAAAAACAAAACAAAGTGAAAACAAACAATCTCAGATCTCAGCTAAACGCATTAAGTTACTGCTTGACGTGCGGTAAGCGAGTTGTGTCATTTCTGGTGTTTCTGTGACAGCGTCTCTACTCTGGTGAATTCTACTAGCCTGCTTTCTGCTTTCTCACTACAGTTGCTTTAACGTCTACTTCAAGTCTTAACCCACACTAGTTCTGTTTAAGCACTTATAGCTCTCCTCCTTTCTACGACTTTCTCGCTAAGCTCTTAGCTGTTGTTTGCACGTTACTAGCCTTGTTAGCTACATTAGCTTTACAGCTCTTTCTTGCTTGGTGTGCCAAATGTTTAGCTATGCCTCCACCTCCTTAGCGACAGTGGTAATTGTAATAAGTGTAGCTTATTTGCTGCATTGGAGGCGAGGCTTAGTGAATTAGAAGCGCGGCTCCGCACCATGGAAAATCATTCAGTAGCTGCGGTAGTTAGCCAGCCCCCTGTAGCCGGTGCGGAGCCACATAGCATAGCCTTAGCCTCTGCTAACTGTCCTCTGGTAACTCCCGTTCAGCTGGGAGGTTGGGTTACCATTCGCCAGAGGCACAGCTCCAAGCCGAAGCCTGCGGCTCACCACCAGCCTGTTCACGTTTCCAACCGCTTTTCCCCACTCAGCGACACACCCGCTGAGGATAAAACTCTGGTTATTGGCAGCTCTATTCTGAGGAACGTGAAGTTAGCAACACCAGCGACCATAGTCAAATGTATCCCTGGGGCCAGAGCGGGCGACATTGAATCAAATTTAAAACTGCTGGCTAAAGCTAAATGTAGATTCAGTAAGATTGTTATTCATGTCGGCAGCAATGACACCCGGTTACGCCAATCGGAGGTCACTAAAATTAATATTGCCTCGGTGTGTGAATATGCAAAAACGATGTCGGACTGTTTTCTCTGGACCCCTCCCAAATCTGACCACTGATGACATGTTTAGCCGCATGTCATCATTTAATCGCTGGCTGTCCAGGTGGTGTCCAGCAAACGATGTGGGTTTCGTTAATAATTGGCAAACTTTCTGGGGAAAACCTGGTCTTATGAGGAGAGACGGCATTCATCCCACTTTGGATGGAGCTGCTCTCATTTCTAGGAACCTGGTAAACTTGATCAGTAATTTAAATCCCTGACAACCCAGAGTTGAGACCAGGACTCAGAGTCGCAGTCCTATACGCCTCTCTGAGCTTCTGGTTCAGTTACCCAGCCATAGTTTCCATAGTTTTATACAAACGGTGTCTGTCCCCCGACCACCTAAATTATTTAAATCTAAAATGAAACAAAGAGGAGTTGTGCATAACAACCTCATAAAAATTAAAACCTCTTCTGTGACAGAAAGACAAAACAGGAGAATTAAATGCGCACTGTTAAATATCAGGTCTCTATCGTCTAAAGCAGTGTTAGTAAACGAATTAATATCAGATAATCATATTGATTTACTCAGTCTCACTGAAACCTGGCTGTGTCCAGATGAATATGTTAGTCTAAATGAGTCCACTCTTCCCAGTCATAATAATACCCACATTCCTTGAGGCAGCGGCCGAGGAGGAATTTTTAACTCTAGTGTGTTAATCAGCCCTAAACCTAAACTAGATTATAATTCATTTGAAAGCCTCGTTCTTAGTCTTTTACATCCGACCTGGAAAACCTCGCAGCCACTTTTATTTGTTATAGTGTACTGTGCTCCTGGCCCGTATTCTGAATTTGTATCTGAATTCTTAGAGTTTTTATCCAGTTTAGTTCTTAAATCAGATAAAGTTATTATTGTAGGCGATTTTAACATTCATGTCGACATTGATAATGACTCCCTGGCTACCGCGTTTATCTCATTATTAGACTCCATTGGCTTCAGTCAGGGTGTACATGAACCCACTCATTGTTTTAACCATACCCTCGATCTAGTTCTGACGTATGGAATTGAAATTGATAACCTAAAAGTCTTTCCACAGAATCCCTCGCTATCGGATCATTATCTGATTACTTTTGATTTCTTTTTACTCAATTACACACCACTCAGCAACAGTTACTATACTAGATGTTTATTAGATAGTGCTGTTGCAAAATTTAAGGAAATGATTACTCCGTCGTTAAATTCAATATCAAGTCCTTCAGTAACAGAGGTTTCCCGTACCGACTTTAACCTCTCCCGAATTGATCATTTTGTCGATAGCACCATAGGCTCACTGTGAACAACACTCGACTCTGTAGCTCCTCTTAAAAAGAAGTTAACAAAGCAAAGAAGGTTCCCTCCTTGGTATAACTCTCAAACCCGTAAGTTAAAACAAATATCGTGAAAATTTTAACGGAATTGGCGATTAACGAAACTGGAAGAATCTCGTTTAATCTGGGCAGACAGTCTCAAAATTTATAAGAGGGGCCTCCACAATGCCAGAGCAAACTATTACTCAGCATTAATAGAAGACAATAAGAACAACCCCAGGTTTCTTTTCAGCACTGTAGCCAGGCTGACTGAGAGTCAGAGCTCTATTGAGCCTTGTATTCCTTTAGCCCTTAGCAGTAATGATTTTATGAGCTTTTTTAATGACAAAATTCTAACTATTAGAGGCAAAATTCATGACCTCCTGTCCTCAGATAGTACCTATCTAACCTCAAACACAGCTGTAAGACCTAATATATATTTAGATTGCTTCTCCCCAATTTCTCTTCAAGAATTGACCGCAGTGATTTCTTCATCTAAATCATCAACGTGTCTCTTAGACCCCATCCCAACTAGGCTACTTAAGGAGGTCTTTCCTTTAGTTAACACTCATATATTAGATATGATCAATATATCCTTATTAACAGGCTATGTACCACAGTCTTTTAAGGTAGCTGTAATTAAACCTCTGCTAAAAAAGCCCACCCTGGATCCAGAGGTGTCAGCCAACTATAGACCAATATCTAATCTTCCCTTTATGTCAAAGATCCTTGAGAAAGTAGTCGCAGACCAGCTGTGTGATTTTCTCCATGATAATAATTTATTTGAGGAATTTCAGTCAGGATTTAGAGTGCATCATAGCACTGAGACAGCTCTAGTTAAAATTACAAATGACCTTCTGATTGCTTCAGACAAAGGACTTGTCTCTGTACTTGTTTTATTAGATCTTAGTGCGGCGTTTGACACAATTGACCATCAAATTCTACTGCAGAGACTGGATCACTTAATTGGCCTAAAAGGTTCTGCACTGAGCTGGTTTAAATCTTATTTATCTGGTCGTTTTCAGTTTGTTGACGTTCATAATGAATCATCCTTACGTACTAAAGTTTGTTTTGGAGTTCCGCAAGGTTCTGTGCTCGGATCAATCCTATTTATTCCATATATGCTTCCTTTTGCCTTAAAGACATAAAAACTTGGATGAGCACCAATTTCCTGATGTTAAATTCAGACAAAACTGAAGTTATTGTTCTTGGCCCCAAACAACTCAGAGACTCTTTATCTGATGACATAGTTTCTCTAGATGGCATTGCTCTGGCCTCTAGCACTACCGTAAGAAACCTCGGAGTAACATTTGATCAAGATTTGTCTTTTAATTCTCATTTAAAACAAACCTCACGGACTGCATTTTTTCATCTGTGTAATATTGCCAAAATTAGGCCTATTCTGACCTGAAAAGATGCAGAAAAACTGGTCCACGCTTTTGTTACCTCTAGGCTGGATTACTGTAACTCTCTATTATCAGGTAGCTCTAGTAAGTCCTTAAAAACTCTCCAGCTAATTCAGAATGCAGCAGCACGTGTACTAACAGGAACTAAGAAACGAGATCATATTTCTCCTGTTTTAGCTTCTCTGCACTGGCTCCCTGTAAAATCCAGAATTGAATTTAAAATCCTACTGTTAACTTATAAAGCTCTAAATGGTCAAGCTCCGTCATATCTTAGAGAGCTCATAGTGCCATATTATGGTCCGGGAGGCAGACACCGTCTCCACATTTAAGACTAGACTTAAGACTTTCCTCTTTGATAAAGCTTATAGTTAGGGCTGGCTCAGGCTTGCCCTGTACCAGCCCCTAGTTAGGCTGACTTAGGCCTAGTCTGCCGGAGGACCCCCCTATAATACACCGGGCACCTTCTCTCTCTCTCTCTCTCTCTCTCTCTCTCTCTCTCTCTCTCATATGCTATTACTGCATCTTGCAATTGATTGATTGAAAAAAGAGGTGTGAATGGTTGTCTGTCTCTATGTGTCAGCCCTGTGATAGTCTGGTGACCTGTCCAGGGTGAACCCTGCCTCTCACCCAGCGTTTGCTGGGATAGGCTAAGCGGTTACAGAAAATGAATAAATGAATGAACTCTGTAAAACTATCAGCATCAGACTGGTGTCTGCAGAGAAATACTGCATTTCTAAGACTGTCATTCTTTCTGTCTCTGATCTTTGTCGTCCTCTCTGGAGGACAGTTGACTCTGTGTTATAAACTCTCATCACATATGATAGAAGGGTGTAAATTAAGTACTGAGTGCTGTGTGGTTACTTTTCCCTACAGGTTGGAGAAATGGCTACAGAAATGACAATTGCTTCTCTGGGTCGACCCTTTCGCCTAGGAATGCTCTATGATGCTCGCAGAGATGCACTGATCCCAGGTCAGTCTTGACTTAGACTATATATTTACCTGTCACAGCTCTGCTTACAGGAACTTTGAAATCATTTCATGAAGCACAAACATAATGTTAACCTCTTCAACATTCGTACTCAGTATAAAAAGAATTGGGAGATGCTTTGTAGTTCCATTTTTCAGTTGATCTTTGGAAGACAGGATATTCATGTGGTATCAGTTCATATATCATCTTGCAATAAATAAAAAAAATTGAGTCGTCTGTGTAGGTTGTGAGGGGCGTGGCCATTGCAAAATGAAAATTTTTAGTCTTTATTATAGCGCCCCCTTCTGGCTGGATGGCATCATGGGTATTTGCCAAAACATTTCTCAAGAAACTCACTGACCAGTCAACCGAGTGCAAGCAGTGGTGGTGGGCAGGGCGGAGGCCAGATCCAGAATTTCTCAATAAGGAAGAGGAAACAGAGCCCCCCTTTTCAGAGTTTTTTTTTTTTGCAGTTTTTATTGGAGAAATGTTCGACAAAATATTAATCATAGGAGAGTATTTATTTTACATACTTTAAAGGAATACTTACACTACACAACAATCATTTGTAAATCAGTTAGTCACACTGTGTGACCTTGAATTCATGAAGAAAACCTCGTTTTTTTCACATGCCTCCATCGAAAACAGTGAACGTAGTGATTTATTAGTTAATTTGGATCAATGTTGAACAAAAGCTGTTTTCTTTGTAGTGTTTATCCAGTCCTGAGCACACGACTGGATAAGTGAGGTTGGGATTATTCTGCACCAGTTGTGACAGTTTGTAAATGGATGTTTTGATATTAGTTTTGTTGATGTTACATATGTTCCCTCAATCAATCAACAAATCAATATGTTTGCTGTGGAGGCTTGTGAGAAAAACTAAGTTTTCTTAACAAATTCAAGGTCACACAGCACAACTAAGTGATTTACAAATGTTCATTTTGTGGGTGAAGTATTCCTTTAAAATGTATGTATGTGGAGGGAAAGTATTTTTCTGATTTTAACGGGTGACTGATATTTTCCACTTTCTACAGGTCTGACATTGTGGGATGAGAAAACTCTACAAGACAACACAGCTGAAAAATCCAACCGTAGCAGTGCATTTAATATTTCTGCATCTGACTCCACTGATGAAAAGTCCTCCCTGCTGGATGTTAGCGCTTCTCTGAAGCTCAGTTTCTGCAGTGGACTGATTGAAGTTGGAGGATCTGCCAAGTATCTGAATGATGAGAAGAAATTCAAGAATCAGAGCAGAGTGACGTGTCAGTACAAAGCTACCACCAACTTCAAAGAGTTGTCATTGATTAACATCATGACCATGGACACCAAACAGACAGATGTCATTAAGAAGAGCGGCGCAACACATGTGGTCACCGGGATCCTGTACGGGGCAAATGCTTTCTTTGTGTTTGACAGTGAGAAGTTAGAAGCCAGCAAGGTTCAGAACGTCCAGGGCAGCATGCAGGCTGTGATAAAGAAGATCCCCTCACTTAGTATTGAGAGACAAGCTGAAATAAAGCTGAGTGATGAAGAAAAAGACCTGACCAACAAATTGTCCTGCAAATTCTTCGGAGACTTCATTCTTGAAAGCAACCCTGTGACATTTGAAGACGCGGTGAAGGTCTACGCTCAACTTCCACAGCTACTGGGAGAAAAAGGAGAGAATGCTGTTCCACTGAAGGTCTGGCTGATGCCACTGACGAATCTGGACACTAAAGCTGCTGAGTTGTCAAGAGAGATCAGCAGCGCACTAGTGTGGAGGGTGCAGGATGCTCTGGAAGATTTAAGCAAAACAGGAATCAGATGCAATGATTCTCTGGAAGACAGAGTGGTAGCAAATTTCCCAGTCATTCGAGAAGAATTAAGCCAGTTCCAAAAATTGTGCAGTCACTTTGCAACTAACCTCCGACAGAGTTTGGCGAAGAAACTTCCCTCCATCCGTGATGGTGAAGCAGATGAGAGCTCAGTAGAAGAACTCTTTGAAGACCGAGACAAGTCGCCATTCAGTCGTGAAAAACTGAGCAAGTGGCTGGATGACAAAGAGAGAGAAATCAACGTCATCAGATCCTGTGTAGATACCATGGAGGGAATAAAGATTGTCCAAAATCAGTCAGAGCTGGACAGAGAGGTTCTTGCTCCAGGCGTAGCGAATGCTTTGTGCTTTGTTTTCACCTCCATGGAAAGAGGTGATACCTACCTGGATCTGATGGCCACCTACTTAAAGTCACCTACATTAGGAAGTACCACTGAAGAGCCATGGTACTTCTCAGAGGAGATTTTCTGCAACATGAGAATCAAAGCCAAAGCTTTCCGTGACTTTGCCAAAGCACAGGCGAACAACAACAGGTTGCGTATTCTCATAGCAACCATAGCAAATGAGAAATACAAAGGGGCAACCTTCTATCATTACAAGGAGGGCATCCTGGTCAGTGAAGACTATACAAAGCCTGACCCCATTGATGTGGAGGCCATCACTGACAGAGAAGATTTGATCGGGTGTAAGTCTTTTTTTCATGCTTTTATTTTAAGGCCTTAAATATGCTGTACTAATAACTGTCTTCCAGAAACCTGTTTGACCTTCAGGATGACTAAATTTAATTTGGTCTCTCCTTCAGATGCCACTGATCTCACCCTGGACCCAAACACTGCAAACGACTTCCTCACTCTGTCTGAGGGAGACAAGAAGGCAACACATGGAGAACAGCAGTCATACCCTGATCACCCAGAGAGGTTCGATACACATCCTCAGGTGTTGTGCAAAGAGAGCTTAACTGGCCGCCATTACTGGGAGGTAGAGTGGAGTACTGGCTCCATAGAATCTGTTTATGTTGCTGTTGTATACAAGGGAATTGAAAGAAAAGCTGAATGTTTTGACAGCCAGTTTGGAAATAATAAAATGTCGTGGGCTGTTGGCCAGTTCTGCAGTTCATCTAATCACGGTTTGGCGGCATATCATAATGGTTGGCAGTGGGACACTGCTTTTCCCTCTGATGGCTGCGACAAAGTCGGGGTGTTTCTGGACTGGCCTGCTGGCACTCTGTCCTACTACAGAGTCTCATCTAACACTCTGCGTCACCTCTACACCTTTTGCACCAAATTCACTGCACCTGTTTACCCAGGCCTCTGGGTTAAATGCCACTCCAACTTTGCGTACCTGAGTCCAGTTCAGTAGAAGCCATGACAAACACTTGTTAGATTGCTGGTCTGTCAGTAGGGACACAGGTTCATATTCAAAGTTTAAGAAGCAACCTAACATCCTATTTTAGCCTATACATCCCTCAAAAATCAAAAAAATACATTCAAACCCAGAGGGACCAGGAAAATCGATGATGTCATAAAGTGACTTTAAACGTCATTTTCTATTCTTCAGTTCATGTTGATTCGATGCACAGCCTTCTTCTCAAACAGCTCCGTGCTTCACTTTCAGTTTTGCTTGGTACATCACACAATATGTTTTAATTGTTTTCATTTCTATTGTAATTCCTGATACTTAAAGATACAGAGCTTATATTGAATCACAGTTACTTTGTGAACACAAATATGTTGACGTAGAAACTCACAGCTCATGTAAAAGGAAAATGATTGACTTGTTTTGTTGAATTTATCATGTTGATTATGTTGGGACATAAGGTAGATAACACACCTGTTCTTTGATTTAGGATTTGTTCCTTTTCTTCTTAATGCCTAATATTTAAAGGGTTATCTTTTCTGGTTTGTGTTTTTCTGAGTCTTTACTTTAACCCTGACCTCAGGTTCAGTTTAAGACTTTACTGTTTGATGAGAGAGTTGCTGTTAACTCCATTTTGTTAGATGATAAGTACATTGCTGATGTTTTTAAAGCTGTAGAAATCTGATTTGTCACGTGTTAGTTCATGTTGACTCAATGCACAGCCTTCTTCTTAGACTGTTTTGTTGCTTCACAGCTTCACAATCAGTTTAAACTTTAGTTGCTTGGTAGGTCACAGATATTTTTTGTTGTAACTTTATAATCTAACTCTTGGCACATAGATAGAGCCTTTATTGATACTCAGTTGCTTTGTCTCTTGAAATATAAACTCATAGCTCATGTGTAAAAATTGCAGATCTTGTTTTGTTGGAGAGAGTCTCTGTTAACATCATTTAGTTGCAAACATTTCTGATGTGATGTCAGATTCCTGTAACACTGCAACACCTGTTGGATATGTTCACTGTCTTCTGAAGCAGAATATTCAATAAAGTGGAGACCTGACTTCACCACTGTGTGCTACTTTGTGTTTTCCTGCAGATTACAAAAGGTGACTTTACCAAAGGTTGTAAGCTTCATCATTTCTGACACATCAGCATCTTTTAATGCAAAGAACACAATGAGAGAACATGAACCTTTAGAGAACATTATTCCGTCTTCACAGTATCATAAGGACACTGTGTTCCACTCTGAACATTGACGCTAGTTAGCCCAGCTTGCTAATGTTAGCACTGATTCTCACAGAGTGCTTTTTGTTCATGTTATCTCAACACCAGCTGAGTCAACGGCATCTTCTGAACACACAATGTTGTGTTCTTCACACATTATGCATGTTTCCCATGGGATCAGATGCCACACAGGACAAACTTTTGTCAGACGTTCTTGTAGCTTTAATTTCATTGTTAACAAAATGACAGCAGGTCAAACGTCCTTTTAGAGAACAGCTCATGCACTTTTCACAGTTTGTTGCAGTTTGTAAAACCAAAATCATCAAAAACAATCAATCAAATCAATCAAAAATCATGAAAAAGGATCAAGACCTTTCAAAGTGTATTACATCAGACAGATAATCATTCATTAAAGTCCAAATCTCTGCTGGTCCCAATCTTCTCTGGTAATTCTGTCGCCCCCTTTTGGTCAGTGGCAGAAAAATTGTGGGGACATGCATCAATGGCTGAATTGAAAATATTCACCTAGTTTAGTGATGTTTGGACAAACTGTCATTGATTTATGGTCAGATTTTTCCAAGGTCAGGGATTTGGAACGGTTTGGAAGCGATGGTGCCCCCTGTTGATTAATTTATAAATAATTTCAAACATGTGGTTCAACATTGTCATGAAACATTTCCTGCAAGTTTTGTGACATTGGACAATATTTCTGTCCATATCTTGGATTCATAGTCTGATTTGTGTTATTTATGCCATGGCAATGTTTCAGGTGCATATGTGAGCATGTCCCTCAAATTCATTGGTCAACATCAAACACACTATGAGATATCAATAAGCTTTATGCATCTTTTGATGAGCTTGGTTCAATGATGATCCAGGAGGAGATGTCAAAAATGTGTTTTTCAAAAACTTCTTTGAAATTTAATTTTTGGGCCTTAGTTACAGCGCCACCTCCAGGCCAACTGGGGCCTCATAACTCACTACAAAAGTTATTGAAAACAAACAAACAAACAAACAAATATGATGTAGAGGAGTAAATCAAAAAAGAATACTGTGAGCTGTAGGAAGGAGATGAGCTGTGGCTCTTATGTGTTGCTGTTGTGTGTGTGTGTGTGTGTGTGTGTGTGTGTGTGTGTGTGTGTGTGTGTGTGTAGCTTTATGTAATACATGTAATCCATACATACAATATACATAAAGCCTTTGATGTTTGTAAGTTAAAATTTGAAGACGAAATACTGAAGTTGGAGAAAGCCTCAATTTTTCACTCTTGTCGTGCGGACGGGTTCATTTTGGCAATTTTTAATGAACACACCTTCCAAACCAACATTTTCTTTAAAAATCACTAAAAGTTATCTCCAAAAATTATCACTGAAATGATCAGCAAAATTTGGAAATTTGGCAAAATTGGCAAAATGTTGAAGGAATGTTTTCTTTAAAAGTCTGCAGTGAAATAAATACAAAATACAGCCATTTAAATGTATACGCCCCTCCTCTGAGCCAAAGTAAAAAACATGAGTTCCTCCTAAGTGCTTAAAAAATGATTTGACATGCCTCCCTCTTTCTGCAACAACCCCTTCTCTCTCATAGATGATCAACAATCCCTTAGAGTAATGGGTGAGGTAATGCATTGTGTCAATCAGGGTCCTCACAAGGATAGAAGTATGAGAACGTGTGTGTGTGTGTGTGTGTGTGCGTGCGCGCGCAAATTCAGACAAAATTGAAGTTATTGTTCTTGGCGCCAAACAACTCAGAGACTCTTTATCTGATGACATAGTTTCTCTAGATGGCATTGCTCTGGCCTCTACCACTACCGTAAGAAACCTCGGAGTAATATTTGATCAAGATTTGTCTTTTAATTCTCATTTAAAGCAAACCTCATGGACTGCATTTTTTCATCTGCGTAATATTGCGAAAATTAGGCCTATCCTGACCCGAAAAGATGCAGAAAAATTGGTCCATGCTTTTGTTACCTCTAGGCTGGATTACTGTAACTCTCTGTTATCAGGTAGCTCTAGTAAGTCCTTAAAAACTCTCCAGCTAATTCAGAATGCAGCAGCACGTGTACTAACAGGAACTAAGAAACGAGATCATATTTCTCCTGTTTTAGCTTCTCTGCACTGGCTCCCTGTAAAATCCAGAATTGAATTTAAAATCTTACTGTTAACTTATAAAGCTCTAAATGGTCAAGCTCCGTCATATCTTAGAGAGCTCATAGTGCCTTATTATCCCACCAGAACACTGCGCTCTGAGAATTCAGCTATCAGGCTCCTCTCCTGTGGAATCATCTTCCTGTTACGGTCCGGGAGGCAGACACCGTCTCCACATTTAAGACTAGACTTAAGACTTTCCTCTTTGATAAAGCTTATAGTTAGGGCTGGCTCAGGCTTGCCCTGTACCAGCCCCTAGTTTGGCTGACTTAGGCCTAGTCTGCCGGAGGACCCCCCTATAATACACCGGGCACCTTCTCTCTCTCTCTCTCTCTCTCTCTCTCTCTCTCTCTCTCTCTCGTATTCTATTACTGCATCTTGCTAACTCGGCCATTCTGGATGTCACTAACTCGGCTTCTTCTCCGGAGCCTTTGTGCTCCACTGTCTCTCAGATTAACTCATATCACAGCGGTGCCTGGACAGCGTGACGTGTGTGGTTGTGCTGCTGCCATGGTCCTGCCAGATGCCTCCTGCTGCTGCTGCTGCCATCATTAGTCATTAGTCATCCTTCTACTGTTATTATACACATATGACTATTGTCACACATGTATACTGCCAGATATTAATACATACTTTCAACATATTGTACCACAGTAACCAGAACTATAACTATAATATTATTACTTTCATTAATGTTGTTGTAAGCTACTGTCATTACCGTCTGTCCTGCATCTCTCTCTGTCTCTCTGTCTCTCTTTCTGTCTCATTGTGTCATACGGATTACTGTTAAAGGGCCAGTGTGTAAAATGGGTTGAAAACAGTGACATTAGTGGTCCAATTCTAGATTGCAGGGCTCACTCGCACACCCCTCCCGTCGGGTAAATGACGGTGGCCTCGTAGGGACAAAACACCTTGCGCACATGTTTTTCAGGAGTAGGTCTATCTAGTTATGAGGTGAATATTTATTTAGAAATCTAAGCCATGTTATGATATTGTAATGAATCCCTCATGAGCAGGAGACCAGAGTAGTGTTCGGGAAAAAGGCCCGTTATTTGAGCACTCCAAAAACTCTGGTAACACTCCAGGGGGTAAAAGACTCCGTCCCAAACGCTGACTCTTCTGGCGTAACAGACACACTTCATACACACATACTCGTTTACCATGCTGAGTGGGGACCCCCCTCCCCTCTCTGCTCCACCAATCTGCAGCCCGCACACTGACTGACAGCGTAGCCTGTAAACAGAGCTCAGCTGTTTATTTAGCCTAGCAATATCTCCGGACTATAGTAGCTGCAATGGACGACTTTGAACGCGATTTTGAAGAGTTTCTTGTAGCGGACACAGACCCAGAGCCATACCTGTTTGAGCCGGAGTACACAGATGAGGAACTCCATAGTTTGATGCTGAGCGGGCGAGAAGAGAGGCTGAATGCACAGAATGGGAGTCGGTGCTACTGCTGCCATCGTTGGGGAGATATATCATCAGGAGGAAAAGCGCCGCAGAGAGTGCATCACAAGGAGTGAAGTTGCGTCTTCTTTTCCTTGCAGATGACGGTTCGGGTTCATTCTCTCCTGTTGCGTGGTAAGTGTGGTCCATTCGCAAACTTTATAACTAAAAAACTTCACTACTCTATCGACAAACTACTAACACTCTCTGTTGTTTCCTCCTCCTTCTTCCTTCCTTCCGCTGTCTTCGTTGGTTTATTTATAAACGCGAAATGCGTTCTCTGGCTGGCTGGATTGTCCACTTGGTCTGCAGTACATACATGGCGGCGCAAGATGGCGACCTCTCTAAAGCAAGGCCCTTGCTATATACAGTATATATATAAAGGCATAATTATAAGGCTACGAAAACCAAACGAATTTTATTTTATAGCGATTATATACTTGTATAAACATATTAATGGGTAGAATATTCAGATTCAGATTCAGATTGACAATAAACCATGCCAAATATTACACACTGGCCCTTTAATTTATCATGTTGATCTGTTCTGTACGACATCTATTGCACGTCTGTCCGTCCTGGAAGAGGGATCCCTCCTCAGCTGCTCTTCCTGAGGTTTCTACCGTTTTTTTCCCCGTTAAAGGGTTTTTTTTGGGGGAGTTTTTCCTTGTCCGCTGTGAGGGTCCAAAGGACAGAGGGATGTTGTATGCTGTAAAGCGCTGTGAGGCAAATTGTGATTTGTGATATTGGGCTTTATAAATAAAATTGATTGATTGACTTATTCATCTGGGTAGATTTCTCATATTCTGTTTAATACACAACTTCATGTCATGTCTCTTTGAGGTAATTTTGTATCTCTGGGCAAAAACAAACTGTAAATGAATACAGTTTTATTCATTTTTATAAAGTTTCAGTTTCAGTTTTATAAATAAGATTAGCAATGAAACCTTGGCGTTGTCTCGGCAGTATTGATGAGGTCAGCTCAAAGTTTTGTATGTGGGACCCATGTTAAGCTATTTGGATGTTCACAGTGGACATGCCATGGCGCCAAGCTCCACAACTGATTCGCGATCTGCAGCAACAGTTTCAGCAAGAATCTGGCAAGAAAACACACTGATTTTTGATTTATTTATTATTTATATAAAGGATAAATATGTATATGTATATGTAGAACTTATTTCTTGTCCCCACGATACCTATGGTACGCTAATCCTCTTTTGTAGAGTGATTGGGAAATTAAACATGTGAAACACACCACCTGTTACACCTCATACTGGATAATGTGATCAGACCTCTGCCATCTCTGACAGCCATCTCAAAGTGCTGTTTTCCTATGTTAGCCATTCACTCGCCCTGCTACATTAATTTAACAGAGCCCGAGCGAGCTTACAGTTAACAAACTTCTCCTTCTAAAAGATGGTTTATGATGTCTTACAACCCATAAACTGACACTAACACATTCGGCAAACATTTCACTTAGTTCTGTATTAATTTTAGCTCCATGTAAAGTGAATAAACATGATGTTTCCCAGCTAATCATCTGTTTGTCTGCCTTAAAGACGCAGTTTACATTTTTTAAGTGCTGACTTATTAAATCGCAGTTCTACTGAGTGAAACACAAATTTAGCAGCAGACCTCAGTAATATCAGTCATATAAAGTAGTCAGATGAATAACTTTAGGCATTCATTTTATATGATATGAAAGAGGTAAATCAGCAACACATTCTCAGACTTGATGACTAGCATTATAATTCAAGGTATCGTTATTTTAAAACAGGCATATTTCTGATACAAGCTGAGGATGCAGTCAGATGGGGAAAGATATGTAGCTGCTGAGGGACAGACCTGTCGTTCTTCTTCAAGTTCTAAATTTAATACTTCTCTGCTTTCAAAACCTTTCTAGTTTTATTATTTTTGAATGCAGCCCTGATGGCGATTAAGACGCCTTGTGGCAGTTATAAATGCCAGGTGTTTATTTATAAATGCAAGGCAGTGTCACACGTGTGTAAAACACCTGGTGGTGCTTAGAGCAGTGTCTTGAGCGGTGTCAGGGAAACTGAGGTGAATTATGACCCCTTGGGCGGATGCACCCAATGTCCGCTGACTTAGTGTATGACACTGTAAATGTACATTTCAACTTGCTTTGGCAGTTTCTTGTATATTTCTTCCACTTATTCTGGACTCTTGTAGCATGGGTGATTTATGGCTGTTTTTCAGGTTGGCTTACATTCTTGCTCTGTCGTATACAAAAAATTTAAAATACTACTTCTCTTCACGTTTACTGTTTTCTTTTCACCTTTTACTTTTCCACCTGCTGACTTGTGGAGAGAATCTGGTGTTCCAGAAGTTGTACCAGGGAAGGGTCCATATAAAGGGCTGTATATTCATACTACAATTTCCACTCTAACTATCTTGCTAAAGAGGCAACAGATAGCATTTGTTTTTTTTTAGCTTGGCGCCACCTAGCGTCAGCAGAGTTGCTCGCACTGTCGCAACGACCTAATTGAGCGTGGGATCGGAGATAATCAATAAAATGTAGGCTGTAAAGCCACCAGTATACCTCTATGTATATGTAGAATGAGGTGTGTGGACACACACTGCAAATAATTATACCAGAATGCACAGTACCAGTACATCCAGTGGTGCCAAGTTAGGACGATTCATAGGTAGAAATTAATATCAAATTATTAAACCATCATCATTCAGAATTTGTTTTTGTTTTTTCAAATATAGTAATAAAATTAATGAGCTCTTTGTTTTTACTTGTGTTTATGTGTGTTTGTGGCAGTAAAAGTTTAATATCCCCATTGACCAAAAGTAAACATGCATATTTACTGACCAACCCCTGTATCTGCATGAATGTTTGGTCCTGCCTTAGGGCACTGACGGTGACTGTGCCTAGTAGCAGTCAGCAGTTGCACTAGAACGCTACAGTCATCATCATGCTACCTAGTACTAAAAGAAAATCCTGTTTTCAAAAAAAGGAAAGAGAGAAGGGAGAGAGAGGAGAGGCAAAAGAAAGGGTGTCAATATGTGACCTAGTTAGCATCATTGCAGGGAGTCTGTGGGAATTTCTTTCTCTCTTGCTCTTTTTTACCGTCAGAAAAAAGAAAATGAAATCATTTTTAATGACAGAAACTCAAACAAATTATTTTTCCACATAGGCCTATTGATTATTATGAAACTGGATGTACTGGATGCTGGACAGTTAGAAACATTAAGTAGCCTAACTCAGCCTGTATTAAAGTTACAGGCAATATTAAAATGATCCAGATAGATCCAAATAGTGAATTGCATACTGTATGCAGACTGTTGCATGTACAACTCACTAGCAGTGAATATTGTACTGGTAGTATTGAACTACAAGAACCAAGACAGTTGCAAGCCTTCAAAGTTAGAGTCACGTAAAGCTTTTAATGGGTCAGTTAGGTCCTAGAGATGTGGTGACAAAAGCTGCGCAGGGGGGGCCAAATGTGATTTTTCATGGGGCCCAAAATTCCTGGCGACGCCCCTGAGTACATCAACTCACAGTAAATGATACCAATATGTACAGTACCAGTACAAACAACAGTAGACACGTAAGGGATAATGTATAGTGAGCCAGTGACTGTTGGAAAATAACTCCCGACAGTGGAATGGAACCCCGACGCACAGCAGAGTTATTTTTCAACTGTCACCGGCTCACTATACATTATCCCGCTTAGAACATGGCTTACTACTAAAAGATTCAAATGTTACAACTGGCATCAGTATTATTAAACTGCTGGCAGAGTGTATTGACAGAGGAGAGGCGTTCACCAGACAAACGGGAGCAGAGGAGAGAATTTTACTCTACTTCTCCTGGTCGGAGAGGCTGGGTGCCCAGTAGCTGCGAAGGCTGCCCTCACATTTATGGCCAGTGACCGACATGATCTCCCTGCTCTCCAGGCCAGCTTGGGAGAGTTGTGTGGACTCACGTTAACTGACTTTGATGCTCCTCAGTCTAAGGCCGTTGCAGTGAAAAGTCCAGTGTTCACTTAGCTGGGCGTAACTTAGCTGGGCGATGTCCGTGGATAGCTGCCTCCGTGAGAAGAGAACAGAAGGAAGGGAGGGGGGTATCACTGTCCGAGGGCTGCCGTAGAATGACAACCAGGATGTCAGCCGACCAACACTCGCTACCCGCTCCCTGGTTGCGGCGATTTGCGATGCTGGCCAGCTAGGAATGAACTAGCAGCCAGTACAGTCCAGTCCTCTCTGGTCTAGCTAACATTTAGCCGTGTTACTTACTGATCCATTAGAAAGAAAGCTAGCTGGACATGGGTTTTGAAGCCTCTTTGGTCACGGAGCTCCCTCCATCTCTTGAACGCCTGACTGAGGTTTACTCTTGTTTTTCCTCTTCTTTTATCACTCTCCTTTTTGCTCTTCTTTGCCTCCTCACACAGAGGAGCTCCTTTTCTTTGCTAGGCCGTTTTTCACTTGTCTCCAAACTTTGTCCGTCTGCTATTGTGCTCGTGACTCAACTATCTCATGCCCAACTCCTCATAAGGACCAGCTCCAGTCCCTGATTGGCTGACCGACCAGTTTTGCAATAGGGGAGAGTGGGGTGAGATGTGCCAGTTTTTACTTGAGGTGACTTTAAAGAGAGGGCATGGCAGTAATGCGTCCAACTAAAATATGTACATATATTTCAGGATGTGGGGCATCCCTGGGAACAACCACTTTGGATCTTAAATAAACTGTTTTAAAAAATATGGCTTTCCAAAAAAAAGTGGTCTCGTGGCACAATTTGCCCCCGATGCTGGGTGAGGTGTGCCTTTGGAGAAAATACGTTGGGGGAAATTGTACCATTGATTATTGAAGTAAAACAGAACATTTTCGTGTCATATACTGTAATGCTGTATCAAAGCAAGACAAATTCAATACCAAATTGGCCTAGAAGTAGGCCTACATAATATTTATCATTTTCAGAATAAAATTAAGTTAAACCTGAACAAAATCAACTGCAATTCTCAGAACCAGCTACAACACAACATGCCACTTGTCAATGCTGCAATATTCTACAACAAGGCCTATTTAAAATGTTAAGAACAAAATGAAATTAAAAATGAAGGCTCCAGGTTATACATGTCAACTCCTGGCCAGTAGAGTGTGTGTGTGTGTGTGTGTGTGTGTGTGTGTGATGGCTCCATAGCTGCAATCTTCTTCAACAAGGCCTATTTGCAGACCTTCCCCTGTTGCACCTTTCTCACTACTGTGTCCAACTCCATAAGAGGAGTTGAACCCGTGTCTGTCTTCCTTTTGTAAAGGCGTGGCATTATGGCTTTTGGTCTAAAATCAAAAATGTCACATAATTTGCCACTGGCACAACTTAACCCTGGCCTTTTGCCAGCAGTTTAAAGCTAACATCATGCTAACAGTATAGCCTCATATTGTAGCTTACTAAAGCACTAACTAACCATTGACTCTGTTTTAAATGGCCCGCAGTCTGTCTGCTTGGAAGCATCCCCTGAGCTATGCAATAACTTCCTGCACTTTTTCATAGACAAGTTTGTTAACACAAGGGCTCTCATTTCAGCGCCTGGCTCTGACCCCTCTGTCTCTTCTAGAACAACTGTCCTGAAAATATTAAATTATCAAATGTTGTACATTACACATCTTTAAAAGACTCTATAAAAACGACATTATTTCTTGCTATGGTAAAGAAAATTAAGTTTACTGACTGTACTATTATTTCTGAATTTGTGCGCTGTGTGCTATTCATTCTGTTGTGTGATGGAAAATTTAAGTTTACTGATGTGATTAATTTCAAATTCTTGCACGTTGCTCTTTTGTATTTGTATTGTTATGACAAGTAAATTTTGAAAGGTAAAAGGGGTAGGTGTTTATCAGCTTTAGCTTCTACCTACACCCTTTCAGTTACATTGTTTATTGAAATGTACTGAAATAAACCCATTCATTCATTCATTCATTCAATCATTTGGTTTTTCTCTGGAAGCCTCTGTGGTCTGTGCTTTCTGTTAAGGGTGAGGCCTGTCGGTACCTTAACCCTGTTCAATTAATGACTTCACTGTTCTGATGAGAGAGGTGTGTCCGTCCACTCTCATCACCTGGGCTCTTCCTGTCAGGACATCAAGGATCCACATGCACACAGTGAAGTGTTTAATCCCAGCTCCTTGAGCTTTGTGTCCAGCCTGAAGGGAACTATGGTGTTAAACGTTGAACTGTAGACAGTCGCATAGCTTCCTGTCTTTTCCAGGTGAGACGGAGTGGTGTGGAGGATGTGTGCTATGGCGTCTGCTGTACATCGGTTAGAACGGTTGTAGTGCTTCATAGATTTTAGACCTTTGCCACATGCTTCTGGGACTGTCCTCCTGGAATTGTAGTTCAACTTTCTTCCTGTTGTCCTTTTTTGCCTCTAGTCTCAGATTCCTAAAATACTGTTACTCTGGATAGAACAGAATGACACCTTTGGCACCCTCCGCAGATCACAGAGGTCACTAAGTGCTTCACTGGAGTAAAAGTCATTAGTTAATTTCCCACTTTCCTCTGCTGTATATGATGCTGCTGAAATAAAAGCTAGAGAGACAGATAAACAATAGATGTGGTTTATGACTTATGATAAACAGTCTCTAGAAGTGTATGATTTAACTTTTCCAGTGGTTTAGTGTTAAAAAGTAAACTGTAATACCGTAATATTAAATTGCAATACTAGTACTAGTACTAATACTTGTAGGATTTCAATACTTAAAAATCGCAATACATATCTATCAGCACCCAAAAATGTTGATGGTATTGATCATCCCTTTCTGCCACAGCAACCTGTTTATACTGCACAAGTCCGTCTTGAAAAGGAGACATTATTGTCAATGAGACCGGCGTGGGAAGCTCCACAGGGTTCAGTGCTGGGTCCACAGCTGTTTTTGTTGTAAATTAATGACATTTGTGTCCAAAATAGTAATGTTTCTTTTATCTGCGGGTGATACAAATGTATTTGGTTCTGGTAAAGATTTTAAGCAGCTTCTGGAAATTCATATAAGACCAAATTCATAATTTTTGAGATAAAAAAAATCAGTAATCCAGCACAAATGATGATAAATGATGTTGAAATAGAAAGAGTTCATGAAAATAATTTTTTGGGAGTTAACTATACCAACATATTCTCCCTCCCAACTCGTCACATATCACCGCTTGGTCAGTGGACTTCCATGTCTTAACATTACGTCTTCGGCATCTTGGGTGCATCTGCTGTTGACGTTTTGGGACATCATGCCAATTTAGGACTGTTTCCCATGTTATGTAGACATCAAAAGTCCACTGAATAAGCGGTGGTATGTGACAAGCTTGGAGTGAGAATATGTTGATTAAATCCATTTAAAAAATAAATTTTAAATACACTAATAGTTAACTTGTTAAAATAGGAAAACAGAAATATTTTCAATATCAATGGTATTTTTTAATTAGACACATTCATCCACAGATCTCTCTGTGAAAGGGTTTCATACAAAGCATTTCTGCAGTAGAAAGTATTTCCATTCAGAGTGTCATTCAAACAACTCAACCATAATAAAGCATGGATCGTACTAAAATCTCATTTCTTTGAGGCTGTAATTTTGCCCTAGTGTTGAATCATCGACCTTGGGTAAGTCTTCTAACGTCTGACTGAAATTAACTTAATTCTTGCAGGGTCAGATGAAGGTCAAGGCTGCAAAATCTCTCCTACTATATAATTGCACTACTGTACTACTATATACTTTAACCCTTGTGCCCTCTTGAGAAAAAACCTCCTATATTTTCCTTATGACCACAAAATGGTCACTTTTTTAAAAAACTTTTGATCAGTTCCACCAGGGTTTTACATTTCATTCTTTTGATTAAAATGTTTAATAACTAAATTGAATCATTATTTAATTAAACTTTAATTGACTTCTTCATCATCAACAACAATCTGGTCTCCTGATTGAGTCTCCAAAGCTCTCTTTTGGCCGTATTAAGCCTTTGATGCTGGAGAAATTAACATGATATAGTATGCACTCTGAATTCAGCGATGACAAAGATTATTGTTGCACCTTGGATAACTGGTGCCTTTCATTTTCAGGAGAATTGGGTTTTTTAATGTTTTTAAGTGTACTTAATTTGGGGAAGCTATACGTGTGGAACAATAAATTCTATTAGCCATTTCAAAGAGGTGAGCTTATGTCTTTTTCTTATTGAATCGGTATCAGGTACCACTCAGGAAAGCTCTGCTGGTCTTTGACATGTTGAGGAGAGTCACTCAGGACATTTCCATGCACAGTTAAGTTGAGGTTACAGCTTGACGAGGACATCTAACTGGCCTACTGTTCTTGTCCCAGTATACAAGCACGGGAGGGGAATCCATTTATTGAGCCAAGTATGTGCGACTCCTCTACGATAGGTGGAGATATGCCCCCTTTCAGCTTGTTAGTATTGGACCTTCTTCCTGTTGACCTATTATGTCACAGACCAAACAATGGACAAACAAGTTAGCTATGGTTAGCTAGCAGCTCATGTGACATATGTCACTCACGTAGCATGCTATGCACACTATGTTGTTATTAACACCATAAAAAGATGCTAGATTTGTCGCTAGTCGTTTTTAACAAAGAAAAAGTCACTAAGAGGATTGGAAAAGTCTCCAGATCAACTCGGAACAACGGAATGAAACTTGAAAAATGCTCCGGTGGTGCTTTATATTTCAAGATTGCTGATTCGCTCATTTCGCTGTCAATCAAAAAGGGATTCAGCCTCAGACAGATCATCCAATCATCACGCAGAAGCCCAGCATCCAGGCCAGCCGAGGCCAGCCCACTGCCCCATAGACCCCCAGAGACGCTGAGCGTCCGATGGGCAGGACAAAACCAAGCATTTATCCAATGACTGTCTAGTTTCGCTGCAGTGGAACAACCCACTCTATGCTTCCCCACTGAATTCTTTGGACGCTGAGCCTCCACTGTTTAATGCACTGTGACGCTACGGGAATGAATGAGAAGAAAGTCGTGTCAGTGACCTATGATCAGTAGCTGATTCTGAACAAAAGTTGAACATGTTCTAGCGCATATTTAGTCAATGACATGAAAACACAAGAGTACATATTTGACCACTTATTTTTTTTGACATTTTAGGGGAAGCTGAGCTTCCCTTGCAGTCTTAGAGCAATCGCCACTGTATGACACTCTGCAAACACATCTATCCACAACACCTGCTGGATATGTTTTCCTGCATCAGTAGAAAAAAATCCCTAAAGTGACCACCTGAGTTAAACACTTCGTGCTGCTTCCTTCCTTCCTGTTGGTGTACGATCCTTCGATGACCTCTTTGGAGATTGTGTCATATGTCGCTGTCCTCTCTAGGTTATGTTTTCCTTTAGTCGCTGTTTCCTGTTTTATTTTGAAAACTCACCTCTTACCTCATCTTAGATTAACTTCCTGCCCTTGTGTTTTTGCCGCCTTTGTGATTGTCTGCCCTGATTAGTCTCACCTGTCCCTCATTATCCTTTCCTCCTCTTTGTATTCAGTCTGTATTTCCCTTTCTCTGGATCAGCTCCAGCATTTTTATCTGTAGAGTTCCTGAGTTTTTTGGACCTCGTCTTTGTCATCTTCCTGCCTGATCTCTTCGTCTTGTTTCTGCTCAGCCTCCTGAGCACCAGATATTCTGGTGAGTAAAAATTGTGAAATATGTTCATGCTGACAACAAGAAATATAAAGAATATCCACAGACTTGTATGTTTATGCTTTTTCCCCCACATAGGCTGTCAGAGTTCTTGAATTCGATTGTTCCAGAAATCCTATTTCTTCTAATAAGCGTCTGGATTCCTGATGATATTCTGACCAGGTGTGTGTTTCTCATTATGCCCCCAAAGATCTCAGCTGCTTGAAAAGTTGAACAAAAAACAACTCAGAGAGGGTTCAGCATGTCGACAGCTGAGCCTTTTCTGTTCCCTTCAGTGGAAGGACGACTTGACGGGATAAAGCAAAATCATTTTTTTGATAGTTTTGATGAATTATTGTGACACGCTGACATCACTGGCATGTCCTTGCATTCCCAAAATGACTTGAATTTGTTGTTGAAACTATTCCAGTGTTGTCTCAACTTCTGAGGCAGCAGCTGGAGAGGTTGCAGAAACAGCCCAAGGCTTTCTGCTTTTCACCAAGGTTTGTCTTAGAGGAATAAGCTGTGTCGATGTTAGACTGTATATGCAGTGGTGGAGGAGGGGTCAGTTCTAATGAAGAAATACCAAAACAAGTATTTGGTTTTTAAGTCAAATTTATCTTATTTTCAGTCCACCATCCTTTAGTTCTTTTTAAATGAGAGACAAGATAAGAGCAGGATGAATGCAGACAGTCTCAGAGTTGTCAGATTGCTTTCACACTCTTGTGTCTAATGAATATCTTGTCTATTAGAAACAGAGGTATTTTTCTCTGTCTCGTTTTTCATGAGCCTTCTGGCTAATGGCTGATTGTGGGTGTGGGTCAGAACCTGTTCAAACAACCATCCTGAAAGTCTCACACTGAAAAGGTCTCTGCTTTTCTAATGGGCCAGGAACTGCAGCTCTGAGCATTACTGACAGGTCCCACATGAACCTCACCACATGTGCCGCATTATTCAGACTGCAAACAGCACTGCCAGTATGAATGTGAGGAGGGAAAAGTGGATTATTTTAATGTTATCCCCTTCTCCCAGACTAGTTTTAAGAGGAGTGAAGTTGAGTCTTCAAACATGATCTTTCTCACCGATCACTCTCACAGGAAAAAGCTTCTTCAAAGCAAACTGAAATGGAAAATGTTCCTGACTGACAGGTAACAGCAGAACAATACGCTGGCCTCTGATTCTTATCTTTCCAAAAATAGACGAGCTCCGTCACGTCATCACAAATCTCCTGACGTGAAAGCAGAATGATTTATTTTAGATTTTACTCAAAAAAAAACAACTTTAAAAAAGCCTCTCAGATACAGTGAGAAGAGAATTTATAGAGACTTTCAAACCCTACTCTCAAACACACACACACACACACACACTCGTGACGTGGTTTCCTGCTCTGAGGTCTTATTGCAGTCGGCCTCAGACAGCTGTCTCACCGCTGATGGATGCGATCTGATCTGTCTCCTGCTCCCTGCGGCTCAGCCTAATCTGTGCAACATTATTGCTTTGTTTGGAAAGTTGATTACTGCTCCTCCGCTGGTGGCTGAAGAAACGATGCGGTGCAGTCGCCACTCAAATGATCCTCAGAGTCTCTTCTGAAACAAACATGAACATGTTTGTCTTACTACGCTTCATTCAGTACATTCATTCGCAAAAGCCTTGGTGTGTCCTCGGCACTGTAACTTTGGAAGGTCTCAGATAAACTCAGGATGAGGACTGTAGATTGTGTTCCCATCTACAGAAGAGTATTAGGGCTCGGTATAGAGAAAAATGAGAGGAGGAAGGTTTATTTAATTTTGCTTTTTAGTTGAAGTTGAAATGTCAAGAATAAAGTCAAAATGCAGGGAATGTCAATAAGTCGAAATTATGAGAATGGGAAGAATAAAGCTGAAATGTCAAGAAAGAAGTTGAAATATCAGGATTAAAGTCAAAATATCAAGAATGTCGAGTATAAGGTGGAAATTTCAAAAATAAAGCTGAAATGTTTAGAGTAAAGTCAAAATGTTGAAATATCAAGAATGAAGCCAAAATTCCAAGAATGTTGAGAATAAATTAGAAATGCAAGGAATATCAAATACAGTCAAAACGGCGAATGCAGGGAATGTCAAAAGTCGCAATTATTAAAGTCAAGAAAGAAGTTAAAATATCAGAAATATAATCAAAATGTCAAGAATGTGGAGTATAAACTTGAAATGTCATGAAAAAAGTGGAACTGTGGAGAATAAAGTTCAAATGTTGAAATGTTAAGAGTATGTCAAAATTCCAAGAATGTAGAGAATAAAGTTGGAATGTCAATAACAGAGTTGAAATGACAAAATGTCAAAGACAGTTGTAATGTTGAGAATGTCGGGTGTAGAGTTGAAATTTCAAGAATAAAGTTTATACGTTATGAACAAAGGGAATAGTTGATGTGTGAAAATGTGAAGAATAAAGCTGAAATGATGAAATAACGTCAGGTGTAAAGTTGAAATTGTAAGAATAAAGTTAAAAAGTCGAAGGTAGGGAATTGAGTTGAAATGTCAATAATACAGCTGAAATGCTGAGAATGTCGGGTGTTAAGTTGAAAGTTCTGGAATTTAGTTTATATGTTACAAATGTAGGGAATAGCTGAAATGTCTACATGTCAAGAATACAGTCAAAATGCAATAGTCAGTGCCAATGTAGGGGATAGAGTTGAAATGTTACAAAATAACGCTGAAATGTCAAAACATTGAGAATAAAGTCTAAACTAGTCCATAGCCATTGGTAGCTTTGTCACCTTCTACCTATGCCAGTCCTCAATGCCTATGTGCAGTTTCACATAGATTGACCACGTCAGTGAGTAGAAAAACGTGGGACAGACAGAATGACTGACTGACAGAATGACACACTGACAGTTTCCGTGATTATGTACAGCATACCATACCATGACTTAGTCACACCAAACATTAGAAACAACACCAACATTGGTCCACAGGGAGAGCCACAGCGATCGGTCGCATTTTAGCCATTTTGAAGCATTTTTCTGTTGTTATAGCGCCACCCAGTTGCCAATTAGAGTTAAATTTCTCCAGTCACCTTGAGGCGTCCTGTTCTACATATCTACCAAGTTTAGTAAAAATCCATATGGCGGTTAGGCCTAGATAAGAAATGAGCTCTCTAGCGCCCCCATTTTGTTTGATGGGCTCAATAATGGAGGGTCCCCTCAGATTATGTGTGGTCATATGCCTACAAAGTTGCGTGGTGATGGGTGAAACCCTTGAGATGTTCTACACCTTTATGTGATGAGCCACGCCCTCCGCAATAATCATTGCCTTATAGAAGCTCAGTTTTAGGAAGTTTTCCAACTTTTGCCAAGAGGGAACTTTAGATATTGCTCCCTAGATTATGTTCACCCAGTTTCATGCAGATCGCTCAAACTTCCTAGGAAGAGATCCATTTGAAGTGTTTTTCAAAAAATTCAAAATGGTGGAAAATCTATATAAGCGGAAGTTATGGGTTCTTGAGGCAAATGTGTTCCTCATGAGGAGAGGCATCTCTGTGCAAAGTTTCATGTCTCTACCACATACGGGGCATGAGATATGCCCATTCAAAATTTGACATTTCAATGGGTTGCTATAGCGCCCCCCTTTGGCCAATTGATGTAATATTGCTTCATTGGCATCCTCCCATGACCCTCTACCACTGTGCCAAATTTCACATGGATTGACCAAGTCAGTGAGGAGAAAACGTGGAACACACACACACACACACACACACAGAGTTTTCGTCATTATTTAGTAACATATAGTAAGATGACGAAATACATTTGCAATGCTGAGAATGTCGAGCGTTAACTTGAGATCTCAAAAATAAAGTCAGATTCCAAGAGTGTTGAGAATAAAGCTGAAAGGCTGAGAATGTCGGGTGTAAAGTTGAAAGAATTTAGTTTATATGTTACAAATGTAGGAAATAGCTGAAATGTCGAACATCAGGAATAAAGTCTAAATGCCCAGAATGAAGATGAAATTCTAAGAATAAGTAGAAATGTTGAGAAAATCAAGAACAAAGTCAAAATGTTGTGATAAAATTAAAATGTGGACAACCATGGATCTGTCTATTACCCGCTGTTTCAGTTTACACTAATGCGACCACTTCTTCCAAGTTTGTATTTCACGTCCAAAATGCCCCCAGAATTTATTCATTTATGTTTTTAGTCCCTGTGAGGAGAGTGGTGCTCATTATCTGGAAACATGAGGACATTCACACATACATACGCACCAGTCGGCCCCTGCTGCTGATGTTCACACACTTTTAGCTGTATTGTCTCACACAGCCCTTAAACAATTTGCACCTTCCCCATCACACAAATACACACACATATTGTCAGTTATTGTCAATATGCGAGTTGCACAGGGAAGCAATGAAAGTGTGTAATGATGCTACCTGACAGCCCATTAAACCGGAGAGAGATGAGGATGCAATTAGATTGTCATCCACGCTGGAGTCGCTGCGACAAAACAGATGGAAAGAGAGGAAAGAGAGGAGGTTTATTTTTGGAGGGTGTGGAGTCTTTTCAGTGTGAGCGGGCGATTTCTGTGCAGACGTTTGATGTGATATCAGATGATTGAGAGATGATGATTATTGTGTGTGATCAGCTGAGCTGTGGTGCGTCTGTTGGCCAGCGTTGAATCAGCTGCTGAGCTAAAGTCAAGCTGAAGATAAATTTTTAGCGGATGTCAGAGGAAGAATGTGATATTGTACGTTTCTGTAAACCACAAATATGTTTTATGTTTCATACGTATCATATCAATGTTTCTGAAGTGACAGCTCAGTCTCACTCCCAACTTGTCAAATGCCTGAACTTTGTCAATGGTCTCTGCGTCAGATACCGATGCACAAAGGCACCTCTTACGGCAGTACGCATTGCACCAGGAAAAATTAGGTTTTATTCGCATTTTTTTATTTCTAAGTAATTGACCTATGGCTAAGCCGCGTCCCCCTCCCCTCACTCAGACAAACTATCAACATTCAGTGACCGGCGCTATGGCAGGTGTCACAGTACACGGCATTTCACAGGAGGCAACTGATGATTTTTGGGGACATAACGATCAGATGTCATTGAGAAGTAACCAAAAGGGCCTAAACTACGCATTGGAGGGATATATTCATCATTTTATTGTTGAGAAGGTCGATGAAAAGCTTAAATTACAAGCCAACATTTACAGGTCACAGTGTACGCTTGTGAACCGCATCTGGTTGCCGTCACCATCAAAGACAACAAGTTAAAGTGCCACTGAAGTTAAGGTTTTTGGCTCAGAATATGAGAAAAGGATAACGGCCTTTTTACCATCTTTACCAAGAGTGTCTCTCCGTTAGTTTGGTGCTACAGTATTTACACTGAATCATTCAGCATAACGTTTGCCAACCTTTGTTATCTCTGCCATTACAGATAAGTTAATGAAGCTAAGCTCCAGAAGTTAACGTTAGCTTAACTAGAGCCCTTTGGACAACAGCTAACAATGATGTACCATCACCAAAGTACAAAACTAGAACAAAATAGGCTAATGAACTCCCAGCAAACAAGGTGACATGATGAACAACGCAGCTAGGAGCTAACGTTAGGCTAACTTTAGCTAACGTTAGCTAGAGATGTTAAAGATAACTTTATATTTCTTTCCAGCAAAGTGACAATATGTTGCCTCAAACACAATGTTGACTTACCTTAGAACAGATGTAGACATCATTGTTAATCTTATTCACGTTGAGTTGATGTTGTGGTCTAACGTTACCACACAACTTTATCCAAAGGAGACACTTTTCTCGCTTGAGATGTGGTTTAAAGTGTAAAAATACACCTGGTCACCCAGCCTCTCAGGATACCTTGTGTCAGAGTTGCATGTACCCCATGCACACCGTTTGACCATTTTTAAACTTCAAATCTCAGAAAAAGCTCATAAAACCGAACAAAACTGACTTTCTGTAATGCATTTCAATGGACGTCCAGGCAGAGAATGTCCCAGTGTATGGGAATGGCTACACGCACTGTGATTGGCTCATTGCGTTTGAGGGTGGGACTTAGCCATAGGTCAATTAGCGCCATAACTAAATTAAACTTGGCTGAATAAATTGGTTCAAACAAACTCAGGACTTTCGCCCAGGAGCAAATGATATAATAGCTATAAATGCTATTCCACATAAAATATTTTTTTTAAAAAAATAGAATTTAACTGAAAGAACTATTTAGTTAAACTAATAATTTCCTATTTTCTATTGTATTTTTTGTCATATACAGATTTGTAATGCTGATTTCTGAGTAATTTGTTTGTTGATGAGCATCTACCGCAGTACAGTGTAGAGTGAGAAAGTCCATATTGGGTGGGCAGGAGGGGAGGTGGATGGATCAAACAAACTCAGGACTTTCACCCAGGAGCCCGCTGGTTCCTGTGGCTCAGCCTAATCTGTGCAACATTATTGCTTTGTTTGGAAAGCTGATTACTGCTCCTCCGCTGGTGGTTGAAGGAACGATGCGGTGCAGTCGGCACTCAAATGATCCTCAGAGTCTCTTCTGAAACAAACACGAACATGTTTGTCTGACCGCCCGTCATTCAGTGCATTCGTTCACCTTGGAATATTTTTTTTTATCTCTGTCATCTTTGTGAATTAAGTTAGACCTCGGAACAACAAGAAAAGATGCATCTGAGGATCTCAGGCTGCAAAGAGGAACACAGGACAATAAAAGATATGTTATATGACTTGGAGCGAGGCCTCTCAGGGCTCTGTAAGTAATCAATACAATCTTAAAATCAGTTCCTAAGGCAACAGGTGACCAGCGTAGGGAAGCCAGGATCGGTGTGATGTGGTTGTGTTTTCTAGTCCGGGTCAAGATTCTGGACAGGGGCGTAAATATAGACAGTGCAGTCACACTGGGGCCCGTGGGGTGGAGGGGCCTGACTGCCACCTGGAAATACATCGTGTTTAAAGAGGAACTCAAAAAGGCCAAACCCATCTCCATCATGTTTTGTATAACTCGTAACTAGGGCGCACTAGGGCCCGTCGTAACTACCTCACGCCACTGATTCTGGCAGCTGAGTTTTGGATGAGCTGGAGGCACGAGAGAGATGTTTTACTGATGTCAGAGGAATTTCAGGAACGAAATCAACAGTTTCCAGATGTTTGTTAGAAAGGAATGACAGAGAAGGGACAGAGAACCACGACTGTTTGATATTTGAACGTTGGCACCGTCTTGTACCGTGATCAATATCTCTGATCAGCATCAAGCTGCAGGAAATTCTGTGACGTCCACTTGTGGATGTCATGAAGCAGGTTAACAGTGTGTTTGGTCGTTATTGGCTGGAGCTGATAGTGTGCTGTGTTCAGATCCAAACTTTACACATTTGGATACCTCTGTGTGTGTGTGTGTGTGTGTGTGTGTGTGTGTGTGTGTGTGTGTGTACTACATGACAGTGTGTGTGTAACCGTATTGACACAAAAACACACTTTCTTTTGTGCAGAGTTTGAAGAGTTTTGCAAGAACAGTTTGTTTCTGCAGGAGACGTAAAATGTTTTGTGATTAGCGTGAAGACGTTTGCAAGATCTTGACGTTATAATTATGAGATCCTGATCTGAGGGATGTGCTTTTGTTGTTGTTTGGTTGCGCCATCCTGGAATGTAAACAGCAGACACCAAAGAATATCTGGCGTGTGATATATAGACGTGAAAGGCGAGAGTGAAGCAGCAATATGTGACGCCTTCTGAATGAGAACAAGCCGGATATTCGCCATTTTCTATGGCTTTTATCTTCAATAGCTCCGTAGCAAAGCCTCAATTTCTCCCAGTTTGGGGACCTGTTGGAAACTAATTCAAGCTGATATTTCACAGTCTTACTCAGCTGGAAATAATCAAAATGACGATGCAGTTGAGAGCACAACAACCTGAACGTCTGTCCAACACGTGCAGTTAAGGACCGTAGTAAAAGTGCACTACGACCCTTTGCAGTATTCAATAACTTTTTTGTTTTTCAACACAGAAATATCAAACCACTGCCGTTGTGTCATGACCTGTTTCCTTAACTGTGCACATTTCAAGACTCATTCATGAATATATTGACATGAAACCACCTCTGATGTGTCTTCGACTTTCTCTCACAGCCCTCACAGCTGTTATGAGACGAGTGTGAGACTGCCCTCAGCAAATCCCTCACGATGTGTTCACACCAAACACAATACCAATTTTTCACGTGGTTACTCGCATGAATTTGAACACCAGAATATTTTGTTTTGACTCACTTCATGCTTGCGTTAAATTGCTGAATTGATGAATGGATTTCCACCAGGACGTCCTCAGCGTCAAACGTCACTGGAGGTTCTAATGCTGATTGGCTATCACAGCGCCAATTGGCAGCTGAAGTTCAGATGTGATTAAACGTAAGATGCAAAGTCACGCTCCTTGCTTAATTTGCGGCGCTGAATTTTCGTATTTTGCGTCATTAACGTTCATCACCCCAAAGTCAACAAGCAAATTAGTTCTGTTGTCAAAACTTTTTCCAGCTGAGATTTCTGGCCAAAGTCAAGCCGTGTCTGTCTTATAAGGATTTTGAGAGAGTCGTACATGCTTTCATAACAACTCGGCTTGACTACTGTAACTCTCTCTATGTGGGTCTGGACCAGTCATCACTCCGATTGCAGTTAGTGCAAAATTCTGCTGCTCGGATTTGAACTAAAAAAAGAAAACATGAGCAAGTCACTCCAGTCTTGTTCTCACTTCACTGGCTTCCTGTCCACTTCAGGATTGATCTTAAGATTTTATTGCTTGTTTTTAAGGTTTTAAATGGCATGGCACCTCCTTACTTATGTGAGCGACGCATCCACACACCTGTCAGAGTTTTGAGATCATCCAGTCAGACGTTGCTGGATGTCCCTAGATCCAGACTAAAAAACAGAGGTGACCGAGCTTTTTCTGTGGCTGCTCCTAACCTTTGGAATAGTTTACCCATGCAGATAAGAACTGCTCAGACCGCTGAAGCTTTCAAGACTTTACTAAAGACGATTTTTTTATTTGGCTTTTAATGTGAGCTGATCTTTGACATATTGACTCCACATGTTGTTTTTGTTTGCTTGCCCTGTGTTTCTGTTTTTTGTTAGTTTCTTTTATACTTGTGAAGCACTTTGGTGAACTCTGGTTATCTCAAGGCAATTGAATCGAATGCAACTGGACTTAGTTTTGTTTTAGAAGATGTTTCAGCTCTTATCCAAGAGGCTTCATCAGTTCATGCTTGTCTGACTAGGCTGGAACTAGTCTGACAAACTGGTGTGGAAACAACCCAGGTATTTAACCTCTGGGGAGGTCTTCACAAGGCCAATGATATCATTGTTTCGTTAGTGCTCCAATGGTGTGTCAGCGACGGTCGTTGAAACTCCTGCTGCTGTGAATTTTCATCCTTGCCCAGGAGATTTAACATCTTAACCTCTAAAAACAATGGTCGTTCACAAATGGCCTCATGTGACTCTAACGACTCCAACGACCACCGTTGCAGCAGGAGTTTCAAGACTGTTGTTGACACACCATTGGAGCACTAACGAACCACCTTGTGAAGACCTCCTCAGAGGTTAAATACCTGGGTTGTTTCCACACCAGTTTGTCAGACTAGTTCCAGCCTAGTCAGACAAGCATGAACTGATGAAGCCTCTTGGATAAGAGCTGAAACGTCTTCTAAGACAAAACTAAGTCCAGTTGCTCGATTCAGTTGCCTTGAGATAACTATGGCCTGGATAAATGAGAATATCCACAGGCACATCAACTCTGGTTGTTTTTAAATGTGCTATATAAATAAATTTGACCTTAGGCCCGTTTCCACCGCCGGAACTTCGGGGTAATTTTACGGGGGCCGGGGCCGTTGGTGCGTGTCTCCACCGCAGGAGCCACTCCCGAAGGACAGAGTTCCAGAACTTTTACAGGGGCTAAACAAGTCCCTGCCTGACTCACAACGGCCCAGAGAGACGCCTGGCTGGGGCTTGGGGTTTACTTGGTGCTGATTTGATATACTCGAGGCAGGATGTGATGTCAACAGAAAGCGACAAAATAGCCAGCATTTTTCCCAGTCAAAATGGTTGCGCAACGATTCACACATCCAGAGCCCAGTAACTTTACAGGAACCTTCCTCCTACTCCACCCTCTCAGTGGAGACACGGCGGTTGAGAGGGCCGAGCGAGAGGATGTTCCTGTAAAGTTCCTGCCCCCCAAATAGTACCAGGAACTTCTTCCGTGGAAACGGGCCTCTTGACCTTGATGCCACCGAGCAGGATTGTGCCTAATTGTGTCTTTACATTGACTTTATATGTAATTCACTCATGTGAATTGCTTTATTCACACCCGGTGTGTACACAACATTAGAATCATTATTACTGACTTGTTGAGAAGGGTCTGGCTGCAGAGCTCCAGCCTCAGGCTCCACCTCCAGCGCTGGGACCCACAGTGGACATCATGTGTTCATTGCGCTTCCTTATCAATAAATAATGTTTGCCACATAGATCTTTGTTTTCAGTGAATGCAATGCACGTCCATACTTTTGCAAAAAAGAAAAATGAAGATAGAAGAAACTGCAAACAGAGTGAAGAGTTCTCTGTGAACTTGCTGAATGCACTGGCTGCAGGTGTTGATGGTTTCAGAGTCAGAGCTTCAGGAATCCCTGTCAGTGTGTGAGCATTCACAAAAAAACTGCTTGTGAACATTAAATAAAGTCAACCTGTGATCTCACTTCCTGCTGGTGTTTGTGCTTTTTGAACCCCGACCCTGGAGGAGGTCGCTAGCACCCTCTACCAGAGCAGAGCCTCGTCATCATCAAAGACTGTACTCACCCAGGACACCATCTGCTTGACTCGCTGCCCTCTGGAGAACACAACAGATCATACACTCACACACTCAAACAGCTTTTCCCCGACAGCTATAAGGTCTTTGAAGGCTTCAGATACACAGGATTATAATTACTGCACTCTATGTGCAACATTCATTAACATTCTGTTTGTAGTTTTTATTACACTCATTTTGGTTAACTGTCGGCACCTTACATGAGTACAGTAGTATATAAAAGGGATTAATACTGTTGGTTTTTTGGTGTACACAGATATTTGTGTGTTATGTGTTCCTTGTTTGTCGCTTTCTTTCTGCCTTTTGAACAGAGGAGGACTTTGAATATACAGTTTCTTGACTTCCTTCCTCCAGCACTGAAATTACTTCATCTGTTTTTGTTGGTGTTGTTTGTCTCTGTGCAAAGAAGTAAACCTAAGTAAACCTGAATCATAATGTGAAAGACAATAAGAGTGTGTGATTGACTGATGTTTTCCCTTCACGATTCTTCCTGTGTGTCCCCTTCAGTGTAAAAGCCTCGCAGTAGCAGCTCGTGGCCAGTAGGAGGTGTGATGCTCCACCGATGGACTGCAGCGCCCCAGCTGGAGCAGGCTGAGTGTGTGTGTGTGTGTGTGTGTGTGTGTGTGTGTGTGTGTGTGTGTGTGTGAGAGAGAGAGTACTGGGAAATAATTTACAATAAAATGATTACCAAGAGTCATAACGACGTATAAAAGGAATGAATATTACACCAATTTAATCTAATATTATAAACCTGACAGAATGTAATGTAACGTGTATCAGATGTATTATATAGTAACATTATAATCTAATGTTGTTACTGTTATTAGATGACGAGATCACACAATATTTAATCAGCAATACTTCTATCATCGTCACAAAATATCTTTTTGGAGTCCCAGTATTGAATTCTACATTATATTAAGTATTTAAGATTAATTAAATAGAGAGATGAAGGCGCCACATGCTGAGGATGATGATGATTAATTAGAGCTATAATAAAGCATTGATGATGATGATTTTATTGAAAAGTGTTGACTGTGATGAGACGGCTGACATGGATGAATACAGGGATGATGATGATAATGATACAGTATAAACTACTGCTGATGTTTCGGTATTGATGATGATGATGACATCATACCGATGAAGATATTAATCCTTGAGCTGAACAGAAAGTAATTTGGGTCAAAGTGTGAGTCTTGGTGAAGAGGAGGTCTCTGTGCCGACTCTCCAGGGAAACCATCACACACACCACAGTGTCCATGGTAACCATGACTGAGGTGAACAAGTCCGTCAACAAGTTCACTGATCATCTTCGAGCCTCATCAGCTCAGAAACACTCAGCAGGTGTAAAGTCACAGAGACGACACACTCAGGTCTGTCAGGTGACATTTAGAGTCTTCTGATGACGCAGGTTCAGATCCCACGTCCACTCCAGTGGACAAAACTCCTGTAGTGTGTCTAGCTCTATGATAAATGTCCTCTGACTCCACCTGAATGCACAGACTGACTTGATGGGATGCCTGTGAGCCAATCACAGTGTTCCACAACATCTAAAGTGGACTGCGCTAGAGCCACGCCCCCTTTTTAACAAACATGGCGGAGGTGAGGAGGAATCTATTTATCATATTGTTGAAGTTCATTATTTGTGTTTAAACTGAAGCAAACATGACATGTTTAATTACAGATACATGTAAAATAAATCACATAAAAGATTCACAGCTTTTACTCAGATTATTTATTTGTTTAATTTGTTTGTTTTGTTTGTTGTCTATTTGGACAGACGGGGATCTGAGTGTCACCAGAAAGTGAAACACTGCTCAATACTTTTCTGATTTGATTTTCTAATGATACAATTAACTTCAAATGCGTCTTATCGACCACGTCCACAGGATATTTATCTCAGGACGTTTTCAAGTGTTTTCTGGAGAAACTTCAGAAATTGAGAATGTTTTGAGTCGTGATGAAAAATACAAAACAAAGTATATACGGAGCGTTTTTTAAAGCATCACTTTATTAAATGATATGAGCTCATCATCCATGGTAAAAATAAATAAAGAATATTTCTAATGATATCACTCGTTGAAATGGACAAAACAAAACAAAAAAAAATATGATAAAGTAATATAAGTAATCTTTTTTTCCCCCAAATGATTTATGAGGTCATTTCGAGTAGAAATACACATTTGCATTTTTTTTAATTTATTTTTTTATTTATTTTGATGTGTGTGTGTGTTTGAAACATAACTTGGTTATGTCTTGAAAGGGTTAAAATACCACTTGTTCTTTTAAAGGAACGCAGTGGAGTCCCTCAGGCCATAAATGTTACTGACAGGCTCTGATGAGTCAACGATGGAACGGATAACACAAACAATAAATAAATAACAATGTGAGGTAAATAGTCAGAAAATATTTAAACTGCAGACTTTTGTTTTTTAGGTCTCCCTGTCCTCTGCAGCCAGTGTGTCTTTGTTTATTAAAGTCTGAACTGTTCAATTATTCCCAAAATTTTCTCCTTTTATTGCATCATTTACTTTGTGGGAATGTGGCAAAAAATAAATAAATCATTATTTATTTGTTTGTTTATTGAACTGGATACATGATGGGAGGCTCAAAACGTTGTATATGTTTTATATAATATCTCCTTCATTCACTTATTTAACATCCACTCCTCAGTCTTCTGCACAGTAACATTTGGCACTTGCAGGACTCCGTACAAGCGGCTGCAGCCTCCGGAGGAGCTGTCCGGTCCCGCGTGGTGCTGAAACTGTCCAGGCTCCTCAGCAGGCAGCACCTCCTGAAGTTCCGTGAAGCTTCATGTGGACACTTTCGCCGAACTAGACTTGGCCAAACAATTAAAAGACATTTCTGAGTCTCATTCATTCGCAAGAAATATCCTTTAATTGTAAAGTCAAGTGTAGTAATCTTCACTTCCGGAGTGGGAACAGTGCCGCTGGTTCCCGCAGGTCGTCAGCCCCTCCTGGCGCGTGTGAAGCGACAAAAAAAAAAAACAACACCTGGAATGACATCACGGGAAAGGTCAGTGACGTCACGTGCATATACCACCGCAGCGGTCACGGGTTACAGAAGACAAACACATCCATGACTTCATGAAACCTGGCTGCACCTGCAGCAGAGGCAGCTTACCGCCGCAGCGTCAGTGCGCTGTGAGAGTCGCTGCATCCTGCCGTCAACACGTCTCCCTCCTCCCGGCTCCTCCGGTACCGGGACACCAGCGTGTCCGAGCCTCCGTTCCCGTGGAGCTGAGGAGTCCGCCTCCCCCTTTCACTCCCATCTATCCCTTCCCCCAAATCCTTCCGACGCGCTGCTCCTCCATTTGTGACCCTTCGCTTCCTCTTCTTCTCTGGAAAATCCTGGGAAGATTTTACGCACGCGCCAAAGTCTGTCCTCGCCTTGTATCCGGACGCATGAGCGCAACGTTACAACTCAACATGTTAGACGTGTCGGAGGTTTATTCTTACCAGCCTGACACTGGTCACTGTTTTTAAGCGAAACCTGCTCCGTATCTCGGGTCCGCGCGCCGCGCGTCATCCACAACCTCTCAAGCTGCCAGGGGAAATACCGCATCACACCGGTGTCACTCACACTTGACCCGAAATTCATTCAAGCTCCTGAGACTCGAGACATCTACACAGCCAGCCGTTGCTGAGATTAAGTTGCTCAGCTCACAACTGCCGCGTTTCTCTCCGTGTGTCCACCGCGGGAAAAAACAGCTGGGGAGCATTGTGTTGAATTTACGCACAAACACCGGAGCGCGGGCGGAATAACGCGGTGTAGCAGCAACACGCGGAGTAAATCCAACGCTTAACAGCTTCATTGCAACGCGGCACTGCGGTGGTAACGGCTCCTCTTGCCGGCGCTGAATCAACCAACTTGAGTCGGTGTGGTGAGCGCGTCCAACGCGTGAAACGTAAAGTCGGGCTGTCGCAAGTTCATTACAGGACCGGCACCGACGACCTCCCACCCCCCCGCAAAAACACCTACCGACCAACCGACTCTCCGTCCGGGGCGCGACTACCTCCGCGTCTCGCTCCCTCTCACCCCCGTCTCCTCCGCGGTGCGCACCGGCTCCCATCCATCCCTCCATCTCTCTCCATCTCCATCCCTCGCCTCTCTTTTCTCCGGTCGGGCTTCCAGCGCCGTAGATAGAGGCTCTGCAATCACGTGGGTCGGGGGAGAAGAGAGAGAGAGCGAGAGAGAGCGTCCCTCCTCCTCCTCCTCCTCCGCAGTTTGCAGTGTGGTATGTCCCAGCCTCGGAGGTAGCGAGTCAGAGCTGCTCGTCTGGCGGATCGCAACCTCTGAAACAAACCCCGGTGTCTTCTCTCATCCGTCCCCGCTTCCCTCCACACTCACCCGGGTTTGTTTCTCTCCGGAGCCCTGGACGCATCTATTCTTTCTTTTTCTACCCTTCTTCTTCCTCTCGACTCCGGCCAACAGTTTGGTCTTTGGGATTTGGGCTTTTTCTTTTTTTTTCTTTTTTTTTTTTTACTATTCGGTGGTGATTTCACTCAGCACAGTTCCCTGCTGCCGCCGCCGCCGCCGCTGCTGCTGCTGCCGCTTTTACGCACCGACGCTTATTTTGGATTTGCTCATCACTGGAGAAAAAACACCAAAATCAGCGAGGTGGATCCGTGGATGCGCCTTTTTGGCTCAAACTGGAGATGGAAATGCTGACATTGTTATTTCATTCCCTGTGGATATTGCAATGCAACACAGTGAGCGCCGACTCCATCATTCACATTGGTAAGACACCAACCGGGGCTTCTTCTCTTTTTTTGGCTTTGCTGTGCAGGGCTTTGGCTGTAGGGAGACACGAGCTGGTGGCTGCATGCAGGGACGCTTCACATGCACAATGTGAGCAGAGAAGCAGGTTCCTGATGGCTTTGTGGAATGTGGACTGATTAGTGGGGTTCAAGTTGAGCTGAGGCAGAATCTGCATATCAGAGTTTCCGTGCATGCACTGATTGTCAAAGCTCCTCTCCGCTCTGGACCCGAGCTCACATCTGATTATCATTCCGATCCGTGCTCGGATAATGTGTCGGAAGGAAGGAAGGAGGCTGTTGCATGTAGGCTCAGACGCACGCAGCGGAGCCTGGTAGAAGTGCCCGCAAAGTGTTGCGCCGTGCCATCCATCCCTCCATCCCTCCATCCATCCCTCCATCCTTCCCAGGCAGGGAGAGCTCGTGTCGATGCATATTCAAATTCACATGCAGAGAACCTGAAGCTGGCAGCAGAAACTGGCCCGACATGGGTGTTTGGAGGGTTTTGCTTCATCCATCCATCCATCCATCCTCTCTCTCTCCCTCCCTTCCCCCCTCCCCCTCCTCCTCCTCCATCCCTCTCTCCCTCGCCTCCCCTCATCTATAAGCCTGAACTTTGAATTAGACGTGAGTGAAATGTTAATCAACTCTGCCAGGGGAAGCGATGACAAAGGGGACAAACGCCGACTGTTCGGGCTGTGAAACAACAACCAAACAGCCAGTTGGCGAGCTGCTCCTCTTCATCACCTATTTTCCTTCCATATCAGTCAAGTCACTTTTTCAGTCGCAGCAGGAGTTGATGGAGGAAAGCGGAGTCAGGGAGGATCGGAGGGGATTCTGAGAGGAGCGCAGACTCAATGAGACACCACCGACTGATCGCACGCTCACAGCCGCACGCGCTTTTCATATAAACTCCCCAATTTGCACTAATTCCACTCAGAGGCTGCTGTTCGCCCTGAGATGATTGGATGCGGCACGCAGCCGCCTTCAGTTTGGAATACAGCCATCCGGTTTGTAAGAGGAGGAAGTAAAGAGAAATAATACTCCAGATCTGCTCTGCAGCTCAGACCGTCAGCCCCGGCCAGTGGCAGCACTGCGGTGGCCTGTTGGTTTGAGCCAGGAGAGGGGGGGAGGGGGCGGGGGAGGGAGTGAGAGAGGAGGGGGGAGGCAGAGCCATTCATCTCATAAGAATACACTTCCTACTTTAATGGTCACACTGCGTCTCCATCATGGAAACATGTCAGGCAGTGTTTTATATGCTGCAACACTTAATGATGACAAACTGGCAGTACACTCTAAAAAATATTCATGGTGTCAGTGGTTTTTCTTTTTTAGTTTTCAGCATAAAAAAAATGCGTTTGTTAGGTTGGTCAAAATCCAAAACATTTTTGATATTTTTTCAGTAGGCCTGAATTAAAATAAAAACCTTAGTTATTTTTTTTTAAAGAAATGGCCACTGAACATCAACACACTTTCTGGACAAATATTAAGTTTGTTCAACTTAATGAACTTTTTTGAGGTGAAAGCAAATCATCTTGGTTTCCCTGAAATAACTGAGTTTGTCAGATTATAAAAGATTCATAGGATTAACTCAATAATGTCAGAGCTTAAACTGCTTATATTACCATAATTTATGTACTTGTTAAATTTAAACCTTTGGATTATTTTTGAGTGTGCTGCAACACTTTATAATGACAAACCAGGAGTACACTCCAAAAAATGATCATGGGGTTAGTGGATTTTCTTTCTTTTTTCTTTTTTTTTTTTTTTTGGTTTAAACTTATTGAGTTTGTCAGATTATAATAGAGACAAGCAAATGTATACTTTTTAAAAATTGAACCATTGGATTATTTTTTAGAGTGTGCCACAACACCTAATGATGACAAACTAGGAGTACGCTCTAAAAAATATTCATGAGGTGAAATGTTTTTTGTTTGTTTGTTTGTTTGTTTGTTTTAGTTTTCAGCATTTAAAAAACGCTTGTTACATAAAAGTGTTTTACTCAGTTAGTTTATAACTATTTTGAGAAGTTTGTCAAAATCAAAAATATTTTTGACATTTTTGAGTAAAATTACATTGAAACAAAAAGTTTGAATATCTAAAAAAAAAATCCATGAAATATCAACACAGTTTTGGATACATATTAAGTTGGTTCAACTTAATTCATTTTTTTAGGTGAAAGCAAATCATATTGTTTGGACACATTTAATTCAGTTTGTCAGATTAGAAAAGACTCCTAGGATTTACTCAATAATGCAGAGTTGGAACTAATAAAAAAAAACATGCAAATTGTTACCTTCATTTTTTTTTAAAGTTGAACCAGTGGATTATTTTTTTCAAAGTGATGAAATGAGTTTTTTAGAGTTCTGAGAGACTCTGAACTTCAGTACCAACTGAGAATGTGCTGAACAGTGTGTCAAGAGTGAATATGGGAGAGTGGGAGTCTGAGCAGAGTCTTGTGCACAAACTGCACACTCTAAAAAAAAATCCAGTGGTTCAAATAATTAAGTACACAGCATCTTTTTAAGCTGTTCCAACTCTGCATTATTGAGCAAATGCATTGGGTCCTTTATAACCTGACAGACTTAGTGAGATGATTTACTCTGACCTCTAGAAACTGAATTAAGTTGAACCAATTTAATTTTCATTCATATCTTGTGTTGACATTTAGTGGTCAAACTAATTTATTTAAGACATTCTAACTTGTTTATTTTAATTCCATCCTACTCAAAAATGTCAAAAAATGTTTTGACGCTTTTGACCACCCTATTAAAATACATTTTAAACTGACTACAAAACATGTTAATGTAACAAATGTAATTTTTCATCAGAATCAGTTTTATTGCCAAGTAGGTTTTCACATACAAGCAATTTGGCTTAGTGTATTGGTGCATAACCAAGAATATAAAATATAAATGTATATAAAAATATCTAGAGTAATTAGAAGCATGTGCATAGAAAGGAAATACTATAAACAATTATTATATCAAATCTGAATGCAAATAACAATAATAATAGTAATATAAAAAATACTGTTCATGCTGTAAAAACTGAGCCCATGAATCATTTTTTAGAGTGTACAGAGCTTCACTGGAGCTAAACGCTGCTGCACACTGAGAGAAGAAATGATCCACTTCAGAAAATCTGTGTAGAATTGTAGAGAATGGATAGAGGGATGAATGGATGGACAGATGGACGGATACTTTACTGTCCCTCAGGACAAAATCTGCGCTCGCACATGGAAACAGCAGAGAACAGTGATACAGGATTATGGAGAACACAAAACACAACAAATAAATGAGGCGATGCCAAATAGTGAGACCGGATACAAACATGCTGCTGCGGACTGGGAGTAATTATGAACAAAGAATGGAAATAAAAAGAGAAATCTGAGCTGATATTGACACATTTTATCAGAGGAGAAAGCTGATTGGTTTGAGGAGCTGTTTGGAGTTTAACCTGCTGCGTGTTCAAATATAATCAGTGACGTCTGGGTGAAATAATGATTCCATACATAAAAACACTAGATGTGTTTTTCCTCTCATGCACACAGATTGTTTACAATTTTTTGCGCCTTTGAAAGTCGATCACTGTCGACTGATATGTGTCAGTGTTTCAGGTATGAAGAATTATGTTTGTGGATTCAGAACATGGAAATTTTCTCAGCCTGAGGACGAGCTGGGGGTCGTTAAACTAAAGCATCGAAACATGAGTGGGATTTATCCTGCAACATCTGGCTCTGACCAGACGGATCAGAGGGTCCTGTTGCTCTTACTGAGAACATATTTCACAGAATATAGATGAAGAACCAGCTGCTTGAGATGAAGTTGTTGGATTGAGAAGTTCAAATCATAGGTGACGCCTCAGTGTGAATGTGAGCTCTGAGCGAGTAAATCTAAACCAAGGAGTGATTTTCTTTCTCAGATTCTTTCATTTTATGGAGTTTTAGACGCCTGTGGAGGTCGAAGTGCTCAGTCCTGATCGAGAACAAGAAGGAAATGTCAGAAAGATTAATATTCTGTGTAACAGAAGTGTTTCCTTCTTTGTTCCTTTATTAATCTCATGACCCTGTAGATTTGTTACATCATCTTTCTTTAGCGCCACATGATTTTAATTTTTCAGTCGAGGAACTCACTTATTTGACTTCACTGGATCAAAAGTGCTCTTGATAAGTTGTGACTCCTGGTCGCAGGTCGTAGCCACAGCGGACATGACTGGTGAGCAGTTTAGAGCAGATTGGTTTGATTTCTTTTGAGCGTGTGGAAACAAAGGCAAATGGGCAACTTGGTGAGGAGATAGTAAAATGTGACAAGAAAAATACCCGGAAAAAGAACGAGTTTTTATTATTGTGTCATTGCATAGAAATATGCCCAATCTGCATGGGCTCACAAGACACCATAAAAATCACAATAAGCCGGGACCAGAATCCAGCGTACATATTTTCAGACAAAAGCAAAATGAAGGAAAATGGTACGAAGCAGCAAAAGCATCGTACGTAATCAGATCATCACTGTGTCCGACTGAGTTCATGGATCATTCACGAAGCGCTGAAATAATTGAAATATCTACGAATCACACAAACTTTCCTGCCTTCTCTTCCAGGTGTTCACAACAAAATCTGTGAATTTAAACATCAAACTTAAACAGCTGTTTCAGCTTTTGGTCACCTGAGCACCAGAACATGTCGGGGTTTAAACAAGTCATTTCATGGAGCGTTAACTCTCATAAGTCATCATAGTTTGTGCCGTATTAAAGAAAATGGGACTCACTTCTCTTCACCCAAATCACAGAGCTCCCACATTCTGCTCTCCTCCTGAATATTGTTGAATGGCCTCGATGGCCGGCTCTCAGCTGTGCAACTAAAGATCTCTGGCTCCGAGATAAATGAGATGTTACAGATGGTTCGGGGCCAAACTTCTGTTTTATTTGCACATATGTCCAAAATTTAGTCACTGTCAGAATGTTTTCAAACCGTTTCTCTTTAAATTTTTAAATTTCAGAAACAGCTTTTTTGTAATGAGGTTAGTGTTGCAGCGTAAGTTCTTCCTGTAAATATACATCATGTGCAGCTCCTCAAAGACTGAGCAGAGCTCCTTCCTCCTTCTCTGTGAATTTACTCCACATCAACACCTTATTATTATATATTTATATTAGGCCTGTCAAAGGTAACACGTTAATAAGGAGTTCAAGCAAATTCCCTTTAACGCGCTAATTTTTCTGACGCGCAGTTAACGCAAATACCTTCTGTAGTTATTGACTCGCCCACCCTGTAGTGTGGGAAATCGGGAAGTGATGCAGCAGTAATGTTGTTGATGGCGAGTGGAAACAAACCTCCATGAGCAGAAAACGGATAAAGAAAGGCGTCTTTTGAACAGCTTTGCCAGATGGTCCTCTCAGCGAGACCAAAGTTATTTGCATTTAGTGTAGATGAGTTACCACTGGAGTACGTGGAGCTGCTTAAAGAAAACACAGGATGTGTAAAGTTATCCTCCACAAGTGTAAACACTACAGACACAAGACACTACATTGTGTTAGTGTTATTGATGGTGGTGCTGTGGTCAGCATTGTTGCTTCACTGCAAGACGGTTCCTGGTTCAAATCCAGGGATTGATGAGCCAATCTGTGCGGATACCTGTGTCAGTGTGGGCCTCCCCTGGGTGCTCCGGCTTCCTCCCACAGTCCAAAGACATGCAGGTTAATGTAGGTGTCCGTAGGTGTGAGTGTGAATGATTGTCTGGTGAACCCTGCCTCTCACCCAGTGTCAGCTGGAATAGGCTCCAGCCCCCATGACCCCCAGCAGGATAAGTGGTCATGGAATATGAGCTAACGAATGTCCATCTGTTGTTTGTTGGTCTTGAGTTTGCCATGCTGTGCTTTCAGCATATTTCTTTTTCCTTTGAGGTTATTCTTAAGAATATTCTGGACAGTGTTTGTCAGTGAGTGCGTTTTCATGGACAGTTTAAGTCCCTTTTCATTCAGAATCAAAGTTCATTCCTATTAAAAGTGATCTTGTAAACACCTAATTCAGAATGAAAATGGCCAATGCGATTGAAAATTCAATCCGATGTAAGGGGCTGGAATATTCCGTTTCTAATTCTGAATGAAAGAGTTTCTCGCACTTGTATACACTCATTCCTCTTTAGGTTGCTTTCTGCACATGCTCGTTTCCTTGCCCTTCTGGCGCGATGACGTATACAGCGCACACGCAACAAGATGGCAGCTTCTAAAAACAAGAGATGGTCCTGAGCGGTCTTCTACCTCCCTTCTCATCCTCAACAGACGAAGCATTAGCGGAACAAGCTTGAAAAAGGCACTAAGAACGGCGTCGTCAAGCATCTTGTTATCCGGAGCGAGGACTACAGTGTTTTCTTCCGGTAAACACGTAACATCCGCCCCGCCCCCTATCCAATCAGAAACCTTCCTGCCCCAAACCTTGCATGGACCCGGATAAAGGCGATTAAACTGATCTCCGTGTAAACCCTCATTGGGAATGAACATTTCCCATGTAAACTACCTGGAAAGACTTCAAATGATTTCATTCAGATTTATTTCATTCCACATGAGAAGCATCATGTAACCGCAGCCATTGTTTCAGATTGTTGCAATAATAATAAACATATATGTGCATAAAGCAAGCATATGATGTCCAGGATGGATCCAGTCTGGACCCTTAGGAAAGCTTCTCAATGCTGCTTCATCAGGATGAGTGAAATCACAAGGTGTCATCATCAGGTGTTGAGGGAGCAGGGCAACCTGATGAGAAATGGGCGACTGGCGCAAGACATAGATGGACTAGAGCAGAGAGGATGTGGGATATATGGATGCTTTGAAACCCAACATGTAGGCTGACAAAGACTATACATTTATTTATCTATTTCAGGTCATTTCCTTTCTTGTTTGTTTTTATTTTTTATCTATCTTTTTTTTTTGCTATTTTTCAGGAATACTTTTGTATCTTTTACTATTTTCTTGCTCATTTTTGGGTCATTTCTTGTAAACTTGCTCATTACCCTTCTCTTATGTTCTTCAAAGCAATCAGGCAAACTTGCTCAGGTTTTAAAGGGTTAACCAAAGATTCATTTTCCTCTGTCACAAGGAGTTTTGGGCCCAAAGAGATGACACGAGAGGCAAGCAATGATCTGAAATTGAAACATCATTTTGTGTAACAGACATGTTCTTTTTAATTGTATTAATCCCACATGACCTCTGAGGTTCTTCCCGGAGCCTCCTGAGGTGAAACCAGCAGAATAAAGATTCTTTTAAGAACAAAGGAAACTGTTTTGATTCTGTCAAGTGGGCCACATGGGCCTCCAACATTATTCTGACAGTGCATTTGAGGGCTAGTTTTCACAACGACGATGTACAAGGATTCAAAATAAAACGAAATTGCCTCCCAGCTCGAACTACACTGTGATGGGTTTTGATTTAAACCCAGAGTGTAAAGCCTGAGCTGCTTCCCTCCCCCTCCTCCTCCTCCTCGTGGCTGATCTGTGGTTGGCTGGCTGCGTTCAGAGCCTTCGTTGTTCCCCTGAACCAACTGACAGTCTGACTCTGACTGACTTGGCAGCGCGACGCGACGCCCAGATCAGATGTGACAGTGTTCCAACCTCGGCCCCGAAACCCCTGCCCGAGCATCTGCCTCGTCCAGCCGCGTGGCTTTATCGCCGGTGACATATCCCTGTTTGTTTGTCCCTTCCTCTCTTCTGCTCCCTGTAGAGGATCAGTGGCAGGCCGTGGGTGTCTCGCAGCAGGATGGTGGTGGTGGTGGGGGGGGGGTTGCTCTGTAAAAGAGCTGATACAGACGAAAACGTGGAGCTTCAGTCAACCTGCTCCGACCTCTGTCCCGCTTGCTGTGCTCGTGTGCATCCTGCAAGTTCAAGAGTCTGCAGGTTTCCATCTCATCCAATCACAACAGCAGCTGGTTTCTCTAATTAGTCCCGCCCCCCCGCTCTCTGTGAATGTGCAGGAATCAGTGGAAACAGCTGCTGCAGGGTCTGCGAGTTGCGACTGGAGAGAAAAAGCCAGTGGTCGAGGAACGTCAGTTTGTCTGAGTGAAGGTCAGCACCAGGAGCAGGAGCCTCCAATCAATCCTGGCCTTTAATTAAATATCAGATATCAAGCTGTCAGTGAGGTCCGGTCCTGATCTGACGGATGCTCTCAGGCGGCACACGAAAACATCTCTTTCCAGAAAAGAAGAAGGTAAAATCATTAGGACAATCAGACAAATACCAGGTTGTCAGAGCTCAAGAGGCTGATGCAGGCTGATGAATCAGTTTACAGACGTGCTGAGATGATATCGAGCTGCTGTTAGAAGCAAACATGGCGGAAATTTGTCTTTGATGGAACTCGATAAATACACACAGCTCAAACATCTCACCCAGATCCCTGACCACGCCTCCGTCCAGTTGCTTCGGGTTTAAGTGAAAAGCTACAGTGTGTCTTATCACCTTGTCCTCTGTTTGGTTTTAGTTCTGATGATTTTGACAACTTGTGCTGATTATTATATCTGAGTCTTACGTTTGCTGTTAAAGGGATACTTTGCAGCGGACTCTTACATCTTCATATGACGCGCTAGGTCCCTGGGTGCTTCAGTTGTTGACGTTCTGGGACACCGTGTCAGTTTACGCTTGTTACATAAAATGTGTCTTTTCTATTACACAGAACAGGTAGTGTAGTTTCACTGGGGTCCATGAGGTGCAGGGGCACATAGAGAGAGTGGGCCCCTCAACAATGTGTTGGATGGAGAATGGGCTCTTAAGGTCCTGACACACCAAACCGACAACTAGCTGCGATGAAAGCCAACTGCTACGTCGCCCTGTGTCAGTTGCATTTGAACACACTACATGGACTACATCCGACGGCCAAGTAGCACGTACGTTCTGCGCCTGCGTGAGAGAGAGCGGAGTGAGAGAGTGGTACATCCTGTCAGCCGAGGGGTTTCCTATCTGTGCAGCCGAGCACCGCAGCACCTCCACGGACTATTACATCCAGACGGTCCCGGTGTTTCCTCCGCAGGCTCCACTTCACTCAGCTGCCCGATAAACCCGCTGCTTCTTCCCACTTTAACCTGAATAACAAACCAGGGCTCGGTGCTCCGGTTGGATCCAAACGGAGAGCCGGGGCTAGCTCAGAGACTAGCGGAGGCTAACTGGCTGTGCTTCCCTCCGGTCATGCTGCGGCTAACGCTCCGCTAGCCGCTCCCAGCTAGCTCGGTTTTGTTATTCAGGTTAAAGTGGGAAGAAGCAGCGGGTCTGTGGGGCAGCTGAGTGAAGTGGAGCCTGAGGAGGAAGCACCGGTTAGCCCCGGTTTCACTACAGGCAGATTCACTCGCTACAGGGGCGAGGAAATAAAACCTGAACAGCCAATCAGAGTGATCTCTCTCACTGACAAGCTCCGCCGCCGATTCACAAGCTGAATCGGCGGAAACCCATGTCTGTCTTTTTTTTGTAAAATAGGCAACAGCATCTCTAACAAAGTGATTATGCTCATATGCTATGTGCCCATACACTTCCTCTCCTGATTCCAGCTCCTGTTACGTTGTTTCCCAGCAGTCTTTCAAACAGACGCTGTCATACCGCCTCCAAAGGGTGGGGCTTTTCTCAGTGGTGTGTGATGCTGAAATCAGTGACCAAGAAGCTGTATTGAAGACTCTGGAATGAAAACTGGCTGTTGAGCCGTGTTAGGACTCTGCAGGAGAAAGGTGGAGGTGAAGCCTTGAAACTCTGTGTGGTAGCATTGGTGTTGCAGGAACAGGAAGTCAGATTTAAATGGACCGCCTTGTTGTGAGAGCAGGCTGTGATTGGTGTGTGACCGATGAGGAATAGTCTGCTGATGACAGCTGGGGCGTATGACTTCTGTGTCTTGCATGAACTTTAATTTTTCCTGGAACTTTAAACCGAGACTCTGTTCCTGAGTTTCCTGTTTCTCACCCCACATGTTTCCAGAAATGTTTTATCATACCATTCATATGAAATTGATTGTTATCAGCCAGCCGCCATCGAGTCAAATCACCAAGCTCACAGTATGTCACCGACCAGTGGGGGCGTTTGGGTGCAGCTCATTCTGGTAGTTGCAGGTTTTCTTGAGCCAAAGCGAATGCCACAGTTCATTTTCTCTGTTCTCTCTGGTCATGTTGCACCAATGTCACAAGTGTTTGTGTCTCTGCTGCAGACACAGAGCAGTTTTATCAGCTGTGAAATATTTCTTTAGCAAAGTGAGAATATTTTCTTCCAGCTTTCTGGCAGTTGAACTGCGAGGACCGCCTTTCAGATTTCAGCCTTTTAAACTCATTGTTAATGTAAGAAATACTGATAATGCAGCTTTGCAGAGCTCCAAGGAAAGAATTTTAACAGTCTGCTTTCAGGCGGTTTTAGAGACCCATGAATATCAGAGTGCTGTTTTAATTCAATTCAGTTTTATTTATAAAGCCCAATATCGCAAATCACAATGAGCCTCAGAGGGTTTCACAGCATACGACATCCCTCTGTCCTTTGACCGTTGCGGTTGATGAGGAAAAACTCCCCCTAAAAACCCTTTAAAGGGTAAAACAAATGGTAGAAACGGAGGAGGGATCTCTCTTCCAGGACGGCGGTTTCAGAGGCTTTTAAAACCTCAGGCAGAAGAAAAATGTTGACATTTAATTTTCTACAAACCACGCGTACGTTCATTTGAACATTACCACGCAGCAGATCTGATGAAACTTTATGTTTCAACAAGACTGTGGTCAACATTCTGTAGTTGTGTTGTTTGTGCAAAGATCTCAAAAATAAAGTAAAATATTCTTAATAAAGAAGTGCTTATGTTTAGGCACAAACACCACTGGGTCATGGTTCGGAAAAGATCATGTTTCGGCTTAAAACACCCGGTTGTGGCAGCTTGTTCTCATTCCACGGTTGTCAAATACCACCAAAACACCACCTTTCACATCAGTAATGGCCAATCATACTGCACGAAAGGTGAGTCAGTTTATAATGCTGATGGAATGATGTTTTTTTTCTGAACCTAACCTCGTGCTTTTGTTGCTCAGGGAAATAAAAGTTAATATGAGGTGTTTTATCAACGTTTTAAGTTTATTTTGAGAAAGACTGTTTGCATCCAACAAGCAGAAACTGTACGTTTCCTGTGAAAACTGAAGACACACTGCATGTAACAAGCGTAAATTGACACGGCACAGGAGGATACTTAGCGTGTCATATGTAGACGTGAAAGTCCACTGACCAAGTAGCGATATTTGATAAGTTTAGATGAGAAGATGTTGATTTTGGTGGTGCGGTCTCTGCTGGAAAAGCAGCAACGTCTCAGTAAAGAAACAACCGCTTTCTGTGCCACTATCCCCACTGGAAACATAAAGTGGGTTGCTCCTGAACACCCACGTTTGGTGCTTAAAAAGCTGATGGAAACACATCGATGGGTTCGGTTTTGTCACGCCATCCACCATCCCCTCCACCTCCTGATGACAAAGTCAGCTGATATACTCCATCACTTTAGAAGCGTTTAGATGTCCATGGAATATCCATATGCAACCTGGTTTGCAGAAATGTACGATGCCAACATTTTCTTCTGGCGACTAGGCAGGAAATCCTGTCAGAAAGATCCTGGATGTGCAAACTGTCAGGCCTCACTGTGAGCCAAGTTGGTATCGGCCTTCAGGAACTTCTATCGGTCAGACTCGTATCTCCTCCCGTCCCCTGTGGGCTGTTTCCCAGCCCCGAAGGTCCTCTAAATGCCCCTCAGGCCATGTGGATAACAAGTCACTTTTCATAAGGAGCCCGAGGAGAAGAGATTACTCCATCCCACGAGCCAGGCAGCTGACGAGGGATGATTTACGGTGCCGGTGCGGCGGCGAGCAGAAGGGGAGCCCTGCTTATCCGCGGCCGGGTGCTGGAAAGGCGAGCTGGAGCTGCAGGAATCCAATCTGTTGAGGCTGGCAAAGCGAATGAACAGCTGCGGCCTTTTCTTGCCCCGCCGCTAAATAAGATAAACTAACCCAGTTAGGGAACAACGCAAAAGGCTTCCCGCGCTGTCTCGGCGCAGGCTCAGCCAGGCCATTTACCTCCACCACCTGCACACACACACACACACACACACATACACACAATGTGTACAGATGCAGCCATGTACAGAGAGCCATCTTTCCAACATAATGTAGCGGCCTCATTGGGTGGATTGAATAAACGTGGCATGTAGCAGAGTGTTTGACCCTGCGAGGGCACTGAAATACTCTGCAGAGAAACGTCAGTGTTCCAGCAGGTAGACTAGAGACGACTGTGTGGGCAGACGACAAGAACAAGCTCAGAGAGGAAATGATTAAACTAATAACAGGTTGATGCTGCTGATACTGATCTTTTTATACTGACGCTGCCAAGACTCTATTTGTGCTGAATATCTTTAAATCTGAGTTATTCATGGGGAACAAGAGAAGTGCGTCTGATGTTTTGTCTGACAAAGCCTGGAAAAACTTCATCCAACCATCATTAGACTGTAAACTTTGCTTTCTCAGATTAGCTTTGAGACATGTCCTGGATTTAGAACGTTTGTCAGGAAGAATTTGAGTCTGTTTTAGGTCGATGTTTCATATCAGTAGTGCTCGACTGTGGATGTACAGTTGTCACGGAAGGAGGTGATGAAGTATGGATCAGAGTTTTAGCACCACAGACGGAGATGACTGACAGAGACGATATGAGTTTCTGAGATGTGACTTGGATGAAGTTTGATTGAGAGACAGGTGTTGACTTTTTGCTTAGTCTGTCTGCAGCTGCAAAACATATTTGAGCCTTATAATGAAGGTAACACTACACAGTCTAAATGAGCAGCTACTAATAGGTGTAAATGAGCATTCATATGTTTTTGCCCAAAGGATGCTGTTTATGAGTATTTGTGCTTTAACTGTGCAGCATTAGCGGTGAAAGCAAACAAATCTGTCCAAGCAAAGTTAAAGATTTTTCCTCTTTTGGATTTGGAGTACATAGTTAGCCTAGCTTGACTCCAGACTAGCTGCTGCTGTTGAGGTTTGGCGAACTTTACCAGAAGAGGCACCTGGCCACAGATGCTGATGGACATTTTAGTTGATGACATGTTAACACCAAAGATTTCTCCATATTTGGTGGTTTTTGCCCAGTTTTTCTTCTGGTTGTCCTCATAAGTTGCGAGTGCTGTGTCGCACAACTCCGAGTATTCAGACTAGTGTTGCACGGTATACTGGTACCAGCGGTAGACCGCAGTATTTAAACACCACGGTACATATGATCCCATAATGTTGGAGTACTGTAGTATAACGGTACCTCATGGTACCACTACTGTGGGATAAGTTCAAAGTCCGATCACAAGAGGGTGAGTGTCCATGCGCCGTCCAATAACGGTGCGCACTGGCCACCTGGCACTCAATATGCTGCTGCAGTGGTTTGTATCCAGTGACATGTCAGGTATTAGCTGAGCTACTGAGCATCTTTGAGCAGTGAAAGTTATTATTTATTTCTTTTTACTTGTAGGTTAGATTTGTTTATATATGCTACAGTGATTTGTTTTCCACAGAGCTCTACGTGCGAGCATTTTACTATTATATACGAGTATTGTATTTTACTTTATTAAAAGTGATTTATCTTTTTATAAATGACAAAAGGCACATCTGCCTCATTTTTGCTGTGGTATCGTGATACTACTCAGAACCATGATACTTTCACTGGTATCGTACCGTGGGTCCCAATTTTGGTACCGTGACAACACTAATTCAGACACCAACATTATCAGCTCCATCTTGTCGTCTGTCTGCTTCTGTGATGCCCGACCCCTTCTATTTGATCCTCAAAAGCCACTTGGCTACCATCAGAAGGTAAACACAATGAATCGTGTGCGGCAGAGCAAAATCTGTGCACGGCAGCTGGCAGCGCGGAGTTGCCACACGGTGTTTGGAGAACATGTGCAGGTGCCAGAGTGCACAACAATGCATCAGAACAGAGCTTGTATATCATAGGGACGTGCCAGGATAGGATCCCTTGGCAGAGGTCCAGGCTAAGCCCCCAAATGTCCTCAAGTCCTGGAGATGCTTGTGCGCACATGTGCAGCGCTGCTGACTGACCCCTGACCTCCTGTCATTTTGCAAAACTGGCCAAAACAACTTGGGTATCGGGCGCCCACTAGCTTACCTGGTGGAGCAGGCGCTCCATGAACACAGGCTGTGTCCTTGCTGCAGCAGCTGCAGGTTCAATTCCAACCCTAGCCCTTTGCTGCATGCCCCC